>NW_004443945.1:21401496-21428153 GCF_000243295.1 Trichechus manatus latirostris | reverse complement strand
CTTAACTTTAAGGTTTTTTTTTTTGTACTTTAGTTGAAGGTTTACAGAACAAATTAGTTTCTCATTAAACAATAATATGCATATTGTTTTGTGACATTGATTGCCAACCCATAACATGTCAACACTCTCCCCTTCTCGGCCTTGGGTTTCCATTACCAGCTTTCCTGTCTCCTCCTGCCTTTTCGTCCTGGCCCCTGGACTGGCATGTCCGTTTAGTCTCGTTTTGTTTTATGAACCTGTTTAATCTGTGACTGAAGGGTGAACCTCAGGAGTAATTTAAGTACTGAGTTAAAAGTGTGTCTGGGGGCCTTAGTCTCAGGGTTTCTCTCATCTCTGTCAGGCCAGTAAGTCTGGTCTTTTTCTGTGAATTAGATTTGTATTCTACAGTTTTCTCCAGCTCTGCTCAGGACCCTCTATTGTGATCCCTGTCAGAGCAGTTGGTGGTGGTAGCCAGGCACCATCTAGTTGTGCTAGACTCAGTCCGGTGGAGGCTGTGGTAGTTGTGTTCCATTAGTCCTTTGGACTAATCTTTCCCTTGTGTCTTTGGTTTTCTTCATTCTCCCTTGCTCCGGATGGGGTGAGACCAGTGGAACATCTTAGATGGCTGCTCACAAGCTTTTAAGACTCTAGAGGTTAACATTAGTAGAATTTTAATGTACAAATTGTTCTGAAAATTCCTATTATGTTTTTATGATTTATCCATGTTGATATGTATGGATCTAGTTCATTAAATAGCTGTATTCTTTTGAACTAATATATAATAATTTATGTATTCTTTTCCTATTGATAGACATTTAAGTCATTTCAAGTTTTATCTAATTAAAAACAATACGGCAACAAATATCTTTATACATTTCTGTGGTGCATATATGTGAAAGTTTCTTTTAAACAAATACATCAGTGTCAAATTGTTGAGTATTAGGACATCTTTAACTTTATTTGATATTGCTAGATTTCTCTCTATTGTGTTTGTACCAATTTATACTACCCCTAGCAACGTATGAGGATTCCATTGACCTCAAATCCTTGCCATCCTTTGGTATTGTCAGACTTTAATTTTTCTTTAGTTTGATGAATGTGAAATGTCATTTCACTTTGCAGTAACTAGAGGTTACATAACTTTTTATTTATTAGTCATCTGGGTTTCTAATTCTGTCAGTTTCCTGTTTATATGTGTTGACCATTTTTTTAATTGGAGTATTTATCTTTTTTGAGTAGATTCCCAGCATTTCCTTACATAGTTTGGATTGTTGTTGTTAGTTACAGCTGAGTTGATTCCTACTCACGGTGACCCCATGTGTGCAGAGTATAACTACTCTGTAGGGTTTTCAAGTCTGTGACCTTTTGGAAGTAGATAGCTAGGCCTGTCTTCCTGGGTATGTCTAGTTGTGTTTAAACGGCCAACTTTTCATCTAGTACTCGAGCGTTTAATCATTTGTACCACCCGGGGACTCATAGTTTGGATACAAAAGCTTTATGAGTTGTATAAAAAGGAAATACCTTCTCCCAGTCTGTGATATCTTAGCGTTGTTTATTAGATGTTTTTTTCAAACAAAAATTTTTATATTATTACATTTCACTGTAATTAAATTGAACAAACTTTTCACTGTGGTTTGTGTTTTTTGTGTCTTAGGTAAGAATTTCCTTCCATATCTTGAAATTATCAGTATCTTTTCCTATAGTTTCTATATATTTCTATAGGTCCTATAGTGAGTTTTCGGTTTTGGGTATCTATAGTGTGACTCAGAGCCTTGGTGGCTCAGTGATTAAGAGCTACGGCTGTTAACCAAAAGGTCGGTAGTCTGAATTCACCAGCTGCTCCTTGCAAACCCTATGGGGCAGTTCTACTCTGTCCTATAGAGTCATTATGAGTCGGAATGGACTCGACGGCAATGAGTTTCTTTTTTAATAGTTTCTCTAACAACTTTTAAAGCTTTGCTTTTACTGTGACTTTAATCTCCATGGAATTTCTTTTTCTGTATGTTAGAAGGTAGGAATCAAGTTTTATGTTTTCCTAGGATCAGTCATTGTGTAATTTATCATTTCCCCGTTCATTTGGGTTACCATCATTATCATATACCAAGTTTTCATATATAGGTGAACTCCATTCTTTTCCATTTATTTGTTTGTCTTTCCATGCAGCAATACTATACTTCTTTCATTATTAAAGCTCTGAGTAAGTCTGGCTAGCTGGTAGTGCACTCTCTGTTTTAGTAGTTGTTATTGTTGTTGATATATCCCTGGCTTGTTTTGGCCCTCTATCTATGAACAAAAGATTGATTTTTTAATACTGTATTTCCTAACTTTTTAAAGTTAATTGATAGTTGTTGTTGCTATTAATAGTGTAATCCTGACAGTACACAATACTGGGAAGCCAGCACAATATGTACAACGAAAGGTCATGGAGGCTCCATAGACACATCCAAACTCCCTGAGGGACTGAGTTGCTGGGCGGAGTGCTGTGGGGACCATGGTCTCAGGGAATATCTAGCTCAATTGGCATAACACAGTTTATAAAGACAGTGTTGTACATTCTACCTTGGTGAGTAGCGTCTGGGATCTTAAAAGCCTGTAAGCAGCCATCTAAGATACTCCACTGGTCTCACCCCTTTGCGAGCAAGGGAGAATGAAGAGAACAGTATACAAGGAAAAGATTAGTCCAAAGGACTAATGAACCACAGCTACCAAGGCCTCCACCAGACTGAGTCCAGTACAGCTAGATGCTGCCCGGCTACCACCACTGACTGCTCTGACTGGGATCACAACAGAGGGTTCTGGATAGAGCTGGAGAAGGATGTAGAGCATAATTCTAACTCACAAAAAAAAGACCAGATTTACTGGCCTGACAGAGACTGGAGAAACCCTGAGACTATGGCTCCAGACACCTTTTTAGCTCAGTGGTGAAGTCGCTCCCGAGGTTCACCGTTCAGCTGGGGATTGGACAGCCATAAAACAAAATGGGACTAATGAGGCACAGCAATCCAAGGACAAGGACTAGAAGGCAGAAGGAGACAGGAAAGCTGGTGATAGGGAATCCAAGGTTGAGTAAGGACAGTGTTGACATGTAGTGGAGTTGTTAACCATTGTCATAGGGCAATATGTGTACTGACTATTTAATGAGAAACTATTTGTTCTGTAAACCTTCACCTAAAGTACAATAATAATAAAAAAATAATAATGGAACCTGGTGTAGCAAGTTTGTGTTAATGATGGTGAAATAATTTGGAAAAAGATATCAAGAAGTGTGGCACTACTTGAAGAACGTAACCAATGTCACTGAATTGTACATGTAGAAATTGTTGAATTGGTATGTGTTTTGCTGTATATATCTCACCAATAAATAAATAAATGAAATTAATGATGTGATTCATGGATAAATATTATTGTGGAAATCTATTTTTATTAATGAGGAATTTGAAATACAATACCTCTTCATATAAAAAAAAAAGTATTGGAATCTTTTTCTTAATTACGTTTTCTAACCAGAGTTTTCTTGGTATATAGGGACATTTTGATTTTTGATATATTGCTTGTGTATAATCAACATAATTGAATTTTCTTACTTCTCAAATATCTTCTCTATAGATTTTCTCGAATTACCTACAGGTAATCATGTCATCTATGAATAAGGACAACTTGACTCTTTCTTTCCAATCCTTAAATATTTTATTTCTTTCCCTTGTTTTAGTCACCATGGGTCAGAATCGACTTGCCAGCAACTACCAACAGTAACTGTATCAGTTAAGACTTCTAGTACAGTGGTTAATGAGGTTGTGATAGTGAACAACCTTTTCTTGTTCTGATTTAATACTCGAAACATAAAATTGCAATGCCATTGCCATCTTGAGTGAAGTCCTGTAAAATCTTTAAAAACCTAGGATGATTATTACTCCTCCCACTAAAAACCTTTTAATTGTTTCCAATTGCCCATTAGATAAATACCTAAATTCCTTTAAGTGGCTTACAAGGCCCTGACTAAACTGGCTCCTCCCTACCACGCCATCTTCATCTGGCTTCACTATCCCACTCTACCCTGACTTTCTTTCAGTTCCTTGGACTTAATTCCACCTCAAGGATTTTACATATGCTGTTTATTCTGGCAGGAGTATTATATATCTCCCTTCCTTCATCTGCTGCACCTAGTTAAATTCTACTCATTCCTCAGGTTCTTAATGTTGCTTTTTCTTGGAAGGTTTTGAAGACTCTGTCAGACTAGATCAAGTTCCAAGTATTCTAGTTTTAGAACATCATATATTTCACTTACTAGTGATTATCGTTCTTGTTGTTAGCTGCCACTGTTGTCAGCTGCGACTTACGGTGACCTTATGTGTAACCGAATGAAATATTACCTGGTCCTGCGCCATCTTCTTGATTGTTGGCATATTTTCCTTTCAGCCTTGGAGGCTCAACTTCCAGCACTGTATCAGACAATATTCTGTTGTGATCCATAAAGTATTCCTTACCTAATTTTTGGAAGTAAGTTGCCAGTCTTTCTTCCTAGTCTGTCTTAGTCTGAAAGCTCCACTGAAACTTGTCTGCCATGGATGACCTTGCTGGTATTTGAAATATTTGTAGCATAGCTTCCAGCATCACAGTAACACTCAAGCCACCACAGTATGACAAACTGACAGATGGGTGATGGATTAGAGATTGTAGATATGTATTAATATGTTTACTGTTTTTGATTGGTATCTGTCCTCCCTGCTAGAATGTAATCTTCATTAGTGAAATTACTATATTAATTTTTTAACTCTACTGTATCCCTAGGAATTTGGACAGGCCTGGCATATTGGAAGGGCTCAAAAATTTGTTGAATAAATAATAATTTTAGATGAAAATCTCTTTTAAAATGGAAATACCCCACCTACCCCCACTTTAGTGTCAATTATTTTAGCTGAATATAGGCTGGACTACAATAAGTTGAATGAAATAGATACTTAGTTGAGACTAGAGGGATGAGACATTTATAGAATGGGTAGGGCCCAGGGATAGAAGAGAGGAAGCAGGGGATAAGCAGCTTTGCATATCTTGATACAAAGCCACGAACTCTGAATATTTGAAGTGTTCAGTAAATGATACTTACTCATTGTGAAGCTTTAGAACACCTTTGCCATTCCTTTCCACTTTCTAAATCCAGGATTTGTAGAATAAGATAGGATGTCTGGCTACTGTGAAGATTATTGGCTACCCGAGGAGAGAGTAGCAGAAGTCATGAATACATGCTGATGTGTATTAACTAGGAGGGGAGCTATATGGGATGAGATGAGGAGACCATAAGCTTGGAGTCAGTTTGACCTGGATTTAAATCGAAGCACTTTCCTGTGCCTCAGTTTTCTCTGCTATAAAATGTAGCTAATGCCCTTACTCCATCCTCCTTAAACTATATGGTGTTGGCTTTTAATTATAATGAGATTAACATCAATAGTTGGAATTGTTTCCTTCCAGCCAATGGACTTTAGTACTATGACATCAAGGAAATGTTTGTTTAAGTCATATGGTTCTGATATTTCCGTCCTGTCTCTAGAATCATCTAGTGGCAAGTTGTGTGTCAAACTGAGCCATGAAACTGAGCCATGTTTGTTATTATTTGGGGCAGATATTCTGTTTTGTTACAGTATTTCTCCCAAAGTTTTACTTTTCTAAGAAGTGCATAGGACGTTTAACATTTCAAAACATAGCTAAATTAAAAAACCTGTTTTGCAACACCAAGCTGTCGTAGAGTTATTTTATGTCTCTGCTATAAAACTGTTATAACATCACTTTGTACTTGATACAAACATAAGCATACCATTTCTATAATTTTTGCTCTTGGCTTTTGAAGATGAAATTTGGAGGGAAAATACATTTGGAGATAAAATATTGAAATTTACTGAAAGTGTGTAGAATTATTTAACAGTACCACAGGGCTGCTTGTTTATTTTTGAAATGACAGTGGGGTGGGTTTGCTAACTGAAGCTGCCAAAACGCTGTATTTTAATGATCTCTAGGGTTTATCTCCTTCTTAAAATTCTTTGCCATTTAATCTGCATGTGTTAAATCACTAACACTTTCTAAATTCTTAGATTTGTTTGTTTTCTACTGTTTGGTGTTCATCATTTGATCACTTTGATGTGTGATAGGAGGAGGAAAGTTGTTACTTACTTTTCACTAAACAATATTCCCTAAGGTATCCAATATATTTATTCTATGTCTGATCACCACTTGTCTGTCAGTTTGTTGTACTGTAGTGGCTTGTGTGTTGCTGTGATGCTGGAAGCTATGTGAATGGTATTTCAAATACCAGCAGTGTCACCCATGGTGGACAGGTTTCAACAGTTTCCAGACTAAGACAGACTAGGAAGAAAGACCTGGCAGTCTACTCCTGAAAAAATTAGCCAGTGAAAACCTTATGAATAGCAGTGGAACACTGTCTGGTATAGTGCCAGAAGATCAGCCCCTCAGATTAGAAGGCACTCAAAAGACAACTGGGGAAGAGCTGCCTTCTCAAAGTAGAGTCGACCTTAATGACTGGGATGGAGTAATGCTTTCAGGAACTGTATTTGCTAATATGGCACAACACAAAATGAGAAGAAACAGCTACAAACATCCATTAATAATCAGAACTGGAATGTATGAAATATGAATCTAGGAAAACTGGAAGTTATCAAAAATGAAACGGAATGTATAAAGATTGATAGCCTAGGCATTAGTGAGCTGAAATGGACTGGTCTTGGCCATTTTGAATCAGACAGTCATATGGTCTACTATGCCAGGAATGACAAATTGAAGAGGAATGGTATCACATTCATCCTCAAAAAGAGTATTTCAAGATATATCCTGAAGTACAACACTGTCAGTGATAAAATAATGTCCATATGCCTACAAGGAAGACTAATTAATGCAACTACTGTTCAAATTTTCACACTAAAAATTAATGCCAAAGATGAAGAAATTGAAGATTTTTACCAACTCCTGCATCTGAAATTGATCAAACATGCAATCAAGATGCATTGATAATTAGTGGTAATTGGAATGCGAAAGTTGGAAATAAGGATTGGTCATTCAAAAATATGGCCTTGGTGACAGAAACAATGCCGGAGATGGCATGATAGAATTCTGCAAGACCAACGACTTATTTATTGCAAATACCTTTTTTCAACAACATAAATGGCGACTATACACATGGAGCTCACCAGATGGAATACACAGGAATCAAATTGACTACATCTGTGGAAAGAGATGATGGAAAAGCTCAATATCATCAGTCAGAACAAGGCCAGGGGCCAACCATGGAACAGACCATCAACTGCTCATATGCAAGTTCAAGTTGAAGCTGAAGAAAATTAAAACAAATCCATGAGAGCCAAAGTACAACCTTGAGTATATCCCACCTGAATTTAGAGACCATCTCAAGAATAGATTTGACATGCTGAACACTAATGACCGAAGACCAGATAAGCTGCAAGATGACGTCAAGGACATCATGTATAAAGAGAGCAAAAGATCATTAAAAAGCTATGAAAGAAAGAAAAGAGCAAAATGGTTGTCAGAAGAGACTCTGAAACTTGCTCTTGAATGTAGAGTAGCTAAAGTGAATGGAAGAAATGATGAGGTAAAAGAGCTGAACAGAAGATTTCAAAGGGCGGCTTGAGAAGACAAAGTAAAGTATTATAATGAAATATGCCAAGACCTGGAGTTAGAAAACCAAAAGGGAAGAACATACTCAGTACTTCTCAAGCTGAAAGAACTGAAAAAAAAAAAAAAAATCAAGCCTCAAGTTGCAATTTTGAAAGATCAGAATATTGAATGATGCATGAAGCATCAAAAGAAGATGGTAGGAATACACAGAGTCACTGTACCAAAAAGACTTGGTCGACGTTCAACCATTTCAGGAAGTAACATATGATCAAGAACCAATGGTAGAAGGGAGGAAGAACTGAAGGAAGAAGTCCAAGCTGCACTGAAGGAATTGACAAAAAACAAGGATCCAAGAATTGATGGAGTACCAACTGAGATGTTTCAACAAATGAATGCGGCGCTGGAGACACTCATTTACTGCAAAAATTTGGAAGACAGCTATGTGGCCAGCCGACTGGAAGAGATCCATATTTGTGCCCATTCCAAAGAAAGGTGATCCAACAGAAGGTAGAAATTATCCAACAGTATCATTGATATCACACCCAAGTAAAGTTTTGATGAAGATAATTCAAAAAGGTTGCAGCAGTACATCGACAGGGAACTGCCAGAAATTCAAGCCGAATTCAGAAGAAGATGTGAAACGAGGGATATCATGGCTGATGTCAGATGGATCTTGGCTGAAAGCAGAGAATTCCAGAAAGATGTTTACATGTGTTTTATTGACTATGCAAAGGCATTTGACTGTGTGGATCATAACAAATTATGGATAACGTTGCAAAGAAAAGGAATTCAGAACACTTAATTGTGCTCATGAGGAACCTGTACATGGACCAAGAGGCAGTCATTTGAACAATACAAGGGCATACTGCGTGGTTTAAAATCAGGAAAGGTGTGTGTCAGGATTGTATCCCTTCACCATACTTATTCCATCGGTATGCTTAGCAAATAATCTGAAAAGCCAGACTATATGAAGGAAGAAGCATCAGGATTGGAGGAAGACTCATTAACAACTTGAGATATGCAGATGACACAATCTTACTTGCTGAAAGCAAAGAGGATTTGAAGCCCTCACTAATGAAGATCAAAGACTACAACCTTCAGTATGGTTTACATCTTAACATAAAGAAAATAGAAATCCTCACAACTGGACCAATAAGCAACATCATGATAAACAGAGAAAAGATTGAAGTTCTGAAGGATTTCGTTTTGCTTGGATCCACAGTCAATGTCCACTGAAGCAGCAGTCAGGAAATCAAATGACCTATTACATTGGGCAAATCTGCTGCAAAAGATCTCTTTAATGTGTCAAAAAGCAAAGATGTCACTTTGAGGACTAAGGTGCGTCTGACCTAAGCCATGGTATTTTCAATCATCTCATATGCATGAGACTGAAGAAGAATTGACACATTTGAATGATGGTGTTGGCAAAGAATATTGAATATATTATGGACTGCCAGAATAATAAACACGTCTGTTTTGGAAGAAGTACAGCCCGAATGCTCCTTAGAAGTGAGGATGGCAAGACTTCATCTCACATACTTTGGACATGTTATCACAAGGGACCAATCCCTGGAGATGGACATCATGCTTGGTAAATTAGAGGGTTAGTGAAAAAGAGGAAGACCCTCTATGAGATGAATTAACAGAGTGGCTGCAACAATAGGCTCAAACAGATAAAAAACTGTGAGGATGGCTCAGGACTGGGCAACGTTTCTTTCTTTTGTACGTGGGTCAGTATGAGTCAGAGCTGACTTGTTGGCACCTAACAACAACAACATGTTTGATCTGTCTTCAGCTACAGATTGTGAAATGCTATAGTAAAACTGGAAACCTCACCTATTGCCATCGAGTTGATTCCGATTCATAATGATCCTATAATGACCCTATAGGACAGAGTAGTACTACCCCATATGATTTCCAAGGCTGTAATCTTTATGGAAGCCAACTTTCACATCTGTCTTCCGTGGAGTGGCTTGTGAGTTCAAACTGCTGACTTTTGGGTTAGTAGTCAAGAACTTAACCACTGTGCCAGCAGGGCTGTTTTTGAAATGTTACAATAGAGACTGTAAATTCAGGATCCCTTTATTAGTCAGTTCTCACTGATCAATGCTGTAAGAACAAATAACCCCCCAAATTTTGGTGGCTTACAACCACAAAAGTTTATTTTTTGTTCACTTTGTATGTATTGGCTTCCTGTTGGTAGTACCTTTACTCCTGCCCCAGGTTTCTTTTTCATTCCAGGACCCAGGCTGAAGGACCAGCTCCTATCTGGGTGGTAACATTCTCATGCCTAAGGGAAAGAGCTCTTAAGAGGCAAAACCAAAGCTTTCAATGGCTCTTAAAGTCCCTGCTCAACTGTGACCACTCATTGTGCCCATTCACATTCCAGTGGTCAGAGCAAGTCATGTGGCCAAGTTCAGTGTCAAGGATGGGATTCTATTCTTCCCACAGAAGTATTTCAGTCTACAAGGCAGTAAGGAAGGGGAGAGGAAATAACAGAATATAACACAGGTCTGTTTGCACACATGGGTTCCCATGAGTCAGGATCCACTCGACGGCCACCAGCAACAACAACGTATTTTGTATAAGGCCACCGTCATCTTTCATATTTTTCTCACCTGCCTTGTTTTGCTGCTCTTTCTTCTCCAAAAAGTCCCTTCCCTGATGTTGTGGATTAAATCGTGTCCCCCAAAATATGTGTTGGAATCCTAACCCCTGTATCTATGGGTATAATCCTGTTTGGATATAGAGTGTTCCATGAAATCTGCTCAGCTTCTCTGCCCAGCCTGATTTGGAGTCCTTATGGTATAGTGATTAAATTATTGTTTTAGTAAAAACTGACAAGAATTAAGCCAGCCTCTGGAGCTGACTGATGTGATAAGGAATAGCTCTGCTCTGAGCCAGAGTAGGCTGGATATTTGCTGAAGTCATATTCGTTCTTCTTTTTGTTTTATTCTTGGTAATTTGGTTTGAAGTAGAATTTTGAATAAATCAGATCATTACTGCTTATACTTGTTTGCTATATGTCCAGAACCTTACATACTTTACACTTATTTTCTTTTGGTGCTTTATAACATACAGAAAAATTTTACCGCCACCATCTCATCTGATGTTCACGAGAAGCCCAGTGATGCCAATATTACTGTGATTCCCACTTTATAGGCTGGGAGAAGTTAAGCAACTTATTCAGGATCAAAAGGCTAGTGAGTTTAATAGCCAGTATACATGCCACAGTATGAATTGATGAACACTTCTTGTTACTGATGTAGAAATACCTTGTTTTAAGCATATCTTCAAAAATGCATAGTGTAATATAATAAATGCCCTATTTGTAAAAAAAAAAAAAAGTGATAGAGTAAGACGGTTGCTGGTTTCATCAAAAGGATTCACCACAGAAAAATTTAAAATGTCTTCTTCATTTTGAATGATCTGATTACTAAGTTTCAGTTTGTATATAGCTTTCCCTAGGAAAACAATCATTACATAGATTGGGCAATATAGTTATTAAAGTACAAAACTTCATGCCACCAATTTCTGTGTTGCAGTAAATGGTATGCCATCCATTCCTTTGCTGAAAGTGGTCCACTCTTCTCTATCTTCATTGCCCTGCTCTCATCCAAGCTACCATCACCTCTCACCTAGGATATCTTCTAAATAGCCACTCATACCTTTTCTTATCTCCTTCAAGCCTTTTGCTACATTAAGCCTAGTGATATTTTCAGAAGGTTAGACCAGACTTACTGGTCTGACAGAGACTGGAGGAACCCCAAAAACTGCAGCCCCCGGACACCCTGCTAACTCAGAACTGAAGCCACTCCTGAAGTTCACCTTTCAGCCAAAGATTAGACAGGTCTATAAAACAAAAAATAACACATGTGAGGAACATGTTTCTTAGTTCAGTCATGTGTATGAGATGAAATGGGCGACACCTGCCCAAAAGCAAAGTCAAGAAAGCAGGAAGGGACAGGAAAAATGGATGGATGGAAATGGGGAACCCAGGGTAGGGAAGGGGAGAGTGTTGACACATTGCGGGGATTGAAACCAATGTCACACAACAACTTGTATATGAATTGATGAATGAGAAAGTAATTTGCTCTGTAAACTTTCACCCAAAGCACAATTAAAAAAAAAAAAAGGTTTGTCTGAGTTTGACTGACTTCTCCACCCAAATTCCTTAGTACAGATACAAGGCTGCCACGTGATCTTGCCCGCACACTTCGCCAGTCTTGTCTCATGTTATTTTCTCCCATCCTCTTCTCCTCCCCACTCTCCCTGCATTTGCTTTTGAGATTCCATCATCCCAGGAAAGCTGGCCATGACCTCCAGACAAGGATAAAAAACCAGTTGCTTTCAAGTAGATTCTGACTGATAGTGACCCCATGTGTGTCACAGTAGAACTGTGCTCTGTAGGGTTTTCAGTGACTGATTTTTCAGAATTAGATCACCAGGCCTTTCTTTCATGCTGCCTCTGGTTAGACTCAAACCTCTAGCCTTTTGGTTAGCAGCTGATCTTGTTAACCATTTGCACCACCCAGGGAGTTAGACCATGATAATTACCCCTGATTTAATCTATTGTAACTGGAAACTCAATGGACACCCTTAAAACATTTCTTTCCCTAACCTTTGTATCCCACCCATCACTAAGACCTGTGGATTTTACTCCTTAAATACTGCTAGAAGCTGACTGATGTGGATAGTACCTTCTTGCTGCTCACTTTAATAGATGTATTAGATGACAGTGGTTTTTGTGAAAGTGCTCACTCACCAACCCCAGTCATCATCATAAGGAAATACCCAGTGGCTGGGGAGAAAGCAACCATGTTCAACCATGGTTCAAAAACAATCAAGAGTACATACATTTCATGTTTTAGAGTATAAATTGCTTCCTGTGATAATTGCTAAAAGTAATCAAGGTAGTACTCAAAAGTCAGCCTGCTCATGCTGCAGCAATACCAGTAGAAGCAGGTTGTATTCTGAGGTCATCAACTTTCTGAGGACAAGTCTGTGCTCTAGGTTTATTGCTGCTGCATGTTGCTGAGTTCGATCCCTGTAAAACCTGAGTGCCTTACATTATATGTTAAGTTGAATATAATGGTCCAATGGTAGGTACCTTTCCATTAAACAACAAAGGTCTCTATGTAAGTTCATTTTAGAGGTCAAAGTAGATGAGTTGCTTTGCTTGTGGCTCATCCTCAGGTGTCAGTATGTTGTGACGGCTTATGGCACACTGTTCCATGGGACCGACAGCTGCCTCTCTAGAGATGATGATAATTTACTGAGCTGTGGAATTTGATGAAGTTGGGTCTGGGCTCGCTCGCAAGGCTGACAGTCCAGTTTTAATTTGAGCCAGCTCTCAGGAGACATGGAAAGGTGGGTCACATGCCTCCTGCCAATGTTCAGAGTTGTGCTTTGCCCCTTGCTTTTCTAACTTTCATTCAACTAATACCTGAGTTTTGAAATTTTTCCTGCAAATTTCTTCAAGGAGACTGCTTCCCTTCCCTTCCTGGAATTTGTGGAATGAAGATGGGGTCTATAAATGGTCATGGTTAAAATTTGGAAGATTTTATGGAGTTTCACTGTTTTAGGGCCTGGCAGGAATCCTACTGTTTGCTGTAAATGACAATAGTTGTTTCATTGATTTTTGTCTTCTCTTCTTTGTTCTTTACCTGGGAATGCCCTTTTCCTCATTTTTCAGGCTACTGAAATCCTTCAAGGCCCACTGAATGCATTTCCTCTCACAGGGAATTTCATGGGTTTCCCCCAGTCAGAATTAATGTTGATTTGTATTATCCTTTCATAACATTTTGTTTTACATCTTCATTTGGTACCTATGACATTCTGCGTTCCTTTTAAAGTTATTGTTTACCTATTTTTCTCCCCTAGGTATATGATCCTTATGGGTAGAACTGGATCTTATTCATCTTCTTAATGTCCCCAGTACCCAGCACGAAGCCTGGCCCAATGGAAGGGCTATAAATGTGGTGAATTATTTTGAAAATGAAAAGAACATTGCACAATTATAACATTCTCCCCAAACTAATGGACCCTCAGAAAGGACTGCTATGATGTTCTTTTATCTGTCTTGCCGTGAATTTTCAATTTCCTTACTACTTCAGGCCAAAACACTTGAGTTTCCAAGAACAACTGTTTACCCTTCTCCATCTATGAGTTTAGGAAAAGCCAGCCATACCACCTGACCTAGTTATCTCATATAGTGCATGCAGGTGGTATAAGATTAAGTGGGAGTAATAAGATGCTAGGGCCTCCTTTTGGGTAGCAGCTGGAGTATTTCCTGTTTGGGGGGTTAAGTCTTCAACTGAAATCAGAATCAATTTCCTAAAACATACCACACTGAATAGAGCACCAGAGACACTTTTTCTGTCTGTAGTCTCTTTTCCATTCAATAATAGAAAACATTATAAAATTCTCACTTCACGTTCTTCCCTGTCTTAGCTGTTCTTGGGAGAATAAAGTCAGAAGAGTTTGTGACTGGAGTCTCTCTATCAGGTTCTCCATAGAATATGTGAGGTGAGTCAAGCCCACAGGAGTCAGCATCTGCTCTCTCCTCGAGGTGACAGCAGCAGTAATTATACACAGGCAAGTTGCTCAAAAAATAAATTGATCAGTTTTGAAAATTAGGTATGGAGGATAAGAAGAAACCTGAGGATTTTAATGCTATTTTGTGTGATATAATAGGTTGTAGTCAAGACAGTCACTTTGTAATACGAGTATTTTTAGCTTTAGTCTTGCATTCTCTTCAGAATTAACTCCCTTAATCCTTTTCATTACTCAAACAGAGTCTGATGACTTTTGTCCTAGAGTGAAGCACTCCTCCTAGCACCCTTATTAATCAATTGGAACTAAGTGTGATAACAGCACCCTTATTGCTAAGCAAGATCCTGGTTAGACTAAGGAAAATAACTGAAAACTTGTTGTTAGGTGCCAGCGAGTCGGTTCTGACTCATAGCAACCCCGTTACAACAGAACAAAACACTGCTTGGTCCTGTGCCATCCTCACAATTCTTGTTGTTTGAGCCCATTGTTGCAGCCACTGTGTCAGTCCATCTCGTTGAGGGTCTTCCTCTTCTTCGCTGACCTTCTACTTTACCAAGCATGATGTGTCTCTCCAGGGACTGGTCCCTCCTGATAACATGTCCAAAGTATGTGAGATGAAGTCTCACCATCCTTGCTTCTAAGGAACATTCTGGCTGTCCTTCTTTGAAGACATATATGTTCGTTCTTCTGTCAGTCCGTGGTATATTCAATATTCTTTGCCAACACTGTAATTCAAAAGCATCAATTCTTTTTCGGTCTTCCTTATTCATTGTCCATCGTTCACATGCATATGAGACGATTGAAAATACCAGTCTTGGCTTGGGTGAGGTATACCTTAGTCCTCAAAGTAGTGTCTTTGTTTTTTAACACTTTAAATAGGTCTTTTGCAGCAGATTTGCCTAATGCAATATGTCACTTGATTTATTTCTTGACTGCTGCTTCCATGGGTGTTGATTGTGGATCCAAGTAAAATGAAATCCTTGACCACTTCAGTATTTTCTCCAATTATCATGATGTTGCTTATTGGTCCAGTTGTGAGGATTTTTGTTTTCATGTTGAGGTGCAATCCATAAGGAAGATTGTAGTCTTTGATCTTCATCAGTAAGTGCTTCAAGTCCTCTTTGCTTTCAGCAAGCAAGATTGTATCATCTGCATATTGCAGGTTGTAAATGAGTCATCCTCCAATCCTGATGCTGTGTCCTTCTTCATATAGTCTGGCTTCTCGGAGTATTTGCTCAGCATACCCATTGAATAAGTATGGTGAAGGGATGTGACTGTGATGCACACCTTTTCTGATTTTAAACCACACAGTATCTCCTTGTTCTGTTCAAATGACAGCCTCTTGGTCCATGTACAGGTTCTGCAGGAGCACAATTAAATGTTCTGGAATTCCCTTTCTTTCAGTGTTATCCGTAATTAGTTATGGTCCACACAGTTGAATGCCTTTGCACAGTCAGTCAAACACAGGTAAACAATCTTTCTGGTATTCTCTGCTTTCAGCCAACATCCATCTGACATCAGCAGTGATATCCCTCATTCCACACCCTCTTCTGAATCTGGCTTGAATTTCTGGCAGTTCCCTGTCGATGTACTGCTGCAACCGCTTTTGAATAATCTTCAGCGAAAGTTTACTTGTGCATGATATTAATGATATTTTTCGATTATTTCCACATTCTGTTGGATCACTTTCTTTGAAATGGGCACAAATATGGATCTCTTCCAGTCGGTTGACCAGATAGCTGTCTTGCAAATTTCTTGGCATAGACGAGTGAGCACCTCCAGTGCTGCGTCCATTTGTTAAAACATCTCAGTTGGTATTTCATCAATTCCTGAAGCCTTGTTTCTTGTCAGTTCTTTCAGTGCAGCTTGGACTTCTTCCTTCAGTACCATTGGTTTTTGATCATATGCTGCCTTCTGAAATGGTTGAACGCTGACCAATTCTTTTTGGTACAGTGACTCTATTCATTCCTTCCATCTTCTTTTGATGCTTCCTGTGTTGTTTAATTATTTTGCCTATAGAATCCTTCAAAACTGTAACTCGAGGCTTGAATTTTTTCTTCAGTTCTTTCAGCTTGAGAAATGCCAAGGTTGTTCTTCTCTTTTGGTTTTCTAGCTGCAGGTCTTTGCATATTTCGTTATAATACTTTACTTTGTCTTCTCTAGTTGTCCTCTGAAATCTTCTGTTCAGCTCTGCTACATGATCACTTAGGCACACTTTTATATTCCTATTTATTTTTCCTTCTTATTCCTTTTAGAAAGGAAATATTGAGATTTCCTTTTGATATATTTTTCATTTGTGAGAGAAGATAGCAGTGCAGTTAATAGGAAGAACATGAACCTTGGATTCAGACAACCAGTGCTTCAGATCTCAGCTTTAGCACTTAGTGGTACGTGAACTTAGTTCTCTAAACCTCATTTTTCTTGTAACTACTTCGCATTGTTGCTGTGAACATTAACATAAACAATAGACACTCAAATATAGCTATTATTATTACAGTAAAACCTGTGGAAACCAGAACTCTGTGTAAGGTGAAAACCTGTCAGGGAAGGAAAACTCAAACATTTTCCACTAAAATGAGTGATAGAAAGTAGTGAGACTGCAGCCTGTCTTGTGAGACCGGTTAAACAAGGCAGTCCCCTGGAATTCTGGTTCTCACAGGTTTCACTGTATTATCAGTTGTTCTCTCCTACAGGAACATATGAGTTCCTTGGAAGTGTACATTTCTGGAAGGTAATTAAGGATGGGGTAGTATACATTTATTTATTTATTTTGGTTTCCCTTTATTCATTCAGTGTGTGTGTATACACACATCTATATATATACATATAAAAGTATATATACTGAATAGTATATATAGTGTGAATAGTACACATTGAATAGTATGTGATATATATATGTATTTATTATATATGTGTGTGTGTGTATATATATATATATATATATATATGTATCTCCAAAAACCAAAGCAAACCCACTGCTGTCGAGTTGATTCTAATTCACAGCAACCCTATAGGACAGAGTAGAACTGTCCCATAGAGTTTCCAAGGCTGTAAATCTTTATGGAAGCAGAATGCCCAGTGGAGCAGCTGGTGGGTTTGAACCACCAACATTTTTTTAACCACTGCGCCAGCAGGGCATACATATATATATTGCACATACTATATATCGGATAATATTTCAGCAGGTACTTGGGTAACATTAATGACTAAAACAGACAAAAAAATTCTACCTCCATGTAGCTTATATTATAGGAGGAGACAGTTGGAAGCTGATAAATGCTATGGAAAAATTAAGCAAGATGAGAGGATAGGAGGAAGGGAGTGGATTGCAGTTTTAAATAGGGAGGTCAGAGTTGGCCTTATTGTGAAGATAACACTGTTTTTTTGTTATCAGGGGTTTGCATGTACTACCTTCTGGCATGGGAGGATGGGAGAAGGAAGATGAGAGGAAAAAAAGAATGAGAGCCTGCTGATTTGAAGGAGAGCACAAGCATTCCCTTTGGTGTAATGTGTCAAGATATAGACTGATTTGGAAGAGTGAGGCTTTCCAGATGACCTTGTTTTATTTTGTTCAATTTGAGCAAAAATCTTCCTAAAGTGTATTGTACACACCCTGCCTTCCTGAACATTGGATATTGAGTACAGTCCCCCGGCCTGTGACTGATACAGGGGTCATCACCAGACTGTCCCATCTGTTACTGGACTGTCATGGAGCCTGGTCTTCAGGGCTACTTTCAGCTGTTTGCCCCTACACACTGGCCTGAGTGTGAGTGATTGTGAGTTCTTCATAGTAGCCGTGACATGCACATGGCTATTTAAATCTAAACCCAAATTAATTTAAATTAAATTACATTAAAAATTCAGTTTCAGAGCTAGATGGTGCCCGGCTACCACCAATGGCTGCCCCAACAGGGAGCACAACAGAGAGTCCCTGACAGCGCAGGAGAAAAGTAGGGTGCAGAACTCAATTTCTAGTAAAAACACCAGACTTAATGGTCTGACTGAGACTGGAGGAACCCCAGAAGACATGGCCCCTGGACTCTCTGTTAACCAGAACTAAAACCATTCCCAAAGCTAACTCTTCAGACAAAGAATATTCATAAAATGTTACTCGTGAAGAGTGTGCTTCTTAGTTCAAGTAGATGCACAAAACTAAATGGGCACCTCCTGTCCGGAGGCAAGATGAGAAGGCAGAAAGGAATAGGAGCTGGCTGAATGGACACGGCAAATCTGAGGTAGAAAGGAGGAGTGTGCTGTCACATTATAGGAATAGCAATTAGGGTCACATAACAATGTGTGTATAAATGTTTGTATGAGAAACTAACTTGAGCTGTAAACTTCCACGTAAAGCACAATTAAAAAAAAAAAAAATTCAGTTTCTCCATCATGCTAGTCACATTTCAAATGCTCAGTAGCCACATATAGCTAATGGCTACTGTGTTAGCACACAAAGCAGAAAGCGCTATTAGTATTTGTTATTTTATGGTGTTTCTGTCATTCATACACACATACATATACGTATACATACATACATTTATTTATATGTAAATTTTGTGTGTATGGTGCTGTCATCAGTTTTCTGGCCTATCTTTCCCTTTTGATTGGTTGCTTCTCATAGTTACAAGTTTAAGTACCTGTTTAAAATTTTATATAATGTAAGAGAGGACCAGAGGAGCCTTCTTATAAATCAAATACCTGAATTTTAGTACTTGGAATTTATGTTTATATTCTTATTGCATCAAGGCCTTTTTTTCTGGGTTACTGCTTTGCAGCTGTGCTCTGCGTGGGTAAGAGAATCAGACCACTGAGTTACTGTGGGAGAAGTGCTATCAAACTGTAAAGGTAAAATTGCACATCTACGGAAATGCTTTAGACCCAGTCAATGGTCCCTTATTTAGAGCAGTGCCATTCAATGACTATTTATTGACTAACTGCCTACACAGAGGCCAAGCACTGTGTTAGGCCCTGGGGATTCAAACAAAAATGAACATGGCCCCAAGCCCTGAGAAGATCACGGGTTAGGGAGTAAGAAAGCCATAAATGGGCAGAATTTCATTTGTTTAGTGTGCAGGAAGGCCCAGAGTACCCTTTAATTCCAGAGGAGGGTGGTGCATGATCTAGCCTGACTGGGAGTGGGCTGGGGGCATGGGACAAGAGGCAGGAGGCCAGGGAGCACTTCCCAAAGAAGTGGTTCTTGATTGGAATCCTGAGGGATAAATATGTAGGTGTTAGTCGTGTAATAGGAGTCCCTGGGTGGCACAGTTAAGCGCTCAACTACTGACTGAAAGGGTGGTGGTTCGAACCCACCCAGAGGTGCCTTGGAAGAAAGACCTGGCAATCTGCTTCTGAAAGGTCACAACCATTGGAAACCCTATGGAGTGTAGTTCTACTTTACAACACATGGGGTTGCCTTGAATCGAGAACGACTGGACTGTAATTTTTTTTTTTAAGTCACATGATGAAGTTGGGAGAATGTCAGCAAGACATGATATACCATAGTGTACAAAGACACTGAGGGGCAAAATAGCATGCATGGTGTCGGAGGGGGACCGTTAATAGTTTAGTATGGTTGAAGTTTAAAATAAAAGGGATTCAGTGTCTGTAGAGATAGATAAGCTTAAGTGGTATGTTGAAATGATGGATTTTCTGTAGAGGTGGGTGAGGAGTGAGGAGGTGGTGACATAGGCAGATCTGACCTTCCGCTAGTTCAAGTAGGTCAGTCTGGAAGCACTGTGGAGTTTAAATTGGGGGAGCTGGGCTTGTGGCTGGGATATCAGTGGCGGTGGTGTTGTGGGGAGAGACTTGCAATCAACCAAAAGAGAGGTAATGAGGGCCCCATGTGAGAGAGTGTAACGGAATAGAATGGGAATGTGGTTCAATCAATGTTTAAGGGGTAAAATTAGCAGTATTTGGGGATTGATTAGATGTTCAGGATAAAGAAAAGAGAGGGATCAAATATCACTCTAAGCTTTCAGGAAGCAAAATAATTAGAGCTCTTCTTCCAAGTTCGTGGTGGTAAGTTTTTACCTGTAGATGCTACTAGTGACTTTCACTGGCAACTGTGGTCTCTAGGTTAAGATTTGGCTCTTCAGAACTCCATCCCTCTCTCATTTATTAAAAGAACTTAATTTGAAGCTAGACCTTAGAGAAGTACCACCCTTGTATGCCTTTAATTTTGCAGTGGCCTACGAAAATTTATAGAAATATGGCTTCATTTCTAGTGGCTCCAATCCAGATCAAAATTACCCCATCACTGAGACATCCCTTGGGTGGACCACTGAACCTGTTATTCATTAGAAACAGCTGAAACACATCAGCAAAATTCCCATACTATGCCAACAATAACTTCAGTCAAGTTTCAAGGTAACTCCAGGTTTCAGAAAGTTATGAATCTCAAAATCTGTCTAGCCAAACCCTTATTTGTATTTTTACACACATTTCTCATGTGAAAAAGATAGTGGCTTTCTTACTTTCTATAATTGCAAATTAGCTTTTTTGAGATTATAAATTAAGTTTTGAGTTCTGAGTTTTGCTGGAGACATGCTTATAGATCTGTAGCCAATCACTTTAAAGTAAAAATACAAGTTCAGTATGGGGAGGTGGAACCAGAAATAGGAGAAGAGCTAGTCTAAAGCATCTATGACGATGGAGTCGATATTGAAACCAAGAATTCTTTCATACTTGTTATGCATTTCAGAAGGATTTTCAACATAACAGTTAACATTTTTATGACATCTGCTAAGCTTTCAGAATTCTTCTCTAGTTTGTGAGATTAAGGAATAATAATAATAATAAAGAAGTCACACCAAATATATGTTGATGTTTCCATTTTTACTGACATGTTTCATGACTGCATAGCTGAAGCCACAAAACAGTAGGTGCCTATGACTTTCTTTTAGATCGTTATAGCTACTGCACCTAGCCGTTGTTGCTAAATATTTTTTACTTGTCATTTTAACTATTCCATCAAATTGGATCTTCGGTGGCCTGTCAGTTGTTGAATGACTTCTTGGAAGATGTGAAACCCTGATCCCTAATCTAGAAGATCTGGGCAAATCTTCTGCTGCAGAAAGATGGCATATTTTTTTCTCAGTGAAACAACAGGATTATAAGATATTTATACAAAGCCTTCAAAATATTTTTATTTGAAAAATGGTAATGTGTTTGGTGATGAATGAGTAGTCATGCGTAGCTTAATGTCCATAATACAGTCTGTGAAATAAGACGTTATGTGATTTGGATGTTGTGCAAACACCATGTTATATACAGGTGGTCCCTGAATTATGAACAAGTTCTGTTCCTAGGTCTGTCTTTAAATCATATTTGTACATAAGTCGGAATAGTTAGGTATGGTTCGTATCTAACGTCAGGTAGTCAAATGTTTGTCTTAGTATATAGTACGTAGTGTACCTTTCTATGCATAAAAAAGTTAAAGAAATACTTCCAGATACACTAAAACATCTTTTACATAATAATGTTTTGATGCATGTTGCAAAGTAGCTCCTGTTTGTTATTACTTGTATATGCCTTGAATTTTAAGTATAATAGGATTTACAGGGGTTGGTTTGTAACTATGGGTTGTATGTAAAGTTGGTCATTCATAACCCTGGGACTGTCTGCATTACCTTATGGGACCACAGACTGTATTGACTATATTGTAAATCGAGAAGCTTGAGAAGTTTCCATATCCTTTAAGAGTGTTTTGTACAAAAGAGAAAAGAAAACAAGCTCTCTTTTTGTGGTTCTTGGGAGAAGTTACGTTAATTATTTGTTAGAAGTTGGATTTATGAAGAACATTGTCTTTGAAGAGGATTCTTCACAAACTGCCATCCTTTGTATTATGTCAATGTAGGTTGTTTAGCAACATGTTAAACTAGTTTTATGAAGAGATAAATATGTGTTTCATTAATCCCAAGGGGAGCTTTCTGAAATGCATTTTCTTTATAAATAATTACTGTCATTCTGTGAAATTCATGACTTTTTAGGGTGGGAAAGAAGAGAAAAACATTGTCTTTTCAAACAATTTGTGATTTAATACCAGCTGGTCAAGTGAGCTGAAAAACCTTATGAATCATATGTTATATTATCTTGAATGCTTTTTCTCTCTCAGGAAACTGGATAACTCTGACAATCTTTCTCCCATGATTCCAAAACTTTGATCTTCTAAAACCAGTTTACCAGATGTAGTGGATAGAGCATGTGTGACCTTTTGTGTGCCAATTTAACCTGGCTGATCGGAAACCATAAGTTAATCTTGTATGACTTTTATTTCTAGGCATTACAGCAGAAGCTCTGGTGGTGACCTCTTTCAATGAACTGCAGAGAAGGGCCCCAGAAGCCAGAGGGAAGATTGTTGTTTATAACCAACCTTATGTCAACTACTCAACCACAGTGCTATACCGAGTTCGAGGAGCAGTGGAAGCTGCCAAAGTGGGGGCTGTGGCATCACTCATCCGATCGGTGACTTCCTTCTCCATCTACAGGTTAGTCTTGCTGTTCATTTGAACTCCTTCCAAAAAACCAGGATTTTCCATGAAAGAGAAGCCTTAAGAAATAAAAACAAACCATTCAAATGAAAATAGTGACTGTTCACGAGATTTTCCCCATTCCACATTTGATCATTTGTTTATAATATTTTGTTTGGCCTTTTCAGGATTCCAAACAACGTTTTTACCTTTCTTTAAAAAGCTTTCTACATCCATGATGATCCCGTAACATTCCTTGTTTAATGAATATGTTATGTATTTTCATGGAGAGAGAATTAAATTCACGTCTGTGTTTCATCAAATATTCGTAATGGCTTCAGAGGAAGCCAAGCTGTTTTCCACTGTTGTGAGAGAAGTGAAATAAAAATAAAGTGGGTAAAATGATGAAGGCGGGTGGGGAGAGGCGTCTGTAGTGTGATGGAAAAAGGTTAGGTTATTAGAGGACCTGGGATATACAGGCCTGGCTATGCCACCAAACAGCTGTGTGGCCTTGGGAATGTTTCATAAACTCTCTGGACCTCAGCTTTCTCCTCTGTTAACCAGTGATGAGGAAGAATAATAAGTATACACAATTGTTTTAAGAATTAAAGAGATAAATTTATGAAAAATAATTAACTACAAACGTCTGTGTAAGGGTTTGGAAGTACTGTTTGCCACCATGTGTCTGTCAGTTTGTCGTCATGTGGTGGCTTGCATGTTGCTGTGATGCTGGAAGCTATGGCACTGGTATTTTAAATACCAGCAGGATCACCTGTGGTGGACAGGTTTCAGTGGAGCTTCCAGACTAAGACAGACTAGGAAGAAGGACCTAGCAGTCTACTTCTGAAAGAAACTGGCCAGTGAAAACCTTATGAAAGGTCACAACCATTGTCCGATATAGTGCTGGAAGATGAGCCGCTCAGGTTGGAAGGCACTCAAAATATGACTTTGGAAGAGCTTTCTTCTCAAAGTACAGTCTACCTTAATGACATGGATGGAGTCAAGCTTTCGAGACCTTCATTTGCTGAGGTGGCATGACTCAAAATGAGAAGAAACAGCTGCAAACATCCATTAATAATTGGAATGTGGAATCACAAAGTATGAATCTAGGAAAATTGGAAGTTGTCAGAAATGAAATGCAACACATAAAGACTGATATCTTAGGCATTAGTGAGATGAAATGGACTAGTATTGACCATTTTGAATCAGACAATCATATGGTCTACTATGCTGGGAATGAGAAATTGAAGAGGAATAGTGTCATATTCATCATCAAAAAGAACATTTCAAAATCTATCCTGAAGTTCAGTGCTGTCAGTGATAGGATAATAGCCATGTCCTACAAGGAAGACCACTTTAATACGACTATTATGCAGATTTACACAACAACCAAACCAAAACTCAAACCCATTGCCATTGAGTTGATTCTGACCCATAGCAACCCTATAGGACAGAGTAGAACTGGCCCATAGGGTTTCCAAGGAGTGCCTGGTGGATTAGAACTGCTAATCTTTTTGTTAGCAACTGTAGCTCTTAACCACTAAGCCACCACAGGTTCACACACCAACCACTAATGACAAAGGTGAGGAAATTGAAGATTTTTGCCAATTTCTACAGTCTGATCAAACATGCAATTAGGGTACATATAATTACTGGTGATTAGAATGCAAAAGTTGGAAACAAAGAAGAAGGAGCTGTAGTTGGAAAATATGGCCTTGGTGATAGAAACTATGCCAGAGATCACATGGTAGAATTTTTGCTACACCAACAGCTCATTTCATTGCAAATACCTTTTTTCAACAACATAAATGGTAACTATATACGTTGACCTCGGTGGATGGAAAACACAGGAATCAAATTGACTACATCTGTGGAAAGAGAAGGTGGAAAAGCTCAATATCGTCAGTCAGAACAAGGCCAGGGGCGGACTGCAGAACAGAACATCAATTACTCATGTGCAAGTTTAAGGTGAAGCTGAAGGAAATTAAAACAAGTCCATGAGAATCAAAATACGACCTTGAGTATATCCAACCTGAATTTAG
The DNA here is from genome assembly GCF_000243295.1 of Trichechus manatus latirostris. Taxonomy (NCBI): domain Eukaryota; kingdom Metazoa; phylum Chordata; class Mammalia; order Sirenia; family Trichechidae; genus Trichechus; species Trichechus manatus. The sequence goes on along the minus strand of NW_004443945.1, from coordinate 21,403,474 downwards.
AGACCACCTCAAGAACAGATTTGAGGGGCAGCATAGCGCTATATAGGCAGAAGCACCATGCCGTCCCTCCACAGCAAAGATCCGAAAAACTAAGCCAAACAGAGAAAACGGCAATCCTGAAACCCTAAGCATCAAATGAAGAGATGAACTCCGCCAAGCCCTGAATGGAATAAGAAACTGACAGAGAACAGAGAGTGGGGAGAGATATATGCAGAGGTCCCCTATCACCTAATGCAGCTTGGATCCACCATCTTGGACTCCTATCAGAGATCAGCGAACAGGGGGTATGAGAAAGCAGCTTCATGGAGCTTCCAACAGGAGACAGAACAACCAGTAACCAGCGATATATGCTTTCCCACCTCCCACCCTTTTTCACCCCCACCAGCCTCCTCTGCTTCCTGTGTCCACTGTCTTGGCCGGGAAGCACCACCTTCACCCCAGTGTCGCTTGGGTTCCAACCGCCCACACTGGCCGGCTCCCTAAGTGCCATTTGTTGGCTGCTGGTGTTGCTTTATTCTGCTTCTTTAGATTTCTTCCTTACCTCTCACCACTTTTGCCTCCTTTCTCTCAAATACCTGGCTCCGTGTGCCATCTTTGCTTCTTCCAGACAGGCTGCGAAATGCCACTTGAATGTGAAACTGCTTCCTGGCCCGTGCTGCCACACTGGTGGGATTCCGGGGCTTTTTTAATTTGTTTTGAATTGTTTTCTTTTTCTTTTCTCGAATTGGGAGCCTGTTCTAGGCAGGCAGTACTGTGTGTCTTGGAATCTCAGTTTGCGCAGATGTGCAGAAGGATCCCCAAGGGCATTTCTTTTTTCTTGTTTTCTTAGGGGGGCTTTTCTTCTGTTTTTCTTTGGGGGTTTTTCTTGTTTTTTTTTTTTTTTATTTGTTTGTTTTGTTTTCTTTTCCCTCTTTTTGCCTTTTTGTCTTTCTTCATTACTCAGTTTCTCGTCTCTCTATACTTTCCTTCTTTTCCTGTCCCCTGAATACCTAGCGCTGAGCGACACCTCTACCCCTTCTAGCCAGGCTGTACTTCACGGCCTGGAAGCAACTTCCCCAGACCTCGCAGTCGCACCGGAGGGATCCCTGGGAGCTTTGCTTTTCTTCTTTCTTTCTAATTTTTAGTTATTCATTTTTTTCTTTTCTTTTCTTCTTCTCCTTTTTGTTTTTCTCCATTTCATAGTCTCTCATCTCCCCACTCCAACAGCAAGCTCCCCTAGCACTCTTTTTTGTTTGTTTATATATTTTTGGCTCCCGTTCCTCTCTCCTCTCTCGCATACCCATCTTAGCTCCACAGTCTACCCCCTCCATTCTGCCTACCTGTACTGTGCAGTGAACATCATACCACCAAGCAGCCCAGGCACGGCCTACCAGAACCTGCCTTGCACTGATTACTGGCTCGCCCTGTTGGCCTTAGTGTTTGCCACAAACAACCCATCCCAGCAACTCCTCTTCAGCTAGACCTGCCCTGCTGTACCATATCTGAGCAACTAACCCTGCCAATTGGAGAAGGAGGTGAAAAGTATAGTGCCCAAAGATGAGCAAACAACAAAGAAAACACAGCCCACCTGCTCAGACATAGCCAAATAAAACAAAAAAGCGGAATGAAACAAACAAATCTACAATCAATAAATGAGGAAAATAACTACCGGATGCCCCGAAGACAGCAGACAATATCAAAACATTTATAAATATAGGACAGGATGGTCCCAGTAGGCATCCAAAATAAAACACCAGATGACTTTCCAGTAGAAGAAAAGGCACTAGAACTACCCGATAGGGAATTCACATCTCTAATAGTCACAGCTATCCAAGAGTTGAAGCAAAAAGCAGACAAAAATGAGGAAGAAATAGACAAACTCAGGGAAAATACAGTTAAAAAAATGGAAGAATTCAGGAAAATAATGCAGGAACAAAATGCCAAAATAAATTCACAACTAGAAATCATACAAAAACAACAATTAGAAATCCAAAAGATA
>NW_004443945.1:21387882-21401396 GCF_000243295.1 Trichechus manatus latirostris | reverse complement strand
AGGAAAAATCAGAAAAAAGAACGAGGAAAAATGAAGAATTATGTGGGATACAATCAAAAGCAAAAATTTGTCAGTGACTGGGGTTCTAAAATGGGGGAGAAAACAGAAAACACAGAGAGGATCATTGAAGAAATGCTGACAGAAAACTTCCCCAATATCATGACAGATGAAAAGCTGGCCATCCAAGAAGCTCAACGAACCCCATATAGGAGAGACCCCAAAAGAAAATCACCAAGGCACATCATAATCACATTCGCCAAAACTGAAGACAAACAAAGAATCCTGAGAGCAGCTTGAGAAAAACAAAAAGTCACATATAGAGGAGAACAATAAGACTAAGCTCAGAGTATTTGGCAGAAACCATGCAGGCAAGAAGGCAATGGGATGACATACATAAAACCTTTAAAAAAAAAAATTGCCAGCCAAGAATAATATATCCTGCAAAACTCTTGTTCGAAATGATGGTGAAATTAGGTCATTTCCAGATAAACAAAAATTAAGGGAGTAATAAAAACCAAACCGAACTTACAAGACTTATTAAAGGGAGTCCTTCGATCTGAGAACAAACAACATCAGACCACAGGCTGAATGTAGGACGCAGGATCGTACCAGCCAGATATTAATCTAGGAAATGAACTCTCAAGGACTATCCAAAACCAAAAGAAATACAACAGGGAATCAGAGCAGTTAATCTGTAAATGGCAACAACATCAGAACGATAAAAGAGGGAATAAACCGTGTAGGTATAGAACCTTCTAATGGAGAGGAAGGCAAGGCGATACCAAGTAATAACAGACTGCTTCAAACTTAGAAAGATAAAGGTAAATTTCACGGTAACCACAAAGAAAGTTAACAAATCTACTCATTAAAATAAAGAGGAAAAACGTAAAGTCTCAGTAAAAACAAAACCTACAAAGACAAAAGAAATAAAAAAAAAATCCACAAACTAAAGGAATTCAGCACAGGAGAGTAAGAGGAACCAAGAAAACATTAGTACCACAACAAAAAGCACTCACAAATCGAAAACACCGGAAATAACAAATGCTGGAGAGGCTACAGGGAGATCGGAACTCTTATGCACTGCTGGTGGGAATGCATAATGATACAACCATTTTGGAAAATGATATGGCACTTCCTTAGAAAGCTAGAAATAGAAATACCATATGATCCAGCAATCCCACTCCTAGGAATATATCCTAGAGAAATAAGAGGCATCACATGAATAGACATATGCACACCCATGTTCATTGCAGCATTGTTCACAATAGTAAAAAGATGGAAACAACCTAGATGCCCATCAACAGATGAATGGATAAACTATGGTACATACAGACAATGGAGTATCATGCAATGATAAAGAACAATGATGAATCTGTGAAGTATCTCATAACATGGATGAAACTGGAGGACGTTATACTGAGCGAAATAAGTCAATCACAAAAGGACAAATATTGTATGAGACCTCTACTGTAAAAACTCATGAAAAAGTTACACACAAAAAGTAACAATCTTTGTTGGTTATAAGGGGTGGAAGGGTTGGGGGGAAATACTAAATAGACAATAGATAAGTGGTAACTTTGGTGAAGGGTAAGACAGTACACAATACTGGGGAAGCCAGTACAACTTGTACAAGGAAAGGTCATGGAAGCTCCATAGACACACCCAAACTCCCTGAGGGACTGAATTGCTGGGTGGAGGGCTGTGGGGACTATGCTCTCGGGGAACATCTAGCTCACTTGGCATAACACAGTTTATAAAGACAGTGTTCTGCATTCTACCTTGGTGAGTACTGTCTGGGGTCTTAAAAGCCTGTGAGCAGCCATCTGAGATACTCCACTGGTCTCACCCCTTTGGGAGCAAGGGAAAGTGAAGAAAACAAGATACAAGGGAAAGATTAGTCCAAAGGACTAATGGACCACAACTACCATGGCCTCCACCAGACTGAGTCCAGTACATCTAGATGGTGCCTGGCTATCACCACTTACTGCTCTGACCAGGATCACAACAGAGGGTTCTGGACAGAGCTGGAGAAGGATGTGGAACAAAATTCTAACACACACAAAAAAGACCAGATTTACTGGCTTGACAGAGACTGGAGAAACCCTGAGAGTATGGCTCCCGGACACACTTTTAGCTAAGTGGTGAAGTCGCTCCTGCGGTTCACCATTCAGCCAGGGATTGGACAGCCCCGTAAAACAAAATGGGACTAATGAGGCACAGCAGTCCAGGGACACGGACTAGAAGGTAAGAGGAGACAGGAAAGCTGGTGATAGGGAACCCAAGGCTGAGAAAGGACAGTGTTGACATGTTGTGGGGTTGTTAACCAATGTCATAAAACAATATTCGTACTGACTGTGTGATGAGAAACTACTTGTTCTGTAAACCTTCACCTAACGTACAATTAAAAAAAAAAAAAAAGAAAGAATAGATTTGATGCATTGAACGGTAATGACTGAAGCCAGATGAGTTGTGAGATGACATCAAGGACATCAAACATAAAGAAAGCAAAAGGTCATTAAAAAGACAGGAAAGAAAGAAAAGACCAAAATGGATGTCAGAAGAAACTCTGAAACTTGCTCTTGAAAGTAGAGTAGCTAAAGTGAATGGAAGAAATGATGGAGTAAAAGAGCTGAACAGAAGATTTCTAAGGGCAAGTAGAGAAGATAAAGTAAAGTATTATAATGAAATATGCAAACACCTGGAGCTAGGAAACCAAAAGAGAAGAACACATTCGGCATTTCCCAAGCTGAAAGAACTGAAAAAAAAAAAACCTCAAGTCTTGAGTTGGAATATTGAAGGACTCCATGGACAAAATTTTTAACAAAACAGGAAACATCAAAAGAAGATGGAAGGAATACACAAAGTTACTGTACCAAAAAGAAATAGTTGACTTTCATTCATTTCAGGAGCTAGCAAATGATCAAGAACTGATGGTATTGAAAGAAGAAGTGCAAGCTGCACTGAAGGTGTTGGCGAAAAACAAGACTTCAGGAATTCGCGGAATACTCAATTGAGATGTTTCAGCAAACGGATGCAGCACTGGAGGTGCTCACTTGTCTGTGCCAAGAAATTTGGAGGACAGCTACCTGGCCAACCGCCTGGAAAGATGCATATTTGTGCCCGTTGCAAAGAAAGATGATCCAACAGAACGCGGAAATTATTGGACAATATCATTAATATCACAGGCAAATTAAATTTTGCTGAAGATCATTCAAACATGGTTGCAGCAGTACATTGAGGGAACTGCCAGAAATTCAAGCTGGATTCAGAAGAGGATGTGGAACAAGGGATATTATTGCTGATGTCAGATGGATGTTGGCTGTAAGCAGAGAATACCAGAAAGATGTTTACCTGTGTTTTATTGACATTTAAAGGCATTTGACTGTGTGGATCACCTACGTTGGTTGTTATTAGGAGGAACCTGTCCCTGGAGAAGGACATTATGCTTGGTAAGGTAGAGGGTCAGCGAAGAAGAGGAAGACTCTTGACAAGATGGATTGACATAGTGGCTGCAACAGTGGGCTCAAACATAGCAATGATTGTGACGGCACAGGACCGGGCAGTGTTTCATTCTGTTGTATACAGGGTTGCTATGAGATGGAACTGACTCAACAGCACCTAACGAGTATTGTTTGAGGACAATGTAAAATTTGTTTTATTCTTTTCGTTCTGATTGTGGTAATGCCACAGTGCTTTACTGATCCCCAGTCTGAGGATGAAATTCAGTATCTCAGTGTATAAAAAGTCTAAAATTTGACCTGCAGACGTTAAACCTAGTTTAATAGCAATATATGGTCGTATCACACATTAAAGATAAAATATTTGAGGAACATGGATGTAAAAACACTATCTTTGTGTTGTATCCTGGTTTCTCTGAGATAAAAAAAAATATGCAAAAATATTTGCAGATAGAGTTTACTTGGATCTTGAGATTGGATTTTTAGTATCTGTTGTGAAGTATCTATTTTTAGTATCTATTGTTGGCGCAGTGGGTAAAGTAATCGACTGCTGACTGAAAGGTCGGCAGTTCTAAGCCACCAGTGGCTCTCTGGGTGAAACATGTAGCAGTCTGCTTCCGTAGAGATTTACAGCCTCAGAAGCCCTGTGAGATTGGTATGAGTTGGAATTGACTTGACAGCAGTGGGGTTTTTTTTAATTGTGAAGGGAAGTTTATTTATTCTGCCCAATTGCTGTTTGGAACTGGAGACACAGCTGCTTGACCTTAATTAGCACCCTGCACCTTTGAAAGTAAAATGACTGAGGAGGAGACATTAGCAGCTAGGAAATCCAGACGGGGGGAGTTGTCCAAAGTGCAGAAAAAAGGAGAGAGAACATTTTTCTTTTACGAGGATAAGATGTCTTCCCGTGGGAGGAAGATGGGGCATGTTAAAACCACTTGTTAGAAGTTTTATGAGAGAAAAACTCATTACACTGATGTCATAGTGCAAAAAATAATGTTCTTTGTAGTCTTTAAAGGTTTCATGACTGGTGAAACAATGATTGGACCATATTCCTTTGGATGGTTAACTCTTCCCAGGAGGGAAGTCCTAAAATGGCTAGCTTACTTCCCAAAATACTTCGCTTACCCTTAGAATAACATACCCAGCAAGCTGTGGCCATTCACCATGATTTCACTGGTCATGAGACCTAAATTATAGAGTTAGCCTGTTGTTTTCTGAAACTAGGTGACTGCCAGAAATCTTTAGTTAAGAACTCGTAAGCTAGTAAATTCCCAGATGACTTAATGCCCAGTGATCTGCCAGGGTTCGTTGGCTTTTTTTTTGGCGTAATGAAGACATCTGGAAACCCAAGCCACAACCTGGGAGCACCAGAAGCATTTTATCCAGCATAAACCAAAACCCAAACCCATTGCTGTCAAATTGATTCTGACTCATAGTGACCCTATAAGGACAGAGTAGAACTTCCCTATAGGGTTTCCAAGCTGTAAATCTTTAGGGAAGCAGACTGCCACATCTTTTTCCTGCGGAGTGGCTAGTGGGTTCAAACCGCCAACCTTTTGGTTAGCAGCCGAATGCTTTAACCACTGTGCTACTAGGGCTCTCTTTATCCAGGATGGGACTTAAAAATTTGTTGTTATCTGCTAAGGTTTTGTGGTCAACAACTTGTGATGTATATTAAATGGACATGTTTCTTAATATTTCCAGATCTAGACAAATTAACTTTTTTCACTGATATCATAGCCAACCATTTTCATTGGACTCTTAACTTTTGTAACTCCATTCTTTCAACATTTACAAATGTATAATAACATTGCCCTTTACGTGGTGCTTTACGGTCTTTTACATGTTATCCTATTTGTTCTGAAAACAACCCAATAGGCCAAGTAGAAGGGTCATTATTAACTCCATTTCATAGATAGGGAAATAAATGTTCATAGAATTAGAATGAGCAACTTAGCATATTAACATATTTAAGTCTTTCATCTTGAAAAAATAAAAAACCAAAATGAAACAAATTCTGTCTCTTTGACCACTTCCAGCTAATTGTTTTTAGAGCCAAGTTTCCTTAAAGAACATTCTATGTTTCTATCTCTACTTCCTTGTTCTCATTCACTCTGCAGCTCATTTTAACCTGGCTTTTGCCAATACTGAAATGGAACTTGTTAAGGTTACAAATAGCTGCCTAGTTGTCAAGTATGATGGATGCTTGTCAGGACATCTCCTTACTTGATCTTTTTGAAGCACTTGTCGTTATTGACTGCTTTCTCAATTTTGAATCCCTCTTCTCTTTGGTTTCCATGAATTCTTTCTTATAGTCTCTCTCTCATTCTCTCTCTCCCTTTCTCTCTCTTTCTTCCCTTCCCTATTTCTCTGATTTCTCACTGATTATTCTGCTTGAGTAATCCCATCTGCTTATGGTTTCAGTTGCCATCTATACCATGGAAATTTTCAAACCCAACTCTCCTGTTCAAACCACTGCTCTAGGACCATGTATCCAACTGCATACTGATTCTTCTTTTGGTTGTCTCAGAGTGACCTCGGTTTCAGTTTGTTCAAAACTGAATTCATTTTCTCATCCTTTCACCTATTTCTCCCGCATTTGTTATCTCAAAGAAAATGACACCATTTGTTCTGCCTTCTAAGTCAGATGGCCATTGATTATTTTTTCTCTTCCCTTATCCATCATTTCTAGTAGTTATCAAGTCTCTTAAGTTCTGCTCTTTATCAGTCATTACAACAAACACACATTGAGCAGATCTGTCTCCCAACGTCCTCCACATTCCAATAGTCAGGAATCACTTACACTCTGCCAGTGTACCACACTTCCTAAAGAGTTCCATGACTTTGCATGTGCTTTTTCCTCTGCTGCTCTCCATTCCCTTCCTCACTGTCTCATGCTGTCCTTCAAAGTTCATCTTAAGCATTTCTTCTTCTGAGGAGGCCTCCCTAATATGTAACTGCAGCCCAGGGGAGCTCTGGTATTCTAATGTCATCTGTGCATATTCTATATCATAATGTCTTGGAGTTAATTTTAGTTCATGCTTGGGTAGGTTAGACTAACTGCTGTAACAACCTCAAATCTCAGTTGCTTAACAGAATAGGAGTTTTCTGCATACATTTCACTTTCTTGCTCACATTGTAGTTTCAGGGGGGTGTTCAGCAGATGGCCTTCCATTCAGTAATTCAGGAACCCAGGCTTCTTCCATCTTGTGGCTCCATTAACCCTAAGACCTTGGCGTCCTCTGCAAGCTCCTCTGCGTTTAGCTAGAATACAAAGAGGGGAGGAGAGAGAATATGAATATAAATGATCAAGAGGGAGATTTTTCATGGCCAGGCCCGGATATGGCAAACCTCACTTCTGCTCACATTTCACTGGCCAGAATGCAGTCATGTGGAGGCTGGGAAATTTGGTCTATGTTTATGTCCAGGGTGAACAACTGGGCAGTCTTCCCCAGTTGCCTATCTCCACACTACACTATAAGTTCCAGAAGGACATGGGTTATATTTTTTTACCTCTGTATCCCTATCATCTAGTATAAAGTTTGATACGTAGTAGTCACTCAGGAAATATTTATTGAAGGAATGAACTTGTCTGAGGTTGTATAGTAAATTGTGACAGAATTCTTACAATTAACCAAGTGACCTGATTGCTCTTATGACCAAGTGGCGTAGCTTATGTATAGTAAGTTCAAAATCACTTGCACTTTTAGGCATTTTGTTCTGTATTTATAGGAAAAATAAGGAGCCCTGGTATCACAGTGGTTAAGCACTAGGCTGCTAACCAAATGGTCGATGGTTTGAACTCACCAGCTGCTCCATGGGAGAAAGATGTGGCAATCTGCTTCTATAAAGATTACAGCCTTGGAAACCCTATGGGTCAGTTCTACTCTGTCCTGTAGGGTCTCTATGAGTCGGAATTGACTTGACGGCAACGGGTTTGGTTTGATTTTTGATTTGGAGGAAAATATCCAGGTGTCCAATATGCCAGATTATATTTTTTTATCTGCTATAACATTCATGAGCAATGATGTTTTGAGTTATTAATTGAAAAAAATAGCTACCTTTTCTGACAGGCATTTCACTCATAGCTCTATGGAAATCAGTGATATTGGGTTCTATGTAGGAATATTGTAGAAGTCACAAACGTTAGGGAACAGAATATATATTTTAAGTTTTTACTGCTTGGCTCAAAAGTAGAGACTCCCCTAGAGGGTAGGAAATGGGTTTTACTAGCTTGATAATTGCCAGTGCAATTATTAGTGTTTGTCAGCCATTCTGGAAGCACAGCAGTCACATGGACACATGACCAAAGGCTGTTGCCCTTGAGTGGATTCTGACTCAGAGTAGAACTGCCCTGTGGGGTTTCTTTACAGAAACAGACTGCCACATCTTTGTCCCACGGAGCAGCTGGTGGGACAGATCCCGCTTGTTGCCAGCATCATCTCCAGGTTCACTGTTGTTATTTCTCTGTATTACCATTATTAGTGTTCTTGTGCTCAAATTTACTTCAAAGAGGGGACTTTTTCTTTACTGATGCTTTTATAACGGCCTGTAGGGTCGCTATGAGTCGGAATTGACTGGACAGCAATGGACTTGGTAGTTTTGGTTCTTTTGTTCACCAGTGATTTTCAACTGTGATCTCCATTAGATCTTTTTCAGTTTTTTTCATATGTAAAATAAGGATAATGGCACTTGTTTTAAAAAACATTTTATTGTGCTTTAGGTGAAAGTTTACACAGCGAATTATTTTCCCATTCAACAATTCATGTACAAATTATTCCCTGCCATTGGTTGCTATCTCTGCAATGTGTCAGCACTCTCCTCATTTCCACCCTGCCTTCCACGTTTTCATCCCTCCAGTTTCCCTGCCCCTCCTTGCCTTCTCATCTTTGCTTTTGGGCAAATGTTATCCATTTGGTCTCATTTAGCTGATTGTCCTAAGGAGCACATTCTTCGCAAGTGTTATTGTTTGTTTTATAGGCCGATCTATTATTTGGCTGAAAGGTGACCTGCGGGAGTGGCTTCAGTTCCAGGTTGAAAGGGTTTCTTAGGGTGATAGTTTGAGGGGTTTCTCCAGTCTCTATCATTTCAGTAAGTCTGGTCTTTTTTTTGATGAATTTGAGTTTTGTTCTGTATTTTTTTCTCCATTCTAACTGGAAACTTCTGTTGTGTCCCTGATCAGAATGGTTGGAAGTGGTAGCCGGGCACCATCTAGTTCTTCTGGTCTCAGGTTAGAGGAGACTGTGGTTTGTGTAGGCCATTAGTCCTGTGGACCAATTGCTTCCTTGAGTCTTTGGTTTCCTTCATTCTCCTTTGCTCTAGACAGGAATAGATCAAGAGTTGTCACTCAAATGGCCAGTTGCAAGCTTTTAAGACCCCAGACACTACTCACCAAACTGGGGTATAGAACATTATCTTTATGAACTCTGTTATGTCAGCTGAGCTAGATGTCCCCCGAGACTATAGTCCTTAACTTTCAAGCCTAGTAACTCAGTCCCATGGGGTGTTTGAATATGTCTAAGAAGTTGCTATAACTGTGCCCCCTATGTGCTCTATTATATATGAATATGCATGTAGCACATACAGATATGTATATATAGTTACCCACAACTATACCCACGTAAGGAGCCTTGGCGGTGCAGTGATTAAAGTGATTGACTGCTAACCAAAAGGTTGGCTGTTTGAAACCTCTATGATGCTAATGAGGCAGGGTTAGAGGCAGTTATGTTAATGAGGCAGGACTCAATCTACAAGATTAGGTTTTATCCTGAGTCAATTTCTTTTGAGATATAAAAGAGAGAAGTGAGCAGAGAGACAGAGGGACCTCATTACCACCAAGAAAGAAGAGCCAGGAGCATGCGCGTCGTTTGGACCTGGGATGTCTGCACTGAGAAGCTCCTAGACCAGGGGAGGATTGATGACAAGGACCTTACCCCAGAGCCAGCAGAGACAGATAACCTTTCTCTGGAGCTGGCACCCTGAATTCAGACTTCTGGCCTCCTAAATTGTGAGAGAATAAACTTCTACATGTTAAAGCCATCCACTTGTAGTATTTCTATAGCAGCACTAGATAACTGAGATGGCTGTGTAGTAAGTTTTGAGATTGGGGAGTGTGAGGCTTCCTACTTTGTTCTTTTTCAGTAGTGCTTTGACTATTTGGGTCCTCTTACCTTTCCATATGAAGTTGGAGGTTAGTTTTTGCATTTTGTTAAAGAATATTGTTGGGATTGGATCAGGGTTGCATGGTATCTATAGATCACTTTGGGTAGTATTGACATTTTCACAATGTTAATCTTCAAACCTATGAGCATGGTATGTTTTTTCATTTATGTAGGTCTCTTTTGATTTCTTGCAGTAGTGTTTTGTAGTTTTCCTTATATAAGTCATTTACCTACCTGGTTAGATTTATTCCTAGGTATTTTATCCTTTTAGGAGCTATTATAAATGGTATTGATTTCTTGATTTCCTTTTCGGAGTTCTGCTTGTTCTTATAGAGGAATCCTACTGACTTTTGTATATTGATTTTGTACCCTGCCACTTTGCTGAACCCTTCTATTAGTTCCAGTAACTTTCTTGTGGAGTCGTTGAGATTTTTTATATATATCATGTCATCTGCGAATAGGGATAGTTTTATTTCTTCCTTACCAATTTGGATGTCCTTTATTTCCCTTTCTTGCCTTGTTGCCCTGTCTAGGACTTCCAGTACAATATTGAATGGGAGTGGTGATAAAGGGTATCCTTGTCTAGTTCTCATTCTCAAGAGGAATGCTTTCAGTCTCTCTGCAGTAAGAATAATGTTGGCTGTTATCTTGTACATATGCCCTTAATTATATTGAGGAATTTGCCTTCTACTCCCATTTTGCTGAGAGTTTTTTTATCAGGAAAAGTTGTTGGATTTTATCAAATGCCTTTTCTGCATTGATTGAAATAATCATGTAATTGTTTTCCTTTGTTATATTTATGTGGTGAATTATGTTGATTGATTTTCTAATGTTGAACAACCCTTGCATCCCTGGTGTGAAACCCGTCTGATCATGATGTATTATTTTTTGATATACTGTTGAATTCTGTTGACTAGAATCTTGTTGAGAATTTTTGTGCCTATATACATGAGGGACATTGGTTTATAATTTTCTTTTTTAATGATATCTTTGCCCGACTTTGGTATCAGGGTTATGCTGGATTCATAGAATGAATTAGGGAGTGTTCCTTCCTTTTCTACATTCTGGAATAGTTTGACTAGAACTGGTGTCAACTCTTCTCTGAATGTTTGGTAGAACTCTCCATGAAGCTGTCTTAGTTATTTAGTGATGCTATAACAGAAATACCACATGTGGATGGCTTTAACAAACAGAAATTTATTCTCTCACAATCTAGGAGGCTAGAAGTCTGAATTCAGGGTGTTGGCTCTGGGGGATGGTCCTTGTCATCAATCTTCCCCTGGTCTAGGAGCTTCTCAGCACAGAGAACCGAGGTCCAAGGGACGTGCTAAGCTCCAGGTGCTTCTTTCTTGGTGGTATGAAGTCCCTCTCCTCTCTACTCCCCTCTTTCTTTTATATGTCAAAAGAGATTGACTCAAGATACAACCTAATCTGATAGAGTGAGTCCTGCCTCATTAGCATAAGTGCTTCTAATCCTGCCTTCTTAACATCATAGAGTTAGGATTTACAACACATAGAAAAATCACATTAGATGACAAAATGGCGGACAATCACACAATACTGGTAATCATGCCCTAGCCAAGTTGACATATATTTTGAGGGACACAATTCAACCATCAGAATCCACCTGGGCTGAGGCTTTTTGTTGTTGTTGTTGGGAGTTTTTTTAATGACATTTTCAATTTCTTCTTTTGTTATGGGTCTACTTTGATTTTCTGCCTCTGCTTGTGTTAGTTTAGGTAGATAATGTGTTTCTAGAAATTTGCCCATTTCTTCTAGGTTTTCAAATTTGTTAGAGTATAATTTTTCATAATATTCTGTAATAATATTCTTTATCTTGGTTGGTTCTGTTGTAACGTCATCCATTTCATTTATTTTGTTTATTTGCGTCTTCTCATTTGTTTCCTTTGTCAGTTTGGCCAGTGGTTTGTCAGTTTTATTGATCCTCTCAAAGAACCAACTTTTAGATTTGTTGATTCATTCTATTGTTTTTCTGTTCTATATTTCATTTTTTTCTGCTCTGATCTTTATTATTTCCTATTTTCTGGTGACTGTGAACTTCTTCTGTTTTCCTTTTCTATTATTAAGTTATAGATTTTGTTTTTTTCTTGGCTATAATCTTTAATTATTCATTATTTAATCTTTTCCCACACAAAAATTAATACATACCTTGTTATGTGACTCTACTTGCTCTCCCCATACTGTGACAGCATACTCCTCCTTTCCACCTCCGATTCTCCATGTCCCTTCAACCATCTCCTAACCCTCTCTGCCCTCCCATCTCACCTCTGCACAGAAGCTGCTCAATTAGTCTCTTGTATCTACTTGAGCTAAGAGGCACGCTCTTCACGAGTATCCCTTTATGTCCCACAGTCCAATCCAATTCCTGTCTGAAGAGTTGGTCTTGGAAATTGTTATAGTTCTGGGCTGATAGAGAATCCAGGGGCTATGCTTTCTGGGGTTCCTCCAGTCTCATTCAGACCATTAAGTCTGGTCTTCTTACTAGAATTTGAGTTCTGCACCCCACCCTTCTCCTGCTCCATCAGGGACTCTCTGTTGTGTTTCCTGTCAGGGCGGTCAGTGGTGGTAGCCAGGCACCATCTAGTTCTTCTGGTCTCAGGCTGATGAAGTCTCTGGTTTATGTGGCCCTTTCTGTCTCTTGGGCTAATACTTTCCTTGTGTCTTTGGTGTTCTTCATTCTCCTTTGTTCCAGGTGGTGGGGACCACTTGATGCATCTTAGATGGCCGCTTGCAAGCTTTTAAGATGCCAGACACCACTCACCAAAATAGGATGTGGAACATTTTCTTAATAAGCTTTGTTACACCAGTTGACCTAGATGTCCCTTGAAAGCATGGTCCCCAGACCCGTACCTCTGATACTCTGTCCCTCCAAGTGTTTGATTGTATTCAGGAAACTTCTTAGCTTTGGATTAGTACAGTTGTGCTGACTTCCCTGTAGTGTGTGCTGTCCGTCCGTTCACCTAAGATAATTCTTGTCTACTATCTATTTAGTAAATAACCCTCACTATCCCTCCCCACCCTCGTAACCATCAAATATTCTATTTTCTCCTGTGTTTAAACCTTGTCTTGAGTTCTTATAATAGTGGTCCTATACAATATTTGTCCTTCTGTGACTGACTAAATTCACTCAGCATAATGACCTCCAGATTCCTCCATATTATAAGATGTTTCACAGCTTCATTGTTGTTCTTTATCATTGCGTAGTATTCCATTGTGTGGATATACCATGATTTGTTTATCCATTCGTCCCTTGATGGGCACCTAGGTTGTTTCCATCTCTTTGCTATTGTGAACAATGCTGCAATGAACATGGGTGTGCATATATCTATTCATGTGACGGCTGTTTTTCTCTAGGATATATTCCAAGGAGCGGGATCATATGGTACTTCTATTTCTAGCTTTTTAAGAAAGTGCCAAGTCGATTTCCAAAGTGGTTGTACCGTTTTACATTAACACCAACAGTGTATAAGTGTTACAGTCTCTCCACAACCTCTCTAGCATTTATTATTTTGTGTTTCTTGGATTAATGCTAGCCTTGTTGGGGTGAGATGATAGCTCATTGTACACTTGATCTGCATTTCTCTAATGGCTAATGATCGTGAGCATTTCTTCATGTGTCTGTTAACTGCCTGAATATCTTCTTTGGTGAAGTGCCTGTTCATATCCTTTGCCCATTTTTTAATTGGGTTATTTGTCTTTTTGCTGTTGAGGTTTTGCAGTATTTTGTAGATTTTAGAGATTAAATGCTGATCAGACTTTTCGGAGCCAAAATTTTTTTCCCAGTCTGTAGGTTGTCTTTTGACTCTTTTGGTGAAGTCTTTTGATGAGCATAAGTGTTTGATTTTTAGGAGCTTACATTTATCTAGTCTCT
>NW_004443945.1:21369813-21384143 GCF_000243295.1 Trichechus manatus latirostris | reverse complement strand
TAATTATTGATAGGTATGGGTTTAGTGCTGTCATCCTAATATCTCTTTTTGTGTGTTGTTCACAGTTTCTTTGTTCTCTTCTATTTTCTGTGCTGAGTCATTTTTCTTTATGTATTTTTTTTTTTCATTTTTTCTTTGTTGTAGATTTTGTGTTTGCTGGGTCTTTATGTTGTTCTACTTTTTTATTTTGATTTGTAGGATTGTTAGATTCCTTTGTGGTTACCTTAATATTTACCCCTATTTTTCTAAGTTTATAACAGTCTTTTATTACTTTATATCGCCTTAACTTCCCCTATATATGAAAAATCAATGCCTCCATTTTTTAAGGCCCTGTTTTTTGTTTTAATGTTATCCTTTTGTATATATTGATATCTGTTTCCCTATTTTCAATGTTTTAGCTTTGATATATTTTCGATATCTCTGTCTGAGTCAGTATCTGGTTGCTCTGTCCTGTGTTCTAGTCTTGTGTTGTTAGCTGGTGTTATGGATTATCTACCTGTAGGACTCCCTTTAGTATTTCTTGTAATTTTGGTTTGGTTTTTACAAATTCCCTGAACTTCTGTTTATCTGGAAATGCCCTAATTTTGCCATCATATTTGAGAGACAGTTTTGCTGGATATATAATTCTTGGCTGGCAGTTATTTTCCTTCAAGCCTTTATATATGTCATCCCATTGCCTTCCAGCCTGCATGGTTTCTGCTGAGTAGTCCGAGCTTATTCTAATTGACTCCTTTGTAGATGACTTTTATCCCTAGCTGCTGTTAAAATTTTCTCTTTATCTTTGTTTTTGCTAAGTTTGATTATAATATGTCTTGGTGACTTTCTTTTGGGATCTACCTTATGTGGGTTTTGACGAGCATCCTCGATAGATATCTTCTTATCTTTCATGATATCAGGGAAGTTTTCTGTCAACAAATCTTCAACAATTTTCTCTGTATTTTCTCTTATCCCCCCCTGTTCTGGTACTCCAATCACTCGTAGGTTATTTCTCTTGATAGAGTCCCACATGACCCTTAGAGTTTCTTCATTCTTTTTAATTCTTTTATCTGATTTTTCCTCAAATATGTTGGTGCCAAGAGCTTTATCTTCAGTGTTACTAATTCTAACTTCTACTGCCTCAATTCTGCTCCTATGACTTTCTATTGAGTTGTCTAATTCTGAGATTTTATTGTTAATCTTCTCGATTTCTGATTGCTGTCTCTCTATGGATTCTTGCAGCCTATTAAATTTGGCATTATGTTCTTAAATAACTTTTTTAAGTTCCGCTACCACTTTGTCTGTGTGTTCCCTGGGTATTTCTTCATTCTGTGGAATTTCCTTTCTAATTTCTTGAAGAGTTCAGTATATTAATCTTTTGTATTCTGCCTCTGGTAATTCCAAGAAGTTCTCTTCCTCCAGAGAATTTACTGATTGTTTATTTTGGGAGCTTGCTGAAGCCATCATGGACTGCCTCTTTATGTTACTTAATATTCACTGTTGTCTCCGAGTCATCAATAATTTATTACAATTTTATTTTGTATTTGTTTAGTGAGACCTAGCTTCTTATTTTGTTTTGTTTTGATATGCCCAAATAGGCTGCTTGTGTGCACTAGTTTGATTTTTGACACCTTTGAATCTCTAACGTCCTGTCACCAGCTAGTTAGTTCTGTAATTGAGTATGTGCACATAGGAGTCCCTTAAGTTTTCCTATATGAGTTTAGCTCGGGTGTTCAGGCAATCGGTCACCAAGCATGTGATGCAGGCTCTCACCCCCAGTCCTAGAGAGGCGTGGGTGATTGGTGCAGGCACTGGACTCTGGCTGTGGCAGGGGATCATGTGCTGAGCCAGGCAGGGGGCTGACGGCTGCCCCTGACAGTCTGAAAGGAAAGCATGGCCCTATTCTCTAGGGTGAGTAGGTAGGTGAGTTTTGCAGCCAGACTATGAGCACCCCACTCTGTTGGCTGTAAAGACTCAAGGGCACCACTTTTTCTTGGACTCTTGTAGCAGGTGACTAGGCGCTTTAGGTGATAGCACCAGTCCTCAAGCCCCTGTTGCAGATCGATAAAAGTGCCTACTTAAGGGGCAGGGCTGTTTCGAGGGTCACAAATCTGCCAGTTCACACTGAAGTAGTTGAAGTTAAACTTCAGATGTTTGCCCTGTTGTACTGTGGTAGTGAGGACTAACGCTGTTGAGACGGGTCCCCACAAGTCTATACAGGGGTGTAAGGTACTCAGAGTCTGTGGACTCCTTATACCTGTGCCTAGCAAAGGAGCGGTGCCGACCCTGTGTTCCTGGCTTAGGGGATCCAGTAGCTTATTTGTTCCCTCTTCAAGGCCAGGAGAATGGGTCAGGGCACCTTTTGGGATCTAACTTCCTGCCCAGCGGACTCCCGGTGCAGAGCGTGGAGGGAGGAGGTAAAAGGAAGAGAGGTTTTTCCCAACTGGGCTTTTTTTTTTTTCTTTTTTTTTAATCACCACAAAAGGCTGCATGCATGTACTTATCTTAGCCACTTGGGAGCTGCTTTTCACTGGTTCGGAGTGTCCAAGCAGAATCTCTGCTGCTGGGCCTCTTTCGATATGGAAACTGCTTCCCAAGCGTGCGGGCAGCACAGCTGTTTACCTGCTTCACTGCGGACCGGCGTGGCTGCAGCGCTGTAGTTTTGCCACCGCGGCTCTGATGCTCTTCACTTCTTCCAAACCATCTCCCTGTCCCCTATCACTCAGATGGATTCCTCAACTTTGCCTTGTTCAGGGCTCCTAGATATTCGTACAGAATCAAATCACTTGTTTTTCCAGGTCTTTGTTGTAAGAGGAATATAGGAAGTGTCTAACTACTCCACAATGTTGGCCACGCCCCGAGTCCATGCTCTTTTGATTGTACAAGGTAACCTGGAGAACTAATGTTATTGGAGCCTATAGAAGATAATAGAAGTCTGATCGAGTCTGGTTTCATTGAAGATGTGGGCCTTGGGCTGTACTCAATGAAAAGGTGGAACTTGAACAAGAGAAAGAAGGTGAAAAGACATTCTATGCATGATCAAGGCGTAAAGATGGGGATGATAGATGACTAGACCAATTTGGCTAGAGCCAGAAGGTTCCATCGGGGAGCAGAGAAATGTAATTTTGAAGTGAGGGGAACAGATCAGCTTATAAAGAATCTAAAGTACCAGACTGAGGAGTTTTGAGTTTAATGTGCAGGAAATAGAGAACCATTAGTGTGTTAGTGCTGGGTGGTGATGTTTCAGAGCAGTGGTTTTGTAAGTGTGGTCCCTGGTACAGCATCACCTGGGAGACTGTTGATATGCAAATTATCAGGCCCCAACCGAGACCCACTGGGTCAGAAACTCTGTGGACGGGGCCTAGCCAATATGTGTGTTAACAAGCCCTCAGGTGATTCTGATGCATACTAATATTTGAGAACTACTGTTTTAAAAGGATGAATCTGGTGTCCGTGCTTAGCATGCACTGGAGAAGGAAAGACAGGGTATTGCTATAATAGAGAAGGTATAAATAACAAGGGCATAGATCATAGCAGTGGGAATGGAAAGGAGAGACAGCGGGAGGGATAGTATGAAAAAAATTATCAGAACTTGGGAACTGTTGAGTTTGAAGGGAGGAGGAGTCAATGTTGACAGTAAGGAGGGAGTTTTTACATAGGGGGCACTGATTTTATGTTAATGTCGGTGTGATTTTATGTTAATCAAAAACCTTGTGATGAATCTCTATTCAGCCCAATATTTAAAAATCATGTGTTAGATAAAAAATAGGGGCTTGTGGTTTTTAAGGAAAATCCAGATTTGGTGATATCTGGTATGTTCCTTAAGGCAAGTTTCAGCCACAATGGATCAGCCACCAGGTCCTGTTGGTTGATGGGATGTATACTCTTCAGTTTTCCACATTGTCCCCCGACTCCCTCTTTTACTTATTCTTCACTCATTTATGTTACCTGCCTGGGTCCCACTGGCATTTGACCTCATAACCTCTTCTCTTAGGATCCGAGCTTGGAGACTGGAGAATGATGAGAAATATAGAGGTTGGAAAAGGGAGCTGGTTTGGAGGGATAAATGACCACTTTGACTTTTTGACATCCTGAGTTTGAGGTGACTGTGAGATAGTCCCATTAATCTTGTTTTTATATTGTGTAAGAAAAAGAATTAGTTAGGCATTTCCATTTCTCTATTATCCACTTTTTTTTGATCACCCAATCCCCTCCCCACCAAAAAAACCCCCAACCAAACCCATTGATGTTGAGTCAATTTCGACTCACAGTCTAATTCGACTCACAGAGTAGAATTGCCCCATAGGGTTTCCAAGGAGCGGCTGGTGGATTCAAACTGCCGAACTTTTGGTTAGCAGCCGAACGTTTAACCAATTCTAGACTGACTTCTCTTGAAATGCCATACACCTTGGGACTTCCACCTCTTGCTCTGTCAACCTGCAAGCTCAAGAATGCAGAGTCATTTTTATTTTAGCCCGAGTAAAATATGATTCAGAAGGAAAATCTACTGAGGTCAAGTTGTCCATTGTACTCCCACTGCCAAATATACATTTTTTTTCCTAGTTATTTTCTCCATTGTCCCAGATAATTGAATATAGACTGTAAGTTTTAATCAGCTACGAAGCTAAAGGCTCTTCCTTTACTTTACTGTGAAAATTGCATCACCACACTGGTAGGAGTCCCTTGAGGTGGGAATGAGTTGTTGATAGCACTTGCTTTGTATACACTTCTGGCTCGTTTTATGTCACTTGCCCTTTGTGTACTGTGTTGCTAGAGACAGTGAAGAGAAGGAGGAAGAGGAGCAATTGAGTTTGAAGATGACTAAGATCTGATTAACCATTCAGCTGGGGAGAGAGATAAGTGAATCCAGGTGATGTTTATGGAGTGTCAGAGAGGGAGAACGCTGTACCATCTGGTGTGAGAGATGTGAAAAAGTATATAAATCAATCTCTGTAATGATACTTAATCAATACAGGGTCAATAAATGATATAATTGAAGCACTGGTTGGGCTACATCACAGAGTTAAATAGCTTCAAAGAAGGCTCTGATTAAAGCCATTACAATTTATAAAACATTCTGCATCTTAAGAAAGGATCTTGATGAGATTTAACATGAACAGTTTTGTAATCAGAGGGCCAGCTAAAAACCTTCAGAGCAGAGGTGAAATATCTTAAGAGGTCTATTTTGGATGATTTTTGAAAGCCAGTTATTCTCAGAAAGTAAAAAACTTCTCCTCCTTCTCCCTTTATTTTTTTAATGGGGAAAAAAACGAATGCTGCACAGTTCATACTTAGACTGTCTTGGATTTTTGATGTAATAGTGGTTTGGTTCTTTGGTGTGACCTTAGGATAATTAGCTATCAAGCTTGATTTAAATTGTTTTGAAACATTGTTGTAATTTTGGGGGCACATGTGCCTGCCAGTGATTATAAAATAAGGAAAATACCACCATGACTCAAAACGATGCAACTGGGCTACTTTTGATTAGTAGGCTCTTTTCCTCCCTTATTTTGTTTTTGCTTAATTCACTCTGAGGACCATAACAGATGCACAGTAATCAAGCAGAATGCCAATTCTCATCTTTTATGCAGGTGGAGGGCCACTGTGCTCCCAAGGGGTGAAACCAGAGAAGACCTGCGTTGAACACTGCATTTTTTTTCTTCTCATCATCTGTTTCTATCCCACCCCCTCTGATTTTTGAAAGGCAGATTCTTTGTTTAGAAGGCCTTTGTTAGAAATTCTGAAGTGTTCTTTAATCACTGAATTCTTCTTGCTTCAGTTACTATGACATGCATACTACCTCGAAATGGATCGAGCCAGGCAATGTACTTGGAGCTGGGGTTCTGTAGCTGCAGTGCCTGGGTCTTTGTTCAGCCACTTGCCAGATACGTGACCTTGACAAACTGTGGCACTGCTCTATACCTCAGTTTCATCTGTACCTTGGGGGAAATAATTGTACCTTCCTTCTGGAGTTTTGTGAGGATGAAATGAGATGATGTTATTATAGCCTGATACATAGTAAGTTTTAAATGCATGTAAAGTAGTTTCATTATATTGTTTTGCTAGCTAATGGCCTGATACACTTACTGGATAAAAAAAGGATGGGAAGGAGGACGAGGGAGGGAGAAGTAGAGGGGAAGGAAGGAAGAAGGGAAGAGTAAGAAAGAAGAGTTTAATTTATTTAATTTCACTATCAGGGGCAGTGGCAGCTCAGTGTTAGACGTCTCACCTTCCATGTGGGAGACCCAGGTTCCATTCCCAGCCAATGCACCTCATTTGCATAGCCACCACCCATCTGTCAGTGAAGGCTTGTGTGTTGTTATGCTGAACAGGTTTTAACAGAGCTACCAGACTAAGACAGTATAGGAAGAAAGGCCTGGAGACCTACTTCTGAAAACCAGCTAGTGAAAACCCTGTGGATCACTATAGTTTGATCCTGTTGTATGTGGTGTTGCCATGAGTCAGGGGCCGACCTGAAGGCAGCTAACAACACCACCCATATCACTGTCATAACTGAGAAGTTATAATTGCGATTATCAGTTTAGGAGATAAACCCTCACATCATATTACCACCTTGTTTCTCTCTGTTTAGTTTGTCCAAACTCTGCTGGGGTTATTTGTTTCCCTGTCTGGATTGGAAGTTCTCCTGGGGACATACTTTGTGTCTTCTTCATCTTGGTGTCCCCAGGGCTGTGCACAAGGCCTGGCACGTGGTAGTGATGGAATGAGTAAGTACAGAGAATCGGGCAGGTTGGTCTGGTTTGCTAACATGTAAATTCAAGGTGTCACCATTTCACATTCATAGAAGCTGAATAGTAATATAGATGAGTTGACTAACCTTTTGAATTGCTACTTATCAAAAATAGAATTTCTGGAATCTGAGAGGAGACTATATAGTTATGTAAATTTTGGTAAAGTATCACAAACTGCATATTACTATGGTGCTTTTTGGGGCTGCTATAATTAATGGTCTGCTGCATTTCTAGTACAGACTGTCATTTTTCATCAGCTTATAACCTTCATATAAAAATTTATTCTTGGCTGCTTGCTATTTTGCATTCATAATTTTAAAATATATATAAATGTTCACCTTCTATTTTCCAGCTTTCTGATTGTTGAAAGCACAAGCTTAGGAATCACATCACTGTGGCATGTTTTTCCCAATTTCTAGTAGTAAAAAGGAATTAATACATTTTGAATTCAGATTTCAGGACTATGACAATGTTGTTTGCTTATGCAGTACCCTTTGAAAAATGTCTAGGGTAGCATATGAACCGAAAGAATCCTTAGTAACCTCAAGCCAGTCCTTTACGATTGCGTATGCTTTTGTTCTCTCTCTTACACTCTCATTGTCATCCAAGTAAAGAGGATTCTTACTCTTAAAGTCCTCTGGCATTCAAATGACCCTTTTGGCTTTCCCTAGAAAGTACCAACCAGAAGGAACTACCAGGGAGATTTGGAGATTACCAAAGGTAGAAATACAGAAAGTGGGAGTGGAATCAGATAGTCTTGGATTCAAATGCTAGCTCTGCCACTTAGAAGCTGTGGGACCTTGTGCACATTACTTAACCACTTTGAGCCTGTCTCCTCATCTGTAACATTGAGGGGAAGACTGATTACCTTGTAGAGTTGTTGGGAGAATTAAATGAAATCAAGCACTTGACACAGATCCTAACACAATACAATCAGTAAATTGTAGCTGCCATCTTTTGTTGATCATGGTCATTGTTTTAGGCTGGGCTCTTAAGAGGAGCAGAAACAGTGAAGCATATATATAAATATATATGGAAAGATTTATTTCAAGGAAATGGCTCACACAATTGTGGAGGCTGGCAAGTCCCAAATCTCTGGGTCAGGTGTCAGGCTGGAGGCTTCTCCTGACTCATGGTGTTGCAGGAGCTGGTGAATCCAAAATCTGCAGGTCGAGCAGCTGGCTAAAGGCTTCTTCAAGAACTGGAGGTCAGACTATAAGACAAGTGCAGGATCGAGAGAGAGAAGAGTGAAATTTGTCAGAACATCCATATATGTTGCATGCAGGCCACATCCCCAAGGAAACTCCCCTTCCATGTGATTGGCTGCTTACATCAGATCACAAAATGGAGGATAATTACATAATATCTGCCAAACCACTGAGAATCATAGCCTAGCCAAGTTGACATATAACATTAACCATCACAGTCATTATCATCAGATAATGATAAAACTAAGTAGTTAGGTTGAAATGAGCTGACTTAGCTTACAAAGCAGCAGCTCTGGACTCTCCAGCGTGGGCTCCAGAGACCCTGGTTCTGTTTACCTCCTGACTCTGGGCACTGACTGTCCTTACTCACCTTCAGCCTTTGGCTTAAAACTCTGTTCCTTTGTCCTTTCCACCTTTTCTGGCCTCATGGTGAATGCTGGATGCTGATTTTGTGCATGCTATGAGTTGGAATCAACTTGACAGCAATGCATTTGTTTTTTTTCTGGTTTTACTACCAAAGCTGTGGTGACCTAGACCAGTGATCAGTGGTCAGCTGACCAAGATGTAGCAAGTGTTCTATTTTAAACAATGTTCAAATTACTTTCTACCTCTGGGCCTCTCAACTCACTGTTGCTTCTGTCTGGAGTGCCATTTCACTAGCTTTTTGCATGGCTGACTCCCTTTTAATCTTCAGATCTCCACTGAAAAGTTATGTTTTCTGAAAGGCCTTTCCTGACTATCCTAAATATAGTAGCCCTCTACCTCAAATTTTCTTTCATAACACCTTCCCTGTATGTTCAGAGTTTTAATAATAGCTGGTAACTTGAATCTATCTATCTGTCTCTCTATCTATCTGTTATCTGCCTACTTATCTATCTACCTATATACCTGTCTACTTGTTTTGTATCTGTCTCCCCATAAGAATGTAAATTCCGTGAGGTCTTTCTTGTACACCACTGCTATGGTTTAAATCATATCCCCCAAAAATATGTGTTGTAAATCCTAACTCATATACCTGTGGTTATAATCCCATTTGGGAATGAGTTTTCTTTGTTATGTTAAGAGGCCATATCAGTGTAGGGTACGTTTTAAGCCAATCACCTTTGAGATATAAAAAGAGCAGATTAGTACAGAGAAGGAAGCAGAGTTGGGGAAAGATAGATGCTGAGCCATATGGAGATCACCAAGGAACTGAGAATCAGACAGGCACCTTCCCCAGAGCCCACAGAGAAAGAAAGCCTTCCCCTAGAGCTGTTGCCTTGAATTCAGACTTGTAGCCTCTTAAACTGTGAGAAAATAAATTTCTGTTTGTTAAAGCCACCCACTTGTGGTATTTCTGTTATAACAGCACTAGGTAACTAAGACAACCACTATATTCTCAACACTCACGAGATTGCCTGTCACATGGAGATACTCAATAAATATTTGTTAAATGAATAATTATTCAGAAAATCATTTAAGATCAAAGAATTGAAAGACACCCATAAATGGATACATATTGAATCTTGGCTAGTTTTTGAGGCCACATTCTAAAGCACCACAGATTTTATTCCCCCAATTTTTTTTTGCAAAAATGTGGTAAAGTTGGAAGAATAGCAAATGACTCATATACTCTTTATAAGAAATTGCCTAATCTTTTTCCATAGTACTTATACCATTTTACAGTCCCACCAGCCATGTGTGAGAGCTCAGGCTGCTCCACATGCTCACCTAAATTTGGTGTTGTCAAT
This sequence comes from Trichechus manatus latirostris, assembly GCF_000243295.1. Taxonomy (NCBI): domain Eukaryota; kingdom Metazoa; phylum Chordata; class Mammalia; order Sirenia; family Trichechidae; genus Trichechus; species Trichechus manatus. The sequence continues at coordinate 21,374,477 of NW_004443945.1, read as the reverse complement.
CTTTTTAATTTTGGCCTTTCTGGTAGGTGTGTTTGTATCTCCTTGAAGTTTTGATTTGCATTTTCCTAATGATTAATGATGTTGAAAACACTTTCATGTGCTGAATGAACATTCCTGTACCTTCCTTTGGGAAGAATCTGTTGAAGGCTTTTGCCCATTTTTAAAATCAGATTGTTTGTCTTTTTATTATTGAATAGTAGGAGTTCTTTATATATTCTAGACCCAAGCCTGTTATCATATATGTTTTGCAAATATTTTCTCCCAGTTAGTGGCTTGCCTATCCCCTTTGCTTAATACGTGCCTTTTGATAAGCAGAAGTTTTAAATTTTGGTGAAGTGTAACTTATCTATTTTTTACTTTCTATGTTCACTAAAAGATCCTTCATCTAGATTCACTATTTAATATTTTGCCACATTTGCTTGTTCTCTCCCTTCTCTCTGTCTCTTTCTCTCCCCCTCCTCCTCTGTCTCTCTTCTTGCCTCCTTCCCTCCCTTGTTTTCTGAATCATTTGAAAGTAAGGTACAGACCTGTTGATGCTTCACCCATAAATACATTAACATGTATTTTGTGAGAACAAGGACCATCTCTGTCATAACTGCAATATCATTGTACAACCTAAGAAATTTAGCATTGTTATAAAAATACTATATAATGTGAATGCCAGATTTCCCCAATTGTCCCTCCCAATAATGCCCCTTCAATTTTCTTTTTAAATTCTAGAATCCAGTCAAGGACCTGCATTACATTTAGTTGTCTGTAGCTTTAGTCTTAGTTATCTAGTGCTGCTATAACAGACATACCTCAAGTGGATGGCTTTAACAAATAGAAATTTATTCTCTCACAGTTTAGGGGGCTAGAAGTCTGAATTCAGGGCACCAGCTTCTGGGGAAGGCTTTCTCTGTCAGTTCTGGGAGAAGGTCCTCATCATCAGTCTTGCCCTGGGTCTAGGAGTTTCTCAGTGCAGGTCCAGAAGATATGCTCCACTCCTGGATCTTCTTTCTTGGTGATAGAAGGTCCTGCTCACTTCTCTCTCCTTTTCTCTCTCATAAGTTAAAAGGTGATGCAGGCCATACCCCAGGGAAACTCCCCTTATGTAGGATCAGGGCTATGACCTAAGTGTGTCATTGTGCCATGTGTTATGAATCCTAATCCTCTTTAACATAACCTAATCTTGCCTCATTAACCACAGACAGAAATTAGGATTTATAACACATGGGACAATGACATCAGATCACAAAATGGAGGACAATCACAAAATACTGGGAATCATGGACTAGCCAAGTTGACACATATTTTGGGGGGACACAATTCAATCCATGACAGTCTCCTTTAATTTGAAATTTTTCTAGCCTTTTTAGAATTTTATTACACTGACATTTTTGAAGAATCTAGAGCAGTTGTTTTGCAGAATATCCCTCAACCTGAAGTTGTTGACTATTTCCTCATTATTAGATCCAGGTTAAATGTTTTTAGTAAAAACTACATATGGATAATATTTTGTCTCACCTATTGTATATTACATAAGGGGCAAATAATGTCAGTTTTCCTAATTTGTCAGGCTATGTTTGGTCACTTGTCTAAGGCAGTATTTGCTGAATTTCTTCACAGAGCAAGTACCTCTTCCCTTTTGTATGGGAAATACATTGTAGTTTAGGGGAGATGCTTTGAGACTTTGTGAATCTTTTATTCCCCAGGAAAATTTCACCTAATGAAATTTTAGCATTCTTTGATTATCCTTGCCTGAGTCAGTCATTATATTGGTGGTTGCAATTGTTTTTCTAATTTAATCATTCCCATTACATTTGTTAGCGAGGATTCTTCTGTAAAGAAGAGCTTCCATCCTCCTTCTCTTGTTTCTCAGTATCATTTCATGGATTTTTTAAGTACGTAGTAAAATTCATTACTGTTATTATTATTTTTGGTAAAGCATCAAAAATTTCAAAGCACTTAGTAAGTGTCAAGCTAGTATTATACAATATACTTGAATTGAAAGCCTGGAAAAGAGTTCACTTTTTTTTTTTTAAAAATCCAGAGGATCCCAAACTACCCCCAGATAAGCCAACTAATTAGCAGTATGTAATCAATACCATTTCCTCTGAACTTTCTCATTAACAGCATGAGCTTTGGGGTAGTAAGTCCTGAAGTTATTTTTAGAGTTAACCATTATCAGTGTATACCATATAAGCCATATGCAAATGAAGATTCTTCACCCCATACATAATTGCTGTTGATTGTTAAAATAAACATACAAAAATCTCAAATCCAGAAATTGCTTCTGTGTTTCTCTAGAATTTTTTTTTTTTTGCTATGCAGTGCCGATGTGGAGAAGAATGTGGTTTTCAAAGGGCCATTTGTTTGTCTAGAATTTTTTTTTTTTTTTGCTATGCAGTGCTGATGTTGAAGAAGAGTGTGTTTTCAAAGGGCCGTTTCCAAGAGAGGATCTCAGTGTGGGTTTACAAGAATGTTTCTTTGGGGTGAGTGTACTTCATATATATGGAATGGTATAGAATACTGTAAATTTTCCACCTCTCTTTGCTTCTGAGTCAACAGTAATGGTTTAATAGCCTCTGCCATTCATCATTCTGAAAGGCTGGCTGATGTTAGAAGAAGCTGGATGAACCTCTGTTGCTTCCCTGGTTGCTGCTCTGTAAATTAAGTATTTGAGATCTCAGAGAAGAATATAATTTTTAACATTTTCCAAATTCATTCATTCATTTAATATATGTATTGTTTATTAAAACAATAAAATTATTGTCTTCTGTATTCCAGGTCAGGGAAGGAGCCAAATTTTGTAGGGCTTGGTGCTTGTATAATTTTGGGGCCTACTTTAAGAAAAAGAATACAAAACTACATATACAATTTTAGATATAAAACCAACATTTATTTAGAATAAGAAAGAAATGATAAATTACAAACATAAGAAAGCTACCAAATGCTATAAACATTACAAAATGCAGAAAAAATATAATATTTTTATTAAATAACTACCTGTCAAACTTCTATATTTTTCTACATTTTTTGGTTGCATACTCTTTTTAAAAATATTATTTTATTACGTTTTCAGTGAAAGTTTACACAGCAGTTTCAGTTACCATTCAAGAATTTCTCCATAAATTGTTCAGTAACATTGGTTATGTTCTTTACAGTTCATGAACATTCTCAATATTTCCGTTTTGGTTGTTCCGTTTCCATTAATCTAGTCTCTGCCCCCTTACATTCTTACCTTTGTTTTAGAGCAATTGTTGACCATTTGGTCTCATATAAATGATTCTTTTAAAGAAGCACAGTACTCACGGGTGATATTCTTTATTTTGTGAGCTAATCTGTTATTTAGCTATAAGGTGACCTCAGGGTCAAGTTTCGGATCAAGGTTTAAAGAGTATCTCAGGACAATAGTCTCGGGAGTCTGCCTGTCTCAACTGGTCCAGTAAGTCTTTTTTGTTTTTTTTTTTGGAGTTTGAGGTTCTGTTCCACATTTTTTCACCCATTTTATCAAGGTCCATCTATTGTGGCCCTGATCAGAATGATTGGTAGCTGGACACCATCTAGTTCTTCTGGTCTCAGAGTAAATGAGGCTGTGGTTCATGTAGACTTTTAGTTCTGCAGACTACTATCTTCTCTGAGTCTTTGGTTTCCTTTTTTCTCTTTTGCTCCGGGTAAGTAGAGACTGATAATTGTATCTTAGACTGCCACTTGCAAGCTTTTGAGACCCCAGACACTACACACTAAGCTAGGATATAGAAGATAAACTTTATGAACTATATTATGCCAAAATGACCAGTATGTCCTGTAAGTCTATGGTCCTAATCCTTCAAACCCAGAAAACCAATCCTGCAAGATGTTTGGTGGTTGCATACTCTTTGATCGCTCTTTATATGACAATGCTTTTGTATTTTATTTTCTAAAGGCAGAATAGGAAGAGACTTCAGTCTTTCCTCTAGTTTGGTTGGTCAAAATTTAGTTTTTATTGGTAGTTTGGAAAAGTTTATTTAGGCTATCCAACTTTTTATTGGTAATAAATCATATACATTTTTAGAATTGTCAAATTTTGCAAAGCTGTTACCAAGGTCCTTTCATGTACGAGCTCTAAGATCTGAGGGCATCACAAGCTTTCTTGTCCAGTGATATTGAATTGACAGCATTCAAACCAGTTTGTTGTTTATATTCTCATTTTAGTGGCGTATTATTCTTTATGTTACCTTTGTATTTGTCAGTATTTTGTGTCAACTCAACATGAAATTTAAATCTTTTTCCAAGGTGATCTGTTGTTGTTGTTAGGTGCTGTCAAGTTGGTTCTGACTCATAGTGACCTTATGTACAATAGAAGGAAACACTGCCCAATCCTGCCCCATCCTCACAATTGTTGTTATGCTTGAGCCCGTTGTTGCAGCCACTGTGTCAGTCCATCTCGTTGAAGGTCTTCTTCTTTTTTGCTGACTCTCTAGCAAGGATGGTCTCCTTCTCCAGGGACTGGTCCCTCCTGATAACATGTCCAAGGTATGTGAGATGGCATCTCTCCATCCTTGCTTCTAAAGAGAATTCTGGCTGTACTTCCAACACAGATTTATTTGTTCTTCTGGCAGTCCGTGGTATATTCAATATTCTTTGCCAACACCATAATTCAAAGGCATCAATTCTTCTTTGGTCTTCCTTATTCATTGTCC
>NW_004443945.1:21368207-21369713 GCF_000243295.1 Trichechus manatus latirostris | reverse complement strand
GTAGATTTCTCATGGAGTCTATAGGGTTTTCTATGTATAGTATCATATCATCTGCAAACAGGGACAGTTTAACTTTGAAGAAGCCTCAATTTTGAGCCCTGCTAGTTATTTAATAAACAAATCTATTACCTAAGCTACAAAAAATTGGTGTTTTGGACAGTCCCCAACTCCGGCCAAGGCCTGGTAGTTCTCACCAGTGTATGAACAGAAGTATCTTTAAGCATTCTTCCACACTTGTCACACAGCCTGATTTTGTTGGCTCTCACTTGCCTAGGCCTAGTGTGGTAGATTAGCTTCCAAGCTATGGAAATCATTCAATCATTCTTTCAATTTTTTGTTCAGGCCTCTACTCAAATATTACTTCCTCAGAGAAGCTTTCCCTAAACATTATCTAAAGTCATCCTCTCAGTTATTCTTATTCATCCGTTCATTACCGAAAAATTTATTTCATGCCTGCCTTGTGAAAGCACTGGAGATTCAACAGTGACTGTGAATAACAGACAAGTTTCCTGTCCTGCTGCATCTTACATACTAGTGGGAGTAGCCAGGAAATGAATAAGCAAACAAATAAGGTAGTTTCAGATAGTGATAAATGCTATAAAAATAAAATGGGACAACGTAGTACAATGTTGACTTGGGGAGGTGGGGGTGGTTACTCTAGCTAGGCTTGTCATGGAAGACCTCTCTAGAAGATCACTTTCAGCTTGGATTTGAATGGTGAGAAGGAATTGTCTATTCAGATATCAGGGTGAACAGCCTCTTGGGCAGAGGTAACAGCTGAAGTGAAGGCTCAGCAGAGAGAACTATTTGGCCTGTTTTAGGAACTGGATGAGAGCTGGTGTGGCTGAAACAGGTAGTCAGCGAGGTTGGCAGGGCCAGATCTTCATGAAAGATTATATAGGCCTTGGTTCAGAGCTTGCATTTTATCCTAATGGAAATGGGTCTGAAGCAAAGGAGGACAGAGATTGTGGGAAGAAGGAGCAGAAGTAAGAAGACCAGACATTTAGGAGGCTGTTGCAGGAATCCAAGTGAGAGATTACGATGGCTGGATTAGGGATGTAGCAGTGGAGACCATGGGCAATGGTTAGATTTGGTCTTGTTTTGTAGGCAGAGCCTTCAGGACATGCTGATGGATTGGACATGAGGAGTGAAGAAAATAAAGGATTCAACGGTTTTTATTTTCGAGACGGAACTTATTTTCATTGAAATTATCTTGTTTATTGTGTACTTATTTGCTGCCTGTCTCCTCCTATCAGGCTGTAGGTACAGCGAGAGAAGGAACCTTACTGTGTTCACTGCCTTATCCTCAGTGTCTAAATCAGTTTGATACCTTGGACATGTGGCTATATAGATATTTACTGAGTACTTAGTATGGACCGGAGCCCTGGTGGCACAATGGTTAAGAGCTATGACTGCTAACCAAAAGGTTGGCAGTTTAAATCCACCAGCTGCTCCTTGGAAACCCTATGGGGCAGTTCTACTCTGTCCTATAGGGTCGCTATGAGT
>NW_004443945.1:21364222-21368107 GCF_000243295.1 Trichechus manatus latirostris | reverse complement strand
TTGCCAACACCATAATTCAAAGGCATCAATTCTTCTTTGGTCTTCCTTATTCATTGTCCGGCTTTCACATGCATATGAGGCAAGGTGAGCTACTCTTCATTGTTTGGATTATTAAATAATCTAATTGAATTTTCATCATGAAGACTCAAAGTACATCTCTTTTCTCAATAAATTGTTATTTTTGGTATGCCTCTTGCCTGAAATTGCTAGACTTTGTCAGAATAAGATGTGTTATATCTGCTAGTGTGTAATCCAGTATGTTGAGATGAATAAACCTATAACTTCATATGTAGATGCATTCTCTGTTTATAGTACTTTGTGCCCTACAAACACAGGAGTTTTGATAAATTCCAATTTTGTGTGATTTCCCCCCAAAAGAAAAAGAAAATATAAAATTAGAGGTTGTGTTCACATTAGTACCCTCTCCCTTATTCCTGAATAGAGAAGACTTGGCATTTTGACAAGACATCAATGAGAAATGAATCCTTCAATTGTGGTTTTACATGTCAAGTAATTGGATGAATTTTTCTAGTGACTAGCTTCTGGGTCTCCTCCACTATTCCCATACTTTTATTGCTAGGTGTCGCAGGCTACATCCTTTTTACAAAATGACCTCTGGCCCTACACCTTTGTATTATGACACCAACAGTACTGGAAATCATTCCTATACCAGGATGGCTAGCAAGAACTTAACTCTACATGGAAACAACTGTAAGCTACATAAATTCATTACCCTAAACCCAAACCAGGAGTCCCTGGTGGTGCAAATGGTTAACTCACTGGGCTGAGAACTGAGAGGTTGGAAGTTTGAGTCCACCCAGAGGTACTTTGAAGAAAGACCTGGTGATCTGTTTCTGAAAATCAGCCATTGAAAATCCTGTAGAGTACAGTTCTACTCATAAGGTCACCATGAGTTGGAGTCAACTGGACAGACAACTGGTTAAACCCAAACTAATATATCCCAAACTCAATTTACTCTTCGCTCCATCCTCATAATGCCTGAAGTCATTCTAGTGCTGTTCAGTACAATGGGAAGTAGGCTGGAGAAGAAGTCAGAATGGATTAACAGTTGATGCCTGTAAAGTGCTTGAATCAGTTCTGCACTCCTACCTTAAGGCATCCAGACATGTTAGTTGATAATATCATCCTCATCTTCTCCATCATCATTTCTACACATCTTTTTAGTATAGTCTTTAGTATAGCCTACAGCATATGGCTTTGACCAGTTTTTGGTGATTTGGCCCTTGGAATTCTTGATAAGCAGTTTCTTTCTATTTGTACTTCCTTTTGCTTTTAGAATCTAGATTTCCAAAATGTTAGAGCTGGGTGAGCCCTTAGAGAACATCTGTTCCATGCCTTCATTTTACAAATGAGGAACTTGGGGATGAAGGCCACTCAGCCAGTTAATGGCAGAACAAGGACACATGCCTTTTAGTCTTGATACCATGTTTCTTTAAAGTCTCTTGGGTAGATCTATATCAGACTACACCCAGCCCCCCAGGATTAAGTATAAATTAATTTAGGCTTGCATTGATTTAATCTCTGTGGGTTTTCTTTTTCCACAATTGATATTTTTAAGGGTTAGAACACTCAATGGGCTTCTAAAATGCCACATAATACTGTTACTTTGCTTATTGTGATAGAACTTTTTGCAAAGTGGCCATAGCATGAACACTTTCACAGGAAATGGAGACTCACCTTGTGAAAAGGTAAGCTTTCCTCAGGCTTTGTGTTTTTCTTTCCTCCGCAGGGGAAAAGCCTATATGTCAGCTGCCTGGCCTTCCTCTGGGGCTTAGTTTTTAATCTCCAGGGAGGCCAGGCAGACAAAATGTCATCTCTTTGCCTGCTAAGGAAAGAAGCTGTGAAATAAATCTTCATACTTACGTGCCTCAAGTTGCTTAGCACCAGCTGTATCCATAACACCATGGTGTATTTAAAATACTGCTCTACTGGAATAATTTTTAAAGGGACTCTGATGCTCATAAACACCTCAGAGAGGCATTATGATGTTACACCAATTTTTATCTCTAATTGGATTTATTTTCCTTCAAATCTTAAGTTTACAGATGTATGCCTCAATATTGCCTAAGCTCTGTATTCGGTAGTTTACTGAATTTTTCTGCTACAAGTTCTAGGAATCTCTTAATTCAAAGAGGGGAAAAGTAAGAAGGGGGAAAAAAAAAAACTAATATAAATTCAACAGCTTTTAAATATTGGTTATTTTGTAAATAGCAATTCAGTTGAATCCTTACAATTCAATCCTACTTGAGAGGCAGGGAGCTTTAGGCACATTTACATCTGAGTAACATCAAGATCCTATCCTAGGACATTTTGCAAAACATGTTTTGATCGTCTGTTTTCCAACTTAAGAACTGATAGTCTTGAAGTGACTAAATTGGAAATAAAGGAAAAAATACTCATACAAACAAGATTGTTTGTCAGATCACTTTACTAGTGGTTGCAAAAGAGACCAAACACTGTGTTCTAATTGAGCAGACCAGGTATATGGAAAATTGCCAACAAATTCACTAACACCAGCGTTAACAACACTGAACAGATCTGAAGAGGCTTTTATAATCTTGGGCCCCTTTTCAGGGGATTTCTTTGGAGAGAGGATTTTGAAAGACATATTTGATCATATTTCTGTGGCGTCCATTTGTTTCCGCCAGTTCTTGTTCGCATCCTCCTCCTTTTTATTCAGTACCTTCCTGTGGCAAATAACAGTTACTAAATTAGTTAGAGTCTCTGTTACCTTCCAACTTAAAAGGCAAAGGCCCAGGCAGTACCCTCCTGGCAATTATTTATGATATCTCTCCTTCCAGAGATCTGCCCTGTGGCAGCTTCTATCCATTATCATCACTTCTTTTGCCCACATTGGCAGCTTCCCAAGACCTAGGGAGGAAAAAGCAGATCTACAGATATGCAAACCTCAGAATCAAGATTTGGTTAATGAAATCACCCTTCCGCTTACCTTTGCCTATTACTGAATCCTGTTCCAGCTGGATGGAAGAAGAGCATTGGTCATGCTGTCAAAAGCAGATCAGATTTCTCCATTGCTATTTCCTGCCTTCTTAAAACAAAACAAAACACCACACATAGCAAATAGGCAAAAAAAAAAAAAAAAGGCACTAGGTGAAGGTGAAGGTGGTTTGTACTATTTTCATATTTCATGTGTTCAATCTTATTTCCCTTTGCAAATATGGTTGGAAGGTGTTTTTCCTTCCTTTCTCACCTTCTGGCATTAGATTTATAGGTAAATATAAAAATACACTGAGCCCGTCAAGAAAGCAGTCTTTCTGCTCTGCATGCATACCTCCTTCTTGCCCTCTTTCCTGCTCATGCTCACCTGTCTCTCTCTTCCTCCCTCTCTCTCTCTTTGCCTCCCTCTCTCCTTCAATTCAGGGTTTAGAAAAATCTTTCACTCTTCTTTTGTCAGGTGTCATATAGACAGTGTGAGCTCATTTAAGCTGTACTGTCTGGGGAAAACTGAATTTGTTCAGGAGAACAGCAATTTGGATGACAAGTGCCAGGACACACCAGATGGCACGACTGGAGCTCTTATCAGACTCCCGGCTCACGTTCCAGGTGGCCTCTCTGTCTCTCTCTTTCTCCCCTATTCTTATTTGTTCTCAGGTGACCCAGTGGAGACCTTGAAATACAAATGAAGTTCCTTTTTGAAAATGCCAAAAAAAAAAGTTGATAGTGACTCAGCATAAGGTGCCCACATCCCCTGAAAAGGATAGCCAGGACTTATTATTGGCACTTCCCAGACTCATTTGGTCACACATCTGAGGAAGCCTCAATTTTTTTTTTTTTAATTTTTTTTTTTTATTGTACTTTAGGTGAAGGCTTACAAAACAAATAGTTTTTCATGAAACAGTGGTA
>NW_004443945.1:21334810-21364122 GCF_000243295.1 Trichechus manatus latirostris | reverse complement strand
GGCAGTTTAAATCCACCAGCTGCTCCTTGGAAACCCTATGGGGCAGTTCTACTCTGTCCTATAGGGTCGCTATGAGTCGGAATCGACTCAACGGCGATGAGTTTGTTTGTTTTTGTCAGTCTGGACCAGGCCTGTGCCAATGCTGAGATACAGAGGAGAACAAGACAGAGAAGACCCCTAGGTCATGGAGCCTGCATTCTCGTGGAGCAGGTAGACAATAAACATGTAAATAAAGTTACTTCACATTTTCATAAATGCTGTATTGAAAAAGGATAAATGGGGTGTGGTTAAGGGAAACCTCTCCTCTAGTTGTTCTGTTGTTCTTCATGTGCTCACTAGATCGTAACTTCTCTGAAAGCAAGGACTAGATCTCATATTCTTTGTACAGTGCTAAGCAGACAGTATATGCCCAGACAATACAAGTGGGTAGTCATGCCTAGAAGCCATGCTTCCTGGTACACCTTGGGTACCTGTTTTGGTATCTGTGTGATATGACCAGCTGGGAAAATTGGCCAAGTCCCTGTTTTCTCATTTAGGTTGGCAATGCCTAAACCCATGGGCCCACGCCTGGGCAGGCCTGTAATTAACTACTCCCCTGGCCCTGGGTGTTAATAGGCATGAGCAACCTACCTGTGGATTTGTGTAGCCACACACAGCCTTGCTGCAAATTTAGCAGCAGATAGTGCCTCAAGGTCACTGGGGAAGAATTAAATCTGCTGTAAGGGGAGTAAACTTAGGCTGATAAGCAAGGGGTACCAGAAAGCAGTGCCCAGAAGGATCTCAGGAGCATCTGCATGTTTATTAAAAAACAAAAAACCACCTCCTCCTCCTCGACTGAAGGAACACATTTAGACCTCCTCCTATGAAGTAGTTTCTTCCACGGCATCTGCTTTGAACAGAAGATTTTCAAAAGAGCTTTGTTTTCCCTTAAGCAGTTTTATCCTTGGATAAGGATGAACAATTGGGGAAAATTTCACTGAGCTGTTGGTCAAAATGAAAAATGAAAAAAATATTCCCTCCCTGGAGTAAGCTTGGGATGCTTTGGTAGCACAGCAGTTTTCAGTTGTCCTTATACAACTACTGTACACATTTTAGCCAGAAGAGACTTTTTCGTTGTCAGATAGTCAATGAATATTTATTGCCTGCTTCCTGTATACTGCTACTCAACTATTCCTCAAGCTTTGCCTGCTTGTTACCTTTCTCTTCTCTGTGTTCGCCATAACTCAAGACCCTGATCCCTTTAGGAGGAAAGGGAAAGCAAAGCTGATCAGAAAGCAGACTGGAAGAGCAGAGTCTTGACAACTCTTCTGCTGTGAAAGACGGAGTTTAGTGCCTAGCATGATGCTCAGCAGATAGTAGATACTCAATTCATAATTCACAACTGATTGTTTCAATGAGTGGTGCCCTGCAGTGTGAGTGCCAGTCCATTTTCTTGCTGATAAGCCCCACAGCCAATGGTCTCTTCAGTTTGGCTTAGACCATAACCACATGTAGAGTGCTTGCTCTGTGAGGACACTCTACTAGGAGCAGGGTGGGATACTGAGATACGCCCAGTGCATTTCTGTCGTCTAGGGGTTCAGTGGTAAGTGAGGCCGGAGAAGAGGTGTACGTGAAGATGATCTCAAGGCAGAATGTACTAAGATTAATAAGAGAAATATGAAGTCCCGTGGGGACGTAGGGAAAGAGATACTAATACTCCTTGGAGGAATCCAGGCCTTATTGGGATCATTCTGCGTGCTTTCGTCCAGATCCTAACTTTGAGCATTCCTCTTGAATTATTAATTTTCTCTATCCTTGGCAGGCCTCATCAAGATTGGTGTGTATGTCTGCATTTGCTTTTATCAGATTATCTTCTGACTACTTTGAGTTTACCCTTTGCTTCTACGTTTCTCTAATTCCTTGCTTAACTTTTGAGTTCTTTTTGCACAAGTGTCAAATATTGTGATAGTTACTCCTTTGCTGTTGTTTTTTTTCCCCTATTGAACAATGACTAATGTAAAACTTGTGTTAACAAAATGGATATGACTAAAATCACCACTGCTGGGGTAATGAACGAGCAAAGATCCCCTACTCCCTCTACTCCCACTGGCCTCTCTCTTTCTGTCTTCTACAGTCACATGGGTAGGGCGCTGGCTCTCCAAGTTCTCTGCTATTGCAGTCGGTGCCTCCTTTCCTGTGATGCGGAAAGCTATGCATGTCTCCGTCCCTCCAAGGTGATGAACCATTTAACTAGTTTGAATAGTTAATTACTTAAAAAAAAATTTTTTTAAAAGTTAAATATTTCCCTTGACTACCCCCTACTACCCTATTTCAGTCAATATCCTCAGATGTAACCACCAGTGTGAGTTTGAATATATTTTCAAAATCTTTTTCTATACATTGGCATATAAAGGTGTATACATATATAGATGTGCACTTTTGTGTTTTCTTTCCCTAGCAACTCAACTTAGAAATCTTTTTATATCAGAATATATAGTACTTCTTCCTAGTTTTTGCTTTTTGTTTTTATCCTCTTGATTGTCAGTCATGTATTTCTATTTCTTTGTATGCCTAGCAATTTTTTTGAATACTGAGCCTTGTTTTAAAAAGCTATAGAGCCTCCACAGGTTCATTTTTCCTCTCCTAGGCAGATCAAGTAGAGGGACTGATCACCTTAATCAAATCACAGACTAAGTCACATCAGTATAGGTTACAATTTTATTAAGACTTAGGCTACTGAGTCTCCCTGTCACTGGATCATGGCTCTCCGGGGCTTTCATTTGAGAGCCTTGTAGGTCTTTGTCTGCTCAGCACTGGGAGAATGTAGAATCTCTGCTCTGCTTTTGAGAGATTTTGGCTTAGCTCTTTAGCCTTCTGCCCTGTGAAGCTTCAGAATTTGGCAAATAACTTGACGGGAAACCATCTTTGTGTTCAAGGCCCCTCACATCTCCAGTTTTCTCCCTGAAAAATAGTTGCCAGTGAGTCAATACTGACTCATGGCGACGCGTGACCCACGAACTAATCTCAAGGGTAGCTGCAGGTCCTCAGCTCATCTCTGAAATGTTCTTTTCTTTCTGGAATTTTACTTTTTTTAGTCTTCTTTACTTCAATATCTCTCTAATGTCTTTAACTACATGATTTTTATAGTTTATTCAATAGCAGTGGTGGCCTTCCATAAATGACTCCATTCTACCGAAGTAGAATTTGTGTCTCATTGTTTTTAATCTCTGTAAATTATTCCATTGCATGATATATCATGTACTATAGTTTGGCTGATAATTGAAAGGTTGGAGGTTCAAGTCTGCCTTGGAAGAAAAGCCTGTTGATCTACTTCTGAAAAATCAGCAATTAAAGACCCTATAGAGTACGGTTCTACTCTGACACACGTGGGGTCGCCACGAGTCTGTATCGACTCAATGGTGACTATTTTTTTATAGTTTATTTAGTCATCTCTATTTTACAGACATGCTAATTGTTTTCAATGTTACAATCTTGCAATGAAAATTCAAGTACATGCATCTTTTTGCACATTTTTTATGACATTTATTAATATCTGGAATTTCTGTATTAAAAAATAAGCATTTTAAATTTTAATAGAGACTACCAAATTGTTCTCCAAAAAGGCTTAAATTTAAATCTCAGCATTGAGCTTTCTTTTCATCTGGGCCAATACTTTTTAGATCTGTGTCTTATTTAGTAATTTGGTACTAATACTACGTAGTTCTATCAGGGAGGCCTGTTGCTCTGCTGCTAACTGAAAGGTTGGCAGTTCAAAACCATCAGCTGCTCCGTGGCAGAAAGATGTGGAAGTCTGCTTCCGTAAAGATTACAGCCTTGAAAATCCTATAGGGCAGTTCTACTCTGTCATACAGAGTTGCCGTGAGTAGGAATAAAAGGCAATGGGTTATTAACTGTTTCAGGGGGCATTGGTGGTTCAGTGGTAGAATTGTCGCCTTGCATGTGGGAGACCAGGGTTTGATTCCTGGCCAGTGCACCTCAAGCACATCTACCACCCATGTGTCAGTGGAGGCTTGTGTGCTGCTATGATGCTGAACAAGTTTCAGAGGAGCTTCCAGACTAAGACAAACTAAGAAGAAAAGACTTGTGATCTAATTCCTAAAAATCAGTCAATGAAAATTTTATTGATAGCAGTGAGATCCTGTTGTGCATGGGGTTTCCATGAGTCAGAGCCAACTTGATGTCAGCTAACAACAACAACATTAACTCTTTCATAGACTCTGGGACATGAGCTACCTTGACCCTGCTGCCCTCCTGAGGGCACTTTCACTACCTTTACAGAGAGTTAAATGATCAATCAGTCAGTGGGTTAAGAGTTTAACACATTCTCTAAGATACCAGGGGAGTGATGTAGGCCTTGAGGACACATTAAGTAAAAAATGACATATCACCAAGAATAGCATATTTTCAATACAGGCAATTTCCCAGTTAAAAGGGTTAACTATTATTGCGTTGAAAGACTATTGGCCATACCTTCAAAGCTGTGGGGCCTGCTCTTTATTCATATCAGTGATTTTCCCATGTGCTTGCTATAAAATCCTTTGGATGGTTTGCTCAGTGTATTTGACTATCTTTCAGTTTGTTTCAAGCTCCTTCGCACAGTAGCAGTTACTTTCTTTGCCAGGCCACAGGGAGTGGGGAAGGTAGCTTTTTCTAGGCAGTCATTTATTGGTATTGAGCAGTGGGAAGGGTTGGAGCCTGTGAACATGAGGTGTACAAATGCGTTCAGGTATAGAACTTCTTTTGGTTCATAGGGTGGATCTGTTGGAATAGTTGTCTTGGGCCTCCTTTCACTCCAGGGTAGAATTAAGCTCTTGGCTGAACAGGTAGGAGGTAGGATAACTCTTAGGCCTCTGGACACTTAACCTAAAATCCTAAAGTAAAATTCCTTATTCCTCTTTACTTTTGTAGTCACTTAGCTTTAGGCAGCATTAATATAATTTCTATCCTACCGAAACAAGAAACTGTAGTGCTTATTTTTAAAACTAGTAAATGGATTTTCAGTGTGAGTGTCCTGAAAGTAAACACTGATTTATTTTGAATTTTGATTTCGTGCTGCCAATTTAACTCTGAAATACAGTGGGGAAAGGAGTTAGAAACAAAGCAGTCTTTCTTCTGGACTCATTCATTTATTCTGTCTTCATTAAGCAGCTGTTAAATCCCTACTATGCATTAGACATTGCATTAGTGATAGAAAAATGAATAAGAAAATGATACCTTTGCTGGTGTTGATTCACATAAATTGTCCAGATTGCAATTCTAAGCTAGCATGAACATTTTAGAGTATAGAAAATAGAAACCAAATAAAATACTCCAGTTAGGAGCAAAATTGTATGGCCAGTTGTCTGAGAAAGTGCTTTGCTTTTTTTTTTTTTTTTTAACCAGTGATTTATAATCTTATGACAAAGACTAAGCAGAAAATTGGGAAGAGCAGTGAAAGGGGCAAGAAGTTAATGGAATGAGGTCAGAGCTGAGAGGACAAAATTTGAACAGAAGGGGGAAAAGCAACAAGGATTGAGGAAGGTTATTCAGATCACTAAGTGTACAAAGATCTTCTATTTCCCCATGAGTACATTGTGGCCCTGAAGTACATGATGTGGACATCACTGGGGTGTAACCAATTCTTCACATTCTCACTTCCCTTTACTAATTCTGGCATCAAAAGTTGTTACAGAGAATATGCTCAACAGTGAATGGAGATACATCTAAAATAGGTGTGCCTAATTCTTAAGCAAACTCGATATGTTTAAATTCAGATTTCTTCACTCAGCAAAAATGAGATTACTACCTAAATGCCTGACACCCGTTGCTACCCAGAATGGGGAGGCACATGAGAAGCACACAGGTTTCTTTCGGAATGAGCAGCCTAGCATGAGGGCAGGCTGGTTATAGCCAACCATGAAACAGGATACAGTATAAATGAGACTTTAAAGGGATACAAACAAAACATTGTGGGCATTCAGGAGGAAAGTACTTCCTGCTGTTGGGGGCAGGGGTAGAAGAGTAAGGGCAAACATATAAGAGAAGCTTTCATGGAGGAGAGACTATTTTTTAAAAATAAATATTGCATTGGTTTTCTTTCTGAGTTTAGTTTCCTTTTGTTATTGTTGTTAATTGCCTTCAAATTGGTCCTGACTCATGGTGACCCGGTATGTGCAGAGTAGAACTGCTCCATAGAGTTTTCAAGGCTGTGACCTTTCAGAAGCAGATCACCAGGCCTTTCTTCTGAGGTGCCTCTGGGTGGGTTCAAACCACCAACCTTTCGGCTAGTAGTTGAGTGCTTAGCTGTTTGTACCACCCAGGGATTCCTGAAGGAGAGAGTATTTTAACAGATCATGGAAGCTGGTTTGAATGTCAACAAATGATGGGATCTCAACAGGGAGGGAGGGTATAGGCATCACGGGTGACTTAGCAACATAAGCAAAGCCATGGAAAGAGGAGAGCTTGTTTGATGACTGCTACTGTGTTTCCTGGGGTTAGGAATACAGAAAAACTTTGCACTTTGGTATTGTGCAGATATGTCTTCAAATCCCAAGTGTTCCACTTATAAATATAGTACCATTCTCAGATTATTTAACTTTTCTGAATATCAGATTCCTATTCTTTAAAATAAGGACAACAATATTGATTTTGCTTTTTTTTTTTTTTTTGGTGAAGATAGGTCAGAATCTATGTAAACCCTCTGGTGCTCAATAAATTGATGCAATTATGGTAAATAGGCTGTCTCAATTTTGGACAACAGTGTTAGGTAAGGCCAGCAAAGTAGTTTGTGATCAAATTTTGGATGGTTTTAGGATCTAGTTAAGGAATATGAACTTTCTTTTATGCCGTTGGAGAGCCATTTAAAAGTTCTGACTGGGTAGTGATGTGATTAAGGCTTAGAAATGGAAATCTTTTTCTGATAACAGTGCAGATGCCAGATTCATTGCAGAGATTAAATTTAATGGATTAGAGGGATTAGATATGGAGCATGGTGTTAGACACCACCAGTCTTACCCAAATATCTGTTCTTTCCCCTTTCATAGTGATAAATCCCCTGATTCTTAGCTGTAAACATAGCTATCTAAAATAAAGACTGTATTTCCCTACTTCCCTTGCAGCTAGATATAATTATGTGACTATGTTCTGGCCAGAAGAATCATCTGACTTAAAAGATGGGTGGCACACATCCTTTCTTCTTTATCATTTCCTCTTTCTTCTTTATCATTTCCTCCTCTCTCCATCCTGGTAGATGATCTGCCATCTTGATTTAGGTCTGGCTGCTAATTTGAACCCTAGGAATAGTGGGGGGTAAACTGGAATGACCCTGAGTCCCAAAGGACTTCATGGAGTAGAATTGTCTTACCAGCCCTAGACTAAATTCCACCAGACTTCTACACAAGAGAGGAATAAACTTCCTTGCTTTAGCCACTGGGATGTTGGGATTCTGTTACTTGTAGTAGAAAATAATCCTAACCAATTCAGGGATGGAGGAAATACATAAGTAGGAGTTTAGTTTCTAGGATATTAAACCAGTAACAGTTATAGGAATATAAAGGAAACATGCTTGGAGCCGGAGAAAAATGATTCTGGTTTGAGTGGAGAAGTCAGGTGATTGGAAACCCATGGTAGGAGCCTGGAGGAGAGGTCTAGACTCAGGTGGGGGAGCAGGCCTCTAATGGCTTGATAGTTGAATGTATGGGAGGAGATGAAATTTCTGAGAGAGAAAGAGAGTAGTAAAAAGAGTGCAAAGACTGAAGGCTGACTGAAACAGTTTGATGGTTCCTCAAACAGTTAAATAGAATTAGCAAGTTGTTGTGTGCCATCAAGTTGTTTCCGACTCATAGCGACCCTATAAGGACAGAGTAGAACTGCCCCACAGATTTTCCTAGTCTGTAATCTTTATAGGAGCATGTAGAAGATGTGTACCCAGAATCTCATTCCTTGTGTCAGACCAGCTCAGCAGAACTCTTCCTGGTGTCTGTGGTCAATAGGCTTCCCTGTGGAGGGTGGCCACTTATTGAATTCCTATTCGCTCAACTTGAGTTCATTTGACTCTGGATGGGTTTCAGCATGCCCCTGGTTCTTAAGCTGAGCTTTCTCTGGAGTTGGTGTGACTGATCCTTTGTCAGACTTAGTTAGAAATTCAGACGATATTGATTTTAAATAGACTCATGGGGTTTGAGAGCAGTTGGAGCTCAGATAAGAAGGAGAGGTTAAATTTTTCCTAAAATAAATTGTCAGTATTAAACTCATTATCCCCCAGTGATGGACATAATAACGGAAATAATAATCTATCTTTTTCATTCATTCATCAAACATTTATGAAGAGCCTACTGTGTACTCGGCTATATACTATGTACTAGAAATATAGAGATAAATATATAAACAATTCCTGGCCCTGGGAGTGGGTTGGAGAGTGTGAGGGTGGCATTCCCACTAGTCTAGAAAATAAATGTTCAACAAGCTTTTGTTAATAAAGTGATCTTTTTTTCCCCTAGATGCTAGGAACAGCATTTGTTTTGTTTATCCGTGTAGCCTATCTTGAAAGCCTAGCACAGAACTTGGATCAACCAAGTTCCCAGTAGAAGTTTTTTGAATAGACTTAATATTTCTAATTACATGATCAGGTGGCCACAATGGGTTAATTTAACCCATGAGTCCTTTAAACTCCCTTTAGTGAGCTAGGAAATTTTGGTTGCCAAAATCAAACTGCTAGCCATATGTTTAAATTCTGGTATTGATGAATGTGCTTAGTCACAGGTTTGATGAATGATTTATTTTTAATAAAAGCAGAGAGCACATGACAGGTTCAGCAAGTCTGTTGGCAGTTTTAAGGCGTTATACCAGGTAGCTTAGGAAAATTTCTCAGCAAATAAGAACTATTAGATTATATAATGTTCTTCCAAGGCAACTAGGAAAATAAAACTTACATCTATTTGCTGTTTAAATGCAACAATTACCTGGAAAGGGAGCAGATTGTGGGGAATTAATTAGATACGTGATGGAATTTTTTTTTTTATGATTCAGAAACAGGTATAGATGTTAATCACAAAGATTGAATTATAATTCTAAAAGTAGAAATGATCATTTCCATTTGATTATTATTTTTTTTTACAGTTGAATTTCATCTGGGTTTGGATGTTTTACCTCAACATACCACAACCAAAAACCAAACCTATTGCCATCAAGTTGTTTCTGACTCATAGCGACACTATAGGAAAGAATAGAACTGCCTCATAGGGTTTCCAAGGCTGTAAATCTTTACGGAAGCAGACTGCCACATCAGTCTCCCGTGGAGCGGCTTGTGGGTTCAAACCACCGACCTCTCGGTTAGCAGCTGAGTGCTTTAACCACTATGCCACTGGGGCTCTTTTACCTCAACATAGTGTTTATGAAATGGATTAAATCTTACAGAATATTCCCATACAATCTGAAATCATAACAAGTACCAAAGTTTTTGTGTTTAAAAAGTGTTTTAATCAGTGATGGATTTAGAATTATTGCCAGCTGATTCGTGGACCTTTAGGCCTAGGTCTTACGAACACATTATCCAGATGTTTATAAAATGCCATTTCACTAATGTCCTGTTTATACTTTGTGGTACAAAAATATATTTGCCTACTTCAAAGTACCAGATGAAAGTATTTTACATCAACTAAATATCACACTTGAGCTTCCCGACCGTCCTTCACCCCAACCCCTTCTGCCATTAAGGAACTTGTTCCCTATCACCACCTGTTTTCTCCATTGCACAGGATAACAATCCAGCCTGTTCTGTGGAATTTCATGTGATTACTAAGACCTTGGCCATGTTTCTTATACCTTCCCTAGGTCTTCTATTTTCCCCCTAAGAGTACTCTCTCTTGGAAAGAAAAGTTTAATTTCTCAATTTTATAAGCTAGATTATTAATTCAAATTATGAAAACACCCACTAATTCCTCAAAACTCAGCAGCAAATCTAATCCTTTGAAAAATCTGTCTGCTTAGTCATAACTATCAGTCAGTTTAAGATGACTTGGAAAGGTATATTGGGAGAAAGAGACAGAAAGGGGGATAAGGCAGTATTAAAAGATGACATTTTATATTCAGATTGGGAGAATAGTTATAATATTCAGAATATAATATTCTGATTATAAATATAGTATTTTTTCTGATTATAAATGTAGTATTTACTCTTCTATAATCAGAAAAAAATGAAACATTTTTAAACTAAATGCAACATCAAACTATATAATGTTCTTAATTTAAAAAAATAAAAGCTGTAAGTTCAATTGCATTTTCACCCTACCAATCTGAATATAAAATGTCAGCTTTTAATATGGCCTTATAGTATTTACTCTTCTAAGGAACCCTGGTGTTGCAGAGGTAAAAGTGCTTGACTACTAACTGAAAGGTTGGTGGTTCGAAACCACCAGCCACTCTGTGGGAGAAAGATGTGCACAATTTTGTAGCATGTTTTAAGCATTTTCCTTGTGTCTCTAAATATTCTTCAGAATATGGTTTATAATGGTTGAAAAGTTATCTTTTATGACTTTACCATAATTTATGTGGTCTTTCCTATCCTTTATGGTACCCAGTCTCAGTCTCATGGTGATCCCAGTCCATCCTTTGCCTTCACAGTATACCTCCTGGTTCACTATGGCAGTCAGTTATGGTAGATATTGCTGGCTCTTCACCTAATGCACACAAAACAGGACAGCACTTCCTATCCCCTTTGGGTTTGAGGGAGGCCATGTGACTCTTTCTGGCTAATGAGATGAGAGTGGAGCATTTCATTGTGGATGAGATAGCTGCCAGAGCATTTTCCCCTCTGCCACCATAACTAGCAGTGTTCCAGAGAGTGACTGCTCCACTAGTCTGCATCCCAGAGTGAGGGTAAAGCCAAGCTGAGCACTCAACTGACCTGGGTAGATAGGTTAAGTGAGCAAAAAAAAAACCTTTATTGTTTTAAGCCACTGAAATGTTAGGGACTGTTTGTTATCATAGCATGACTTAGCCTATCTTGACTGACACACTAATCATATGTATTTGGATTAGGAATCTTGTGATCCTCAAGTGGATTCATGCACACCTTCATTTCCATGAATTATATGCCAGATCGCTGTACACATCTTCAGATTCTCAAACAATTAGTGAATATTTCCACTTAAGCAGCTGTTTTCAAGGTGTTCTTTTTGCTAACTTGAGGCATATTTGGTACCACATACATATATAGCTATTAATACCTTCATTCTCTCTCATAATACTTACGATTCCGAAAGAAAAAAAAACAAACTCACTGCTGTCAAGTTGATTCTGACTCATAATAACCCTATAGGACAGAGTAGAACTGCCCCATAGGGTTTCCAAGGCTGTAAGTCTTTACAGAAGCAGACTGCCACATCTTTCTCCTGTGGAGCAGCTGGTGGGTTAGAACTGCTGACCTTTTTTTTTTTGGTTAGCAGCCAAGTGCTTTAACCACTGTGCCATCGTATATATCAGTTGCCCTAGCAAATATCAATAGCAACTTTGAAGTAAAGATTTATTTTTGTTTGCTTAAATTTAGTAGTTGCATAAAAATGAGAAAGTTCAAAAGAAAAAAATTTACGTAATTCCCCCTGCCATTCAAACCTATTGCCATTATCCCATATTTCCTTCTATTCCTTTTGCATAAAATTGTTTCATGTTGCCTATCATAGTTTACATACATATTGAAATTTTCTCTACATTCTACCAAAAATTTTCATGTTGCTTATAGACTTCATAATTAACATTTTAATGGCTGTAAAATAGTCTATTGAAATTGATCACTGTAATTTACCCCACAATTTCCTTATTTCTGAGCTTTAGGTTGCTGCCAATTTTTGAGATGCTGCCAGAATAAATTTTTTTAAAACATTAAAAAAATAAATATACTAGAATGTATACATCTGATCAGTATTATTGTGTAAATTCCTTCTAAACCTAAACATATATTCTAACACAGATGCATAGATAGATGCAAACATTTCTTATGCTTCTCTTTTGACACTGTCTTTAGTGCCAATTGATAAGCCACATATCAAAAACCAGTTTCATTACTTTGTAACAAGTCTTAGTTTAGAACCCAAATTATTCATTCATTTTGTTCATCATCTTTTGGCTCTTTCCAAAAATCAATTCTAATTTTAAAGAATGAAATTTTGCCTTCTTTTGACCATTCGGAAGGCTGCTAAATGCTTTGAAGGCAATTTCAGAAGAAAAGTTCCAAAAATGTTTAGAGCAATGGACAATTACTGGAATAACTGTGCAGCCTCACATAGTGACAGCTTCTGAGGAACAACACTTCTCTTGTTATATGAGTTTGGGTAGGTTTGGTACCATGTCCACTAAGTCTGTGGCTCCATAGTCATACTTTGCATAAACCTAATGTACCAAATGGAGCCCTGGTGGCACAGTGGTTAATAGCTACAGCTGCTAACCAAAACACTCTGCAGTTGTAATCCACCAGGCACTCCTTGGAAACTCTATGGGGCTGTTCTACTCTGTCCTATGAGTCAGAATCGACTTGATGGCAATGGGTTTGGTTTTTTTTTTTTTTTTGGTTTAATGTTCCAAATAAATGTTGTTACTTGAGAGCAGGGACGGATTCTTTCACAGCACCTCCACTAGTGTCTTGCACATATATGCATGTGCCTGTGTGTATCTGTGATTGATTCTGTAAAAGTGAATGCCCTGTTGAGGACACTCTTTTTCCATTGACAAGGACCTTATTCTGGTGAAAGCTTGATTTCTCCCACAGTCTGTACCAGCAGCATCAACATCACCTGGGAGTTTGTTAGGAATGCAGATTCCCTGGGCCTACCCATATCTACTGAATCAGAAATTCTGGAGATTGGGCTTAACAATCTATATTTTAACAAGCCCTCCACGTGATTCTGACACATCACACATGATCAATAAATGTTAAGGTTTGCCTAGGGAAAAACTGAAAATAAACGTCGAAAAGATGATTCTGTGATGAGAGAAAGTTGTAGTCAGAGGCCAGAGGTTAGTAAAGTTTAATAAATTTTTTCTGAATACCTGTCAATGGCCCAGAAATTGTGCTGTAGACATTGGTTATATAAAAGTGAAAAAGATTATGTCTTTTCCCTCATGGAGCTGATGGTCTCGTAGAGATAAATATATGTAAATGGATATAAAATGTGTAAATGAATAAATACAATGGTGTGTGATACTTTCAACATAGAAGCATACAGGTGATGAGGATGATGTTGTGTGCCATTGAGTCGGTTTTGATTCTTAGCGACCCTATAGGACAGAGTAGAGCTGTCTCATAGGGTTTCCTAGGCTGTAATCTTTTATGGGTACAAATCGCCAGGTATTTTCTCCTGAGGAGCAGCTGGTGGGTTTGAACCACTGACCTTTCAGTTAGCAGCTGAAGGCTAAACCATTACGCAACCAAATCTTCTTGATGAAGATGATAGCTACCATGTATTAACCACATGTTATCTGTCATGCTGAGTACAAGTGCTTTCCATTACAATATATTACTTCTTTCTGTCTGCCCAACAGAAGTAGGATAAAAGATTTAAAAGGTGCTGGGTGGCTTGAGTGGGTTCCCTTGAATCCGGAAAGAATATAAACATGGTCTCAAAATTGACCATTTCTTGCCCAGAGCACTTGACCTATTCAGGAATTCATTCTGTTTGCGAGTTCATTTTGGAAATATATTGGCACTTGTCTCAGAATTAACATCCCTGGATAGCACAAATGGTTAAGTGTTCAGCTGCTAACCCAAAGGTTGGTGGTTCCAGTACACCTAGAGGTACCTTGGAAAAAAGGCCTAGCAATCTATTTATGAAAAAATCTGCCACTGAAACCTTCTGGAGCACAGTTCTGCTCTGGCACACATGGAGTTGCCATGAGTTGAAATCCACCTGATGACAACTGTTTTTTGTTTTTGTTTTTAATCTGATAATTGACATGCAGATTAAATAAGGTAATGAAATTGCTTCTAGGAAAATTGGAAATGTCGAAAATGAAATGGAACATATAAACATCGATATCCTAGACATTAGTGACCTGAAATAGAGTCTCTTCTGACATTCATTTTGGTGACTTCTTTCTTTCCTGTCTTTTTAATGACCTTTTTCTTTCTTCTTGTATGATATCCTTGGTGTCATTTCAAACTCGTCTGGTCTTCGGTCATTAGTGTTCACTGCATCAAATTTTTTCTTGAGATGGTCTCTAAATTCAGATGAGATACACTCAAGGTTGTGGCTTTGGCTCTCATGGACTTTAATTTTCTTCAGCTTCAACTTGAACTTGCCTATGAGCAATTGATGGTCTGTTCCGCAGTAGGCCCCTAGCCTTGTTCTGACTGATGAATTGAGCTTCTCCATAGTCTCTTTGCACAGACGTAGTTGACCTGATTCCTGTGTTTTCCATCCAGTGAGGTCCACGTGTATAGTCGCCGTTTATGTTGTTGAAAAATGGTATTTGCTGTGAAGAAGTCATTGGTCTTGCAAAATTCCATCATGCGATCTCCAGCGTCATTTCTGTCACCAAGGCCGTATTTTCAAACTACTGATCCTTCTTCGTTTCCAACTTTCACATTCCAATCACCAGTAATTATCAATGCATCTTGATTGCATGTTTGATCAATTTCAAATGCAAAAGTTGGTAAAAATCTTCAATTTCCTCATCTTTGTCATTAGTGGTTGGTGAGTAAATTTGAATAATAGTCACATTAACTGGTCTTCCTTGTAGGTGTATGGCTATTATCCTGTCACTGACAGCATTGTACTTTAGGATTGATCTTTTTGAGGATGAACATGATACCATTCCTCTTCAATTTGTCATTTCTGCCATAGTAGACCATATGATTATCCAATTCAAAATGGCCAATACCAATCCATTTCAGCCCACTAATGCCTAGGATATCGATCTTTGTGCAGTCCATTTCATTTTTGACAACTTCCAATTTTCCTAGGCAGCTCTTCCCCAGTTGTATTTTGAATGCCTTCCAACCTCAGGGGCTCATCTTCCAGCATTATACCAGATAATGTTCCACTGCTATCTATAAGGTTTTCACTGGCCAATTTTTTCAGAAGTAGACCGCCGTGTCCTACTTCCTAGTCTATCTTAGTCTGGAAGCTTCACTGAAACCTGTCCCCCATCGGCGAACCTGCTGGTGTTTGAGATATTGGTGGCATAGATTCCAGCATCCCAGAAACACACAAGCCATCACAGAATGACAAACTGACAGACACATGGGGAAATATTCAATAAATAGTAATTATTTTTTATTGCTATTAACAGTAATCATCAAAATAGTATTAAAAAACATTGTTACTACAGTGGTAAGTGGCAGTATACTATAGATTCTGTGGAGGTTAAGAGCATGGAATGGAGCCATACTGCTGGGGTTAAATGCTGGCTTTGCCAACTTCTAGCTGTGAAATCATGGGCTTAGCCTCTCAATTTCCTCATCTGTAGAATGGGGACAATTAGAATCCTTCATAAAGTTGTCATGACTGGTAAATGAATTAATGCATATAGAACACCCAGAACAATGCCGGGCATACTTGTAAATGCTCAATAAGCATTAGATAGTGTTGTCATTAATTTCTCTGGAATATTCTATGGACTGCTCTGTCAGAAAGAGTAAATTTGTGATATTTTGTGATTTCAGTGGCATGGTGTATGCCTTGGGAGTCCTTGGAACAAGAATATTACCCTTCCTTAAATTTATGGGGTTGAAAACTAGCTATATATATGTGTAGTTTTTTTCAGGATGTCTAAAAATAAGAAAAAATAAACTGATACCAAATTAAGGCTTAAAAAAGGCCAAGGGAGAAATAATTTAAATCAAAGGGCACCCATTTTTATTTCATTCAAATGCTCTACTTAAGCAAATATACTGATAATGATGCACAGATGTTGTTTGTATGCATTATTTTCCTTCTTTGAAGTAACTAAGTGCTGTTTTCTTATCTGTGCCGGCAGAGTCTTTTCAGAATTAATTCTGTGCCCTCTAAATCATTGTGTGGGGCAGAGATCTAATATACAATTTTTCTACAGATTAGAAGACTAAAATATGTACCTCTTGCCTTAGAGGCTGAGAAGATGTATGCAAATGTGAATAAACAGTTAAAACACTACCAGATGTGTAGGAAGCATCTTTGAACACAAAAGTGATTGACATCAAGAAAATATTAGCTTCGTAATTCTGCCTAGATGGTACACTGATGGACCAGACTGCAGAAGGATTCAGCTGCAAGTATTTCATGGAACTGATGGTGGAAGAAAGAACATTTCAACATTTTTTTCTGTTAATTTGCCACAGGTGCTCAAATGCCTGTGACCTAGAATTTCAAGGATTCAAACTGTCACTGTGATAGCTTCAGGCTTTGCTTCCAGGTTTTCTACAGGTTGTGGCACATACTTTTCAGAATTTAATTCTGTTTATTGGTAATGCTGACATTCACCTGATTACAGTCTAACAAGATGACTCTAGTTTCTCAAAGAATCAAGTGAATATTAACTCAGTTTGTTGTTGTTGTTGTTATTGTTATTAGGTGCCGTCTGTTGTACATAGTTGCTATCAGTTGGAACTGACTATATGTACAACAGAATGAAACACTGCCCTGTCCTGCACCATCCTCACAATTTTTGCTATGCTTGAGCCCATTGTTGCAACCACTGTGTCAGTCTGTCTCGTTGAGGGTCTTTCTCTTTTTCCCTGACTGTCTACTTTGCCAAGCTTGATGTCCTTCTTGAGAGGCATCCTGATAACATGACGTATTTTAACTTGTCACTATTGTATCTACATATTTCTCTGTATTCCTCTTGGCCATTTACTTGCCATTCAAATCCTCCATTTCGCTGCTACCTCTCCTGAAGTGACTCTACTGGATTTTTTCTAGATTTCCATATTTATACACAGAAATGCAGGGAACTTTTCTGTATAAATTATTTTCCTTCTTTTATGGTATTGCCAAGGAGTTTGTTTTCCCAAGAAGAATAACCAGAAGAAAGGAAGTAAGCATTTTTATAGTTCTTGCTACATATTGGGAGATCACACTCCAGAAAGAACAAACCAATTTACAGTGCCACCAGCAAGGGGTATATGTACTTTCCCCCACAACTTACGTCATGTTGAACTTTATTTTGATTTAGATATGTAATGGCTCCTTACAGTAATTTTAATTTTGATTTCTTTAACTGATATGAAGCTATGCATAGCAGTTTTGATTTAGTAAAAGTTTTTATTTAGTATTTATAATTTTTAAATATATAATGCATTGATTTATCTACTTTGGTCATTGCAAATGTTGGGGATGTATTTGGCTGAAAATAAAAGAAAATTTGATTAATTGTGGCTTAAAGAAATAGGAGTTTATTTACCATACATAACAGTGAATCAGTGGTGGGCTCCTGATAATGATGCTATCAGAGTCCAGGCTCTTTCTACCTGTCTCCTTCTCCATCCTCAGTAAATATGCCATCATCCTTATCTCTGCTGACTTATGGTCACAAGATGGCTGCTGCATCTCCAGGCTTCACATCTTTGTTCTAAGTGGAGATGAAACAGGAAGGGCAAAAGAGTGAAAGGGCTTTCTTCTCTGAGTCTTTGCTCAGAAGGAGCTCTGGTGGCAGAGTGGTTAAGCACTTGGCTGCTAACCGAAAAGTTGGCGGTTTGAACCCACTAGCTGCTCTGTGGGAGAAAGATGTGGCAGTCTGCTTCTGTAGAGATTGCAGCCTTGGAAATCCTATGGTGCAGTTCTGCTCTGTCCTGTGGGGTCACTATGAGTCAGAATTGACTCATTGGCAATGGGGTTTTTTGGGTGCTCCCCAGGAACTTCTGCCTCCATCTCTTTGTCAGAATCAGATCACATGCCCAATCTGTATTTACAAGGGAAGCTGGTCATATAGCTTTTCAGCCTCAGTATAGAGGAGGGCAAGGGTGAAAGTGTTTGGGAATGGTGTTAGATGAGCCACTTGAGAGTTACCTATCGCAACTTCTTACCAAGTAGAATATGGGTATAGTTTTCATCAATTATTTTCAAAATGTTTTCGGTAATAGTTTTAATTCGCTACATGTGTCATGTTCTATGTGCTATTATTTATTTTTATTTTAAAATCCTTTTAAAATTATGTATTTTGAAAAAGAGTTAATTTGAATTCATCTCACTTATTCTATCTCTGCTCATATCTTGCATTTCTTTAATATTTGGAAATTTATTTTTCTTCACAACTGTAATGTTATAATCTTAATTCTAATTTATTTATTTTTTTTAATGTTCAACACTGACCCTTCTGGAATTTATTACAATGTAAAGTATGGATCCAAATTGATTTTTCTCCATAGTGATATGTAAAATATTAATATTTATTACATCATTATTTTTTTCCTTGTGTATTTTCTAGCTTTTCTTATAATATTTTTTTTCTGGAATCTGTTTTCTATGCTATTGGTTATAATACTACCTGTTGTGATTATTGGTCTTTGTAATATATTTTAAAATCCGACAAGGCATTATCATTACCTGAAAAAAAGAATTCCTTGACATGATTCATTACTTATTCTTTGGATATATTTCATTATCAAATACACACAGCATTTATGTATTTATTAATCACTTAAAAACATGGTAGAAGCTATAAGTTCCTAGGATACAAAGAAGAAATAGACAGGTCTTGACTCTTGAGGCGCTTGTATCTAGTATCCAAAACCAAAACCGAACCCATTGCCCTCTAGTCGATTCTGATTCTTAGCAACCGTATAGGACCGGGGGATGGGGGAGGGACTGCACCATAGTGTTTCCAAGGAGTAGCTGGTGGATTCAAACTGCTGACCTTTTGGTTAGCAGCCAAGGTCTTAACCACTGTGCGACCAGGGCTCCATATCTACTATAGGATGTTTCAACACATGATTATAACATAAAGTAATAAGGGCTATAAACAGAGGTATGGGGGAGATAGTTGTGGTACACAGGGCAGCAAGCCTCCCAATCTACCCAAATCGTTTGCAGAAGGCTTTACAGAGGAGAGGCCATTTGCACTGGACCTTGAAGGAAAATGTGCAGGTGCTGAATCTGAGGGAGGGAACAGTATAGACAGAGGCAGCATCATGTTATTAAAGAGAAAGGCATCTTCTGAGAGTGGTAAGAGCTCAGTGTGGGTGGAGTGTAGTAGGGCTGGTGTGGGGACAATGGCAGGAGATGGGAAAATAAATTAGTCAGCACCAGATTATAAGGGACCTTATATGCCTTTCTTAGGTTTGGAATTTACTTTCTGGCAATGGGGAACCAGTAGAGATCTCTATACGGGATGTGTGGGAAATGCTATTGCTAGCATTGTTTTAATAACCTCTACTGGGACAGTCACAAACTGTATTCTTGGCTTGGTCTTCCTTAAAGGAGAGTGAGTCAACATTTCACAGACTGTATTTCTTAAAACAATAGATCTATGAGATAATTAAAGTGGTATACAAAAAAGGGTTCTATGGTCAATTAAATTTGGGAAACGCTAAGTATCAAATAATGTTTCTTTAGACATCACTTCTTAGAGGCTATCACAGGTTAATGTATATCATGACTCCTCAAAATGGGGAAATAATATCCAGTGTTTCATGCATTTATTTAGCCACGGAATTTACTTCTCCTTATAAGGTTTCTTAGGCTACTGTTCTGTGGGACACACATTGAAAAACAATGGTTCTAGTGTTTTTCCAAGGAGCCCTGGTGACACTGTGATGAAAGCACTCAACTGCTAACCAGAAGTCAGCGGTTTGAATCCAAACAGCCTCTCCATGGGAGAAAGATGGGGCAGTCTGCTTCTGTAAAGGTTACAGCCTTGGAAACCCTATGGGGCAGTTCTACTCTGTCTCGTAGGACCAATACAAGTCAGAATGGACTCAATGGCACACAACAACAACGGCAGTGTTTCAAGAGTTGGAATCAACTCGATAGCAACTAGGAAAAAAAAAAAAAGTGTTTCTCCATCATGCTTAGCTGATGCTTTGTCTTAAATATGTTCTCTTCTTATCAAAAAGAAATTGATCATTCCTGTTTTTTTCCAGAGTTCTAATAAGAATGGGTGTTCAAATGTCTTTATTCAGTAAATGTCATTTCCAATAAAATTGCTATGTGCTAACAGAAGGATGTTGGGGCTATGAAGGTAATAAGAGAGTGGCAACATTTAACAGAGTTAATTATAGGAATTTAGGATATTTCAGAATGAGACGACAGTCATCTGATTTAGATGATCCTTAAGTTCATTTAATTTTAATTAATCAATTAAAATTATTTTCCATTGGAGGGTAAACTGTGAACAACATTTAGTTGGTAACATGACCAAGCATTTTGTTGGTTAAGGTTACAATCTGCATTTACCAAATGATTTTTATCATCATCATCATCTTTATCAAACAATTTATCCATTATTAAATATTTTTGTTGTTCCAAGTTGTCTAGTTACTCAGTACTACTATAACAGAAATACCACAAGTGGGTGACTTTAACAAACAAAAATTTATTTTCTCACAGTTTAGTAGGCTAGAAGTCAATGCAGAGTGCCAGGTCTAGGGGAAGACGTTCTCTCTCTGTCAGAACTGGAGGAGGGTCCCTGGTGATCTTCATGTGACATGGCATCTATCTTCTCTGATCTCTGCCTGCTTCCCTGTGCCTAATCTGCTCTTTTTATATCTCAGAGGTGATTGGCTTCAAACACACCGTACACTGATATGGCATCTTAACATAATAAAGAAAATGCATTCCCAAATGGG
Organism: Trichechus manatus latirostris; assembly: GCF_000243295.1. Classification (NCBI taxonomy): domain Eukaryota; kingdom Metazoa; phylum Chordata; class Mammalia; order Sirenia; family Trichechidae; genus Trichechus; species Trichechus manatus. The sequence goes on along the minus strand of NW_004443945.1, from coordinate 21,343,391 downwards.
ATTATAACCACAGGTATAGGGGTTAGGATTTACAACACATATTTTTGGGGGATACAATTCAATCCATAACACAAGGTAAGTTTCCATTTTGCTTAATATTGCAAGACATAAACACATCTTTTTTCTATAACGATAGAGATTTGAGGAGAAAATAAAAAAAAATTGCAATGGTCATCAAACAGATAAGTTAGTAGAAATTGTAGTTTGTAAAGAATAACAAGGTCAGGAAGGAAACAAGGGAGCTAATATATTTTGTGATGTTTACTTTGGGTTGCAAAATACATAATAGTAATAAAAACTAATATTTATGTAATACTTTCTAGCTGACCAAATATTAAATGTAAATTTTTAGCTATTTTTTCTTTATATAAATTTATATTTATTTCTTTATAGCTTTGAATCTTATTTATATTTTTGTGTTTTAGAGAAAAAAACCAAAGTTCTTTCTGTAAGGTATGGACTTGTATGGATGCTGTAAATCAAATGATATTATTCCTCTGAGCGTTTGACCACCTTCCTTCTTTCTCACACTCTTGTGGAATTGGTTGCCCTCCTGTATTTTGGAAGAGTTATCTCCCTGATACTGTGTTTGTAATAGTCTCCTTGCTGAGATCTGCCATAAGATGTGAAACATGTTGGTTGATTTTTGGTCATGTGGAGTCTGTCATCAATTAAATTCAAGAATTTGACTTTTCCTTGCCTCTCTTGTGCTGTCTCAGCTGAATCATAGAAATTAGGAATGAAATTTAGTCCTATCTCCTTATACTTCAGCATGTTTGTTACCTGGGGGAGTTGAAAATGTTTGAGTGTTTCCCCTTTGTGAAATTATGGTGTGAATGAATCGTTTTGCTTTTGTGTTGTTAATGACAGTATAAAAGTCTTAGATAATTTACTTTTATTGTTGTTAATGACGGTATAAAAGTCTGAGATGAATTTATTCTTGAGGTGCCAGAGCTGAAACAAAAATTTTTAATGAAATCAATTGTAATTTTTCCAAGAGAGTTACTTTCAAACTAATGTTTAAATCAAAAGTCTTTCTAACAAGCAGAATAAGTGCTTTTTTAACATTGCCAATAAAGTAGTTAAAAAGAAAATTCACAGAAACAAAAGACTAACTTCAAAAGCTTGCAGTCCTCATAACCATTTCTACCTCTTAGACCTTTTATTTTAGGAGACTTTTCGAAGCTTTATTGTCTTTATTGTGTTATGAATAATTTTTATTTTTGTCAATGTATTATATACCTCTGTGTGTGTATATAGATAAGTCTTCTTGTTGGATATTTACCATGCAATCTGACATCCACTTTTAAAGGTTGATTTGAACTTTTCAAATTTTGAAATACACAGAAACATAAAAGACCTGCTATCTTTTATAAAGAACCAGTCAGATGTGATTAATTAGCATTACAAGAATTTGATGTGTGGTAATCAGGTGAGAAATTTCAAACTTATTTGTTCAAACACTCTACTTATTTTATATAGATAAAAGAAAAATATACAGTTGACTTCAAATTATATAACTTTACACAAAATACACAAGAAATTTAATAAAATTTGAAAAAGAAATTTAAGACATATTTTTACATGTTCTATTATGTTTTGGGCATACTATCTTGCAAGCACAGAGACTAGCAGACTTTGTTTTTATACATTTCATAACTAAGGTCCATGGAAGCGTGATTTTTGGATGATAAAGATACCAGAATTTTCCCCATAATAAGAAACCTGGAACCTTAAGATTCTTATTTTGATTTTTATAATAGAATTTTTATTGAGATATAATTCATATACCATAAAATTTCACCCCTCTTAACATGTGTAATTTATTGATTTTTAATATTTAGTAGTTTCACAGAATTCTACAACCATCATCACCATCTAATTTTAGAACATTTTGATCACCCTGAAAGAAAGCCCTATGCTCATTAGCAGTCTCTCACCATTTTTCTCTCCCCAACAACCCCAGGCAATCACTAATCTACTTTCTATGGATTTGCCTATTCTGGACATTTCATATAATTGGAATCTTACAATATGTGATGTTTTGTGATTTGCATCTTTCACTTAACATAATGTTTTTGGAGTTCATCCCATGTTATAACGTATATCAGTACTTTATTCCTTTATTGTATGGATATGCTACGTTTTGTTTATACATTAATCAGTTGATGGACATTAGAGTTGTTTCCATCTTTTGATTATTACAAATAATCCTGCAACTACCAATTGTGTGCAAGTTTTTGGGTTGACATATGTTTTCATTTCTCTTGGATACATATACTTAGGAGTGGAATTGTGGGGTCATATGATACTTCTGTGTTAAACATTTTGAGGAACTGCCAAACAGTTTTTCAAACTGACTGTATCATTTTACATTCCCACCAACAATGTATGAGGGTTCCAATTTCTCCACATTCTAGCCAATGCTTGTTTTTATCTGTTTTTTTGATTGTAGCCATCCCAGTGGATGTAATGTAGTATCTCATTGTGGTCTTGATTGCGTTTCCCTAATGACGTTGAACATCTTTTCATGTGCTTCTTGCCCACTTATATATATTATATGGAGAAATATCTTTTCAGATCCTTTGCCCATTTTTTTAAGTTGGGTATTTGTCTTTATTATTAAGTTGTAAGAGTTCTTTATATGTTCTGATTACTAGACCCTTATCAGATAGATGATTTACAACTATTATTTCTCATTCTGTGGGTTATCTTTTTACTTTCTTGGTACTGTCTTTTGACATACAAAAGTTATTAGTTTTGAAGAAGTCCAGTTCATTTTTTATTTTGTTGGTTATGATTTCGTTATTGTATCTGAAAAAATTTCTTTACTCAAGGTCATGGAGATTTACTGTTACGTTTTGTATTACGAGTTTTATAGTTTGAGCTCTTACATTTAGGCTCATGATTCATTTTGAGTTAAATTTTGTATCTGCCATGATGTAGACCCAACTCATTGTTTTGTATGCCATTATCCATTTGTTCCAGCACCATTTGAAATACTGTTCTATTCCCATTGACTTGTCTTGGACCTGTCTTAGTTATCTTGTGCTGCTATAACAGAAAGACCACAAGTGGGTAGCTTTAACAAACAAATTTATTTTCTCAGAGTTTAGGAGGCTAGAAGTCCAAATTCAGAGTGCTGGCTCTAAGGGAAGGCTTTTGTCTCTTCAACTTTGGCTCCTTGGTTCCTTGGAGATCTCCATGTGTCTTGGCATCTATCTTACCCCATCTCCACTTCTTAGTTTGCTTGTTTAGTCTGTTTTGTATCTCAAGAGAGATTGACTCAAAATACACCTACATTAATCCTGTCTCATTAATATATCAAAGACAACCCATTCCCAAATGGGATTATAAACACAGACATAGAAGTTAGAATTTACAACATATATTTTTGGGAGATACAATACAATCCATAAAAGCACCTTTGTCAAAAATGAACTGACTATAATTATAAGTGTTTATTTATGGACTCTGTCTTCTATTCTCTTTCTTTATACGTCTATCCTTATGCCAGAAACACAGTGGCTTGATTACTGCTGCTTTGTAAGTAAGTTTTGAAATTGAAAAGTGTGAATCCTCCAACTTTGTTCTTCTTTTTCAAGATTATGTTGGCTATTCTTGGATCCCTTGCTTTTCCATATGAATTTCTTCAAAAAAAGACAGCTGGAATTTTGATAATCGTTGCATTGAATCTGTAGATTACTTTAGAGAGTATTGCCCTCTTAACAATATTAAGTCTTCCAGTCGATGAATATGGGGTGTCTTTTCACTTATTTATATCCTCTTTAGTATCTTTTAACAATATTTTGTAGTTTTCAATGCACAAGTCTTGTATTCCTTTTGTTAAGTTTATTCCTATTTTATTCTTTTCATAGTTATTGTAAATGGATTGTTCTCTTAAATTCCTTTGGACATTGTTCATTGCTACTGTGTAGAAATACAATTGATTTTTCTATGTTGATCTTGTATTCTGTAACCTTGCTAAATTTATTAGTTCTAACTGGAAGAGTTTATGAAGGATTGATATTAATCTCTAAATTTTCTTATTTTGCTTTTTGATGGCTTCCTTTGAAGCTTACACTTTGCTGATGTTAAAAGGCAGCAGGGCCTGTAAAGGAAGCAGGAAGGTGGTGTTTATGCTGATTGTCCCCTCTAGGACAATTGACTTCTATTAGAGTGAAAGTGAATGACTCTAAATAAAAGTGTTGAGTCTTCATTTTGCTCCCTTCTACTAAACAATGATGAATGTTCCACCACTGTAGGACATGCTTAACTGTGAAACAGATTCAAAGGCTTTTATGGCTTGAATTCAGAACAATAGTTGGAAGATGCCTTTCAGTACCATTTGTCTCAGTGGAGCCCTGGGTGTGTGCCTGGCTCAATGCCCTCAATAACCTGTAACATAGAAATTAGTCTAGAAACATCATTTAAAAGAGCCTTGTTAAGAAGTGTTACACTGACCTCCTCTTGAGTAAGAGTCTGACAACAAGGAGAGTTTGTTGAATCCCAGACATCACATACGGCAATATGAATAATAAATAGTTGTCTTCCTACATGTTTTAAGGTACTTTTTAGTCATTAATCACTCTACCAACTCGGTGGGGAAAATTAGCGCTAAAAATAATAATAGCTAATGTTGACTGAGTAGTTAATATGTGACAGACACTGTCTTAAATCCTTTATACTTGCTATCTCTTTCATTCCCCTTAGCAATTTTATGACATCATTAGTAATATTATTCTCCATTTTATTGACGAGGAGACAGAAGCAGAGAGGTAATCTGAGTTGCTTAGTGTCATGCAGGTAGAGAATGGTGGAACCAAGATTTGACTTAGGTTATATGGCTCCAGAGTTTGCCCTGAACCAGAAGTTATAGAGAATTAGGTATATTCTCGAGCATGGATTCAGATTCCAGGTCCCTATATTCCAAGTTCTGGCTATAGAAGTCATCTGTCTCTCTGTTAATGAAGAAGGAAATTTTCAATCAATGTTTAAGAAATGTTCAAAAAAAAAATGTACTCAAATTGTATTACCTTAAGTACTAAGGTACTAAGGACTTGAGATTAGACAGTCTTTCTGTGCAAGGATAATATAATATTACAAGTTAATAAAATAAACATTTAGAATTTATTGAATACTTGCTTACTGTGTGTCAAGGTAAGTGATTTACTTGTACAAATTAATTGAATCTTCCAAAAAAAAAAAAAAAACTCTATGAAATAGGTATTATTATTATTATAGTTGCCATTTATAGCTGAAGACACTGAAACAAGGATGTGAGTGACTTGCCCAAGGTCACTTATCAATAAGTGGCATAGCCCCAACTTGAACCCATGCAGTCTGCTCCAGAGTTCATGTCCTTAACCATTTTGCTGTGGAGTTTGTCTAAGTAAACAAATAATCACCTTAAATATGGTCACAAAAATGTAATGACATCAAGAATGCAGTGATAGATAAGACTGAATCATTGTAGCTTGTGCATGTAGAGGTTGGAGTCACTTTTATGGGGGAGAAGCACCCAGCTATCATCTGTACAAGATGAAAAATGTGTTCTGGCGAAAAGGAGGAGAAAGGCTGTTCTGTATTATTAGACAACCTGAAACAAATATGGAAATATGAAAAAAAAATTTTTTTAACGGGAGGCTTTGAGCTGGTGCTTTAACAGAAGATGTGAAGAGACCGGTAGAATGTGGTATGCACTCAGAAGCCATGGTCGCTGGGTCCTGAGGGAACTGGGATCTGGGAGGGTTTGGAGATCTCCCTCAGGGATGAGAAGGACAGCTTGAAAGAGCAGTTTTAGAAAATTATTTTAATAAACTAGATTAGCAGGTACAGAGGCTGAATCAATAGTAAATTAATATAAATGTTGACTACTGTACATGTGTTTTTAGTAGTGTAAGAAGCATCTATATCAGACGGTATTCAGCTGCTATTCATAAGGTTTTCACTGGCCAATTTTTTTTAGGAGTAGATTTCCAGGTCCTTCTTCCTAGTCTGTCTTAGTCTGGAAGCTCCTCTGAAAACTGTCCACCATGAGTGACCCTGCTGATACTTGAAATGCTGATGGCATAGCTTCCAGCATCACAGCAGCACACAAGACACTACAGTACAACAGACTGACAGACAAGTGGTGGAAGAGCTGCCTCCTCGAAGGAGAGTCGACCTTAATGACATGGATGAGTTAAAGCTTTTGGGACCTTCATTTGCTGACGTGGCGTGACTCAGAATGAGAAGGAACAGCTGCAAATATCCATTAATAATTGGAATGTGGGATGTATGAAGTATGAATCTAGGAAAATTGGAAATCGTAAAAACTAAAATGGAACACATAAAGATTGATATCCTAGGTGTTAGTGAGCTGAAATGGACTGGCATTGACCATTTTGAATTGGACAGTTGTATGGTCTGCTATGCCAGGAGTGATAAACTGAAGAGGAATGGCATCACATTCATGGTTAAAAAGAACATTTCAGGATCTGTCCGGAAGTACAATCCTGTCAGTGATATGATAATACCTGTACGCCTGCGAGAAAGAGTAATTAATACTATTATTCAAATTTATGCACCAAACACTAATGCCAAAATGAAGAAATTGAAGATTTTTACCAACTTCTGCAGTCTGAAATTGATCAAACATGCAATCAAGATACATTGATAATTACTGGTGATTGGAGTACAAAAGTTGTAAATGAAGAAGGATAGGTAGTTGGAAAATATGGGTTTGGGATCATATGATAGAAATGATGCTGGGGAACAAATGATAGAATTTTCCAAGACTTACACCTTATTCATTGCAAATACCTTTTTCCAACAACACAAATGTCAGCTACACACCTGGACCTCGCTGGATGGGATACACAGGAATCAAATCAGCTACGACTGTGGAAAGAGACAATGGAGAAACTTGATATCATGAGTTAGAACAAGGCCAGGGGCAGACTGCTATACAGGCTATCAGTTGCTCATATGCAAGTTCAAGTTGAAGCTGAAGGAAATTATAGCAAGTCCATGAGAGCCAAATTACAACCTTGAGTATATCCCACCTGAATTTAGAGAGCATATCAAGAATAAATTTGATGCATTAAATACTAATGACTGAAGACCAGGGGAGTTGTGTGCTGACATCAAGGGCATCATACAGGAAGAAAGCAAAAGGTCATTAAAAAGATAGGAAAGAAAGAAAAGACCAAAATGGATGTCAAAAGAGACTCTGAAACTAGATAGTAGACAAGAATTATCTTAGGTGAAGGGAAGGACAACACATAATACAGGGGAGGTCAGAACAACTGGACTAAACCAAAAGCTAAGAAGTTTCCTGAATACAACCAAAAACTTCATGGGACTGAGTAGCAGAGCAGAGGTCTGGGGACCATGGTTTCAGGGGACATCTAGGTCAATTGGTGTAACAAAGTTTATTAAGAAAATGTTCTGCATCCCACTTTGGTGAGTGGCATCTGGGGTCTTAAAAGTTAGTGAGCGGCCATCTAAGATGCATCAATTGGTCCCAGCCCACCTGGAGCAAAGGAGAATGAAGAACACTGAAAACACAAGGAAAATATTAGCTCAAGAGACAAAACGGGCCACATAAACTAGAGACTCCATCAGCCTGAGACCAGAAGTACTAGATGGTGCCTGGCTACCACCAATGACCACCATGACAGGGAACACAACAGAGAGTCCCTGATGGAACAGGAGAAAAGTGGGGTGCAGAACTCAAATTCACATAAAAGACCAGACTTGAGACTAGAGGAACCCCCAAAGACATGGCTCCCAGACCCTCTGTTAACCAAGAACTAAAACCATTCCCAAAACCAACTCTTCAGACAAAGATTAGGCTGAGTATAAAACACAAAGTAATACCCATGCAGAGTGTGCTTCTTAGGTCAAGTAGATACATGAGACTAAATGGGCACCTCCTGTCCAGAGGTGAGATGAGAAGGCAGAAAGGGATAGGAGCTGGTTGAATGGACACAGAAATCTGAGATGGAAAGGGGAATTGTGCTGTCACATTATAGGGATAGCAACTAGGGTCACATAACAATATGTGTATAAATTTTTGTATGAGAAACTAACTTGAGCTGTAAACTTTCACCTAAAGCACATTAAAAAAAGTTTAAAAACAAACAAACAATAAATAAATAGACTCTGAAACTTGCTCTTGAATGTAGAATAGCTAAAGTGAATGGAAAAAATAATGAAGTAAAAGAGCTGAACAGAAGATTTCAAAGGGCAGCGCAAGAAGACAGAGGAAAGTATTATAATGAAATGTGCAAAGACCTGGAGTTAGAAAACCAAAAGGGAAGAACATGCTTAGCATTTCTCAAGCTGAAAGAACTGAGGAAAAAATTCAAGCCTTGAATTGCAATATTGAAGGATTCTATGGGGAAAATATTGAAGGATGCAGGAAGCATCAAAAGAAGATGGAAGGGAAGGTTCCAGCAAAATGGCGCTCTAGGCAGAAGCACCACGCCGTCCCTCCACAGCAAAGATCCGAAAAACTAAGCCGAACGGAGAATACAACAATCCTGAAACCCTAAAACATCAAATGAAGAGATAAAGAACTCAGCCAAGCACCAAA
>NW_004443945.1:21303184-21329382 GCF_000243295.1 Trichechus manatus latirostris | reverse complement strand
TAACAGCACAATTGGAAGAGCATAGTCAATGTCACTGAACTGTGCATGTGTGTCTTTGGCTATGTGTATTTTCACCAAAAAAAAAAAAGGTTGAGAAGTTAGAGGGTTAATATATTGTGGGGTTGTTAACCAATGTCATAAAACAACATGTGTACTACTGTTTCATGAGAAACTATTTGTTCCGTAAGCCTTCACCCAAATTACAATAAAGTATTAAAAAATAAAAAAAAGAAGATGGAAGGAATACACAGAGTCACTGTACCAAAAAGAATTGGTCGGCCTTTGTCATTTCAGGAGGTACCATATGATCAAGAACTGATGAGACTGAAGAAAGAAGTCCAAGCTGCAATGAAGGTACTGGTGAAAAACAAGGCTCCAGGAATTGATGCAATCGCAATAGAGATGTTTCAACAAACGAAGCAATACTGGAAGTGCCCTCTCATCTATGCCAAGAAATTTGGAGACAGCTTTCTGGCCAGCTGACTGGAAGAGATCCATATTTTTGCCCATTTCGAAAAAAGGTGATCCAATGGAATGTGGAAATTATAGAACAATATCAGTAATATCACACGCAAGTTAAGCTTTGCTGAAGATCATTCAAAAGCGGTTACAGCAGTACATCGACAGGGAACTGCCAGAAATTCAAGCTGGATTCAGAAGAGGACATGGAATGAGGGATATCATTGCTGATGTCAGATAGATCATGGCTGAAAGCAGAGAATACCAGAAAGATGTTATCTTATGTTTTATTGACTATGCAAAAGCTTTCAACTCTGTGGATCATAACAAATTATGGATAACATTAGGAAAGACGGGGGATCCCACAACCCTTAACTGGGTTCATAAAGAATCTGTCCGTAGACGAAGAGGCAGTTGTTCGAACAGAACGAGATACTGCATGGTTTAAAACCAGGTGTGTGCGTCAGGGTTGTATCCTTTCACTATACTTCTTCAGCCTTTATGCTGAGCAAATGATCTGAGAAGCTGGACTATATGAAGAAGACAGCAGCATTAGGATTGGAGAAAGATTCATTAACAACCTGCGATATGCAGATGACACAACCTTGCTTGCTGAAAGTGAAGAGGTCTTGAAGCACGTACTGATAAACATCAGAGACTACAGCCTTCAGTTTGGATTACACCTTAATATGAAGAAAACAAAAATCCTCACAACTGGGCCAATAGGCAACGTCATGATAAAGGGAGAGAATACTGAAACTGTCAAAGATTTCATTTTACCTGGATGCATAACCAACGCCCATGGAAGCAGCAGTCGAGAAATCAAAAGACGCATTACGTTAGGAAAATTTGCTGCAAAAGACTTCCTAAAACGGTTAAAAAGCAAAGATATCACTTTGAGGACTAAGGTGTGCCTGACCCAGGCCATTGTATTTTCAATTGCCTCATATGCATGTGAAACCTGGACAATGAATAAGGAAGACTGAAGAAGAATTGATGCCTTTGACTCACGGTGTTGGTGAAGAATATTGAGTATACCACTGACTACCAGAAGAATGAACAAATGTGCCTTGGAAGAACTACAGCCAGAATGCTTCTTAGAAGCAAGGATGGCAAGACTTCATCTTACATACTTGGACATGTTATCAGGAGTGTCTTAGTCATCTAGTGCTGCTATAACAAATACCACAAGTGGATGGCTTTAACAAAGAGAAGTTTATTCTCTCACAGTCCAGTAGGCTACAAGTCCAAGTTCAGGGCATCAGCTCCAGGAGAAGGTTTTCTCTCTGTTGGCTTTGGAGGAAGGTCCTCGTAATGCATCAGTCTTCCCTTGGTCTGGGAACATCTCTGCGCAGGAACCTCAGGTCCAGAGGACGCGCTCTGCTCCCAGCACTACTTTCTTGGTGATGTGAAGTTCCCGTGTGTCTCTGCTCACTTCTGTCTTTTATATCTCAAAAGAGATTAGCTTAAGACACTATCTAATCTTGTAGACCTCATCAGTATAAGGTAAAAACTTTTGGTAAAAATAACTTGGAAACTTCAATTTAATACGGCACCTAACAACAACAACATCATTGAAAACATCACATGGGTTTATTTGTTGTGAATTCATCTTATTACATCATAGTGATAGAGTTTACAACACATAGGGAAATCACATCAGATTACAAAATGGTATACAACCATACAATACTGGGAGTCATGACCCAGCCAAGTGGACAGATATTTTTGGGGGACACAATTCAATTTATGACAACGAGAAACCAGTGCCTGGAGAAGGACGTCATGCTTGGTAAAGTTGAGGGTCGGTGAAAAAGAGGAAGGCCCTTTATGAGATGGATTGACACAGTGGCTGCAACAACGAGCTGTGATATAGCAAGCGTGAGGATGGCGCAGGACTTGGCAATGTTTTGTTCTATTGTAGATATGGTTGCTATGAGTTGGAACCAACTCGACAGCAGCTAGCAACAACAACAACAAGCATCTGGAAAATAACAAGAAAAATTTGACTGTACAGGGTGATGTTTCTCTTTTAGTATGAAAATTGTAATAGTTTTCTTTTTCTTGAGACAGTAAATACATTGCCCTGAGTTTATGCTGCACTTTTCTTCAAACAGCGTTTTACAGGTTTCCTGTGTTCTGCTACTGACGTGGGGCTTGGTATTCAGACCTTTGTGTTTGGGTGGGAAGAGAGTGAGCACAGTACAGGTCAGCGACCCTACAGCAGGTCTGTCTGGGTTAGTTTTCCCCTTAACATGTAGGCCTTGAAATCTGCAGGCTTGGTGGACTCCAGAGCTCCCTTCGTCTCCTCATAAAGATGTGTTTACCTTTTGGTTATGAGGGCACTCCCAATGTCCTTTAGAGTCTGAGGCATTTTGCAACTGTAAAGGATTATCTAAATTATCAAAATAAACCCATGTGATGTTTTTAATGATGTTGTTGTTGTTAGGTGCTGTATTAAATTGAAGTTTCTGAATTATTTTTACCAAAAGAAAAAATTACATTCACATTAAAATCAACTAAGTCAATACTGCCCCCCTACCTTACCCATCATATGCAAATGAAGATCACTGAAGGTCAAGTGTCAATACAGGGGATTTTTAAAGATACTTTTGCTGTATTTCAACTGTCAAGGTAACCTGTTGGCTTCTGTTCTCAAGTCCTCACACAGGCATTCAGGAATACCAGGATGGCGTGCCCAAGATCCCAACGGCCTGCATTACAGTGGAAGATGCAGAAATGATGTCAGGAATGGCTTCTCATGGAGCCAGAATTGTCATTCAGCTGAAGATGGGGGCAAAGAGCTACCCAGATGCTGATTCCTTCAACACGGTGGCAGAGATCATTGGGAGCAAGTACCCAGAGCAGGTGGGTGAAGGGGACGGTGGGTTGTCTGGGAAGAGGCTGTTCTGGTCAAGTTTCAAGTTTACAGAGCAAGTTTGCGAAAGAGTGAACATGAGCCTGCAGAGCGGGTCCTCATAGATTCATTACAGGCAGAAGCTTGACAGATAATTTTTCCCATCGAAACTTTTACTAAATTGACTTGAGAAGGGCAGGACTAATTGAAGGGCGGAATAGGATCTATTGTGTGGAAATCCAACCTCTGAATAGTTGAAAGCTGTATTCGTATATCTACACTGTGCTTATTCCATGTGGAACAGCTTCGCATTTGAGATAATACTAGTAGCTAATAGTTGTTGTGCTTATTGTGTAAATTATCGCATTTAATCCTCACAGCTCAGTGAAGTAGGATTGATCATCCTCAATTTGTAGATGAGGAAATTAACTGAGAGGGATAATTTCTTGCACAAAGCCCACACAGCTAGTAAGTGGCTGAGAAAAGAGATTTGAACTTAGGACTTTGTGATTATTAAACCAAGCTTTAAACCACAATTTATGTGCAGTTTCCAGAGAACTAACTTTTTTTCTTGCTTAGCCAAGCTTGAAAATTAGATAGACCTAGAGGTAGATGTAAACTCTGTGCTTTGCTAGTTTAATGTTAAGCAACTTGGGCAATTAATTACACTCTGAGTCTTAGTGACCATCTCTGCAAAGAGAAGGATAATTATATGTAACTAATAGAATTATTGCACGTCCAATGGTCTAGTACAGTGTTTGGCACATCACAGACACTACTGAGTGTAAATTTACTTCATCTGACATCAAGCGTGCAGGAAACACACCTCTTATATAAAGTTTCTGTACAAGTCTCTTTTATTAGTAGTTTTGAAATTCTGAAAATAGAACTTAAAAGTAATATTATTTAGAACTTGTATTTTGTTTGAGAATATCAGTGGGACTAAGAAAAAAGTAAATAGCAATGGACTTTCTCTCTCCAAAACAAAACCTCCTGTATATATCTTGAATCAGGACCTCTTCTAGACTTGAGGGCTGTGCTGCCATAAACATTCTTTTAAGTTCAGGAGCCTTTTCTCCCTGGCATACATCAACCCTGCGGTTGTGGCCACAGGAAATGGAAAAGCAAGATCTCAGTAGGACCACAGGCCATTAGATAGCTGTGAGTTGAGATCCACTCCACAGCACACAAAACAACACGGATATACCACAATTTGTTTATCCACTCAGCAGATGATAGACATTTGAGTGGTTTCCAGTTTTTGACTATTAACAAATAACGCTTCTGTGAACATTTTTGCACAAGTCTTTCTGTGGACATATGTTTTTGTTCCTCATGGTAAATACCTAGATGTGGAATTGCTGGGGCAGCTTGAATTTTAAGCACCCTGGTCTCTGTCAAGATGTTTGGCTGTCTGTATTCTGTAGGGGTGGCACCTTGTCCCTATGGATAGATGAATAATTCCAGAGAGGTCTCAGGACCCAGGATTAAATCTTTCACTTCTAGCATAGACTTGTATAGTGCTCCAAGAGTTGGTCATAAATACCCTACTACCAAGATGTACGAGCCCTGGTGGCACAGTGGTTAAGAGCTACAGCTGTTAACCAAAAAAGAAAAAAAGATCGGCAGTTTGAATCCACCAGCCTCTACTTGGAAACTCTATGTGGCAGTTCTACTCTGTCCTATAAGGTTGCTATGAGTTGAAATCAACAGCAATTTTTTTTTTTTTTGGTACCAAAATGTGAAAGTTAGAAGATTAACAAAAGTCACACAAAGAAGTCACAACATAACTTCTACAGAAGGAATATCAATGAGTGCAGCAAAATAAAATTCATGTAGCTGGGTCTTTAGGGAGAATCTGCCTTATAATTGGCCTAGAAGCACAGGGCATGCCCAGACTGTGAAGCGAAGCAGCCAACATGTAGTCTCCTTCCGGGTGTTAAGTTAGTTGTGAACTTGAGGTAGTGCAGTCCATCCTGTTCCTGATAAATGCTACCTCTCCCATGAAGCCTCTTCTGGTAACCCTTCCCTCATCCAAACCCACAGCACTTTGTGCCATTGTTAGGGTGTTATCTCCTACCAGAGCTTGCAAGTGCCCTGAGAGCAGGCACTCTGTTTCTGTTATTTCTCTGTTGGTTGGTTTATATGTTTTCCCTCGTGCCTATCCCAGGACTTTGCATGCAATAGCTACTTAATAGGTATCTTGTTTTCAGTAAAATGAAGAGAGATAATAAAGGATTAGATTAAACAAACAAACAAAAAACAAACCAAACCTATTGCCATCGGGAGTCCTGGTGGTACAGTTGTTAAGAGCTTGGCTGCTAACCAAAAGGTCGGCTGTTTGAATCCACCAGCTACTCTTGGAAACCCTATGGGACAGTTAGTTCTACTCTGTCCTGTAGGGTTGCTATGAGTCAGAATTGACTTGACGACAGCGGGTTTGGTTTTTTGTTTTATTGCCATCAAGTTGATTCCGACTCATAGTCGACCCTGTAGGACAGAGTAGAACAGCCCCATGGGCTTTCCAAGGAGTGGCTGGTAGATTCGAGCTGCTGATCTTGTGGTCAGGAGCAAATCTATTAACCACTGCACCACCAGGGCTAGTTGAGGAATTTTCTTATTTTGATCCTCCTTAAACCCAGCATTTTTTCTGCTAATTTAGAATATTGATTGTCTATTGGCATATTGGATATCTTCCCTGAATGCAGCTGAATTTCAAAATGTCCAGACTGAATACATCAATTCCTTTCTATATGATCTTCACCTTCGTTTGTCTCTGTTAAGTGAACCATATCCAGCTATCAGCACAGTTGGAAAACTTCAAGTTTATCTTTCATTTCCCCTCTTTATTACTGTCCTATAGCTAGGCAGCATGTCCTGTTCAGTCTGCCTTTAGCATACCTTTTAAAAATCTACCCACCTTGCCTTTCCTGCTGTTGCTGCCCAGATACAGGCCCTTGCTATTTCCCTCCTGATTTTTATTTTCCTTCTGGTCTCTCTCCTACTTCTGATTTTTGTAATGCAGCTGAAAGTTATCCTTTAAAATACTGATCTTGACATGGTGTTCTTCTGCTTTCAGGCTGCCCTCCCCCATGCCCTATAAGATAAAGGTTATGATAAAGATAAATGCTGGGGTGAGTGATCAGAGGTTAGCAGAACACAGGAAAAGAGACAGAGAAGGAGGACAGTTTGGGAGGCTTGGATGGCAGGCAGTTATAGTTCAGAGGAAACTGTATGGTGTTGTTCATAAATGAAGAGGAAGTGGAAATGAGGAAAGGGGGAAAGGAAATGTATATGGAGATTCGATGCCAACTGAGAACTGTTCTTTTGTAGGCCAGTGTTGGGGTTCGGTTCTCCTAAACTCTGGCAAACTTTTCCTAAAGTCATTCAACTTTATTATTATTTATCAGTAGTGCTAACAGTGACATAAATTTGGTTTCAATGGTTTAGATTGACTTCTTTATCTCTGACACATCCTTCGTAACTTGTTCCATTAAAGATTAGTGCTACAAATAAGGTTGAACAAATTAGTTGCAATAGAAATTATTTCTAAAAAAGAAGGGAGTATGTTGAAATTGCCATTATTCTGTCTGTAGGTTGGATATGCTGGGGAGACATGAAGGTAGGCAGAGAGGAGGAAGGTGGGCTAACACTCAGGCTGTGGCTAATAGACAGTCTTTACCAATAATAGTCGGCACAATTGCTTACTATCTCATTATGGAAGCTGCTACAGCAACTTGATAAAAGCAAAGAAGTTAGCAAGTAAAGCATCCTTCTATTTTGGCCCAGGAACTCTAGATCAAGATGTGGTGACTTTCAGCTCTCTAAAAGTGTACATGTGATTGATGCAGCATTAATACATCTCAAAATCCCATTTCATAGAAAATTTGGTAAAGGACATAGGTGATGGTTGCACAACATGATAAAATGTAATTGCTCTCACTGAATTGTATACGTGAAAAATGTTTAATTGGCAAATGTGGTGCTACCTATATCTTTACAATAATAATAAAACAAAAACAAAACCCAATTTCATCATCTAGTCATAAGACTGGGCCAAATTAACAACAAACATTAAAAAAAAATGCCAATACACAAATACTTTATTGAGTTTCAAAATATGTGAAAATGGCAGAGAGGGTAACACAAACAAATCACCAAACCCATTGCTGTCGAGTAGATTCCAATTCATGGCTACCCCGTGTGTTACAGAGTAGAACTACTCCATAGGGTTTTCTTGGCTATAATCTTTACAGAAGCAGATCACCTGGTCTTTTCTTTCACGGAGCTGCTGAGTGGGTTCAAACCACCAACCTTTAGGTTAACAGTCAGTTGCTAACTGCTTATGCCACTCAGGCTCTATATTGTAGACATAAATCCTACCTTCTCCCTAAATAACCCACGGTGTCATGTTTTGGCTCCTTCACGCCAAGACTCCTCCCTCCACTGTGACCACATCAGAAACCGTGCTTCTCCCTGATTTGAGCATATTGTGTAGAATTCGGCAGACCTTGAACACATCAGGGAAGTGTATGTCATTGGGGAAAAAGCAGAACTTGGGAAGCTCTGACATTAGGCTGTAGTCCTTTCTCTCAGACAGCTTTATCCCTGGGAAACCAAGTTATATATGAGGCGCATCCATTGTTGAGAATGAGTCTGAGAGAGTGAGAACGAGAGCTCTTTGACTTCCGAGTAGATACCCCCTGGCACTAAGATAGGAATGTTATTTCTAGTTCATTAAGAAGCTAATTTGTATTTTAAAATTCGTAGGAGACTTGTTGCTAGCCATGAATAGCTTTTTTTATTAATTCAGTAGAGGTTATCCTAATACTTAACATACTCATAGACAGAGATACCCAAAATAAAAACCAAACTCATTGCTGTGGAGTTGATTCCGACTCATAGTGACCCTGTAGGACAGAGTATAACTGCCCCATAGGGTTTCCAAGGCTGTAAATCTTTACTGAAGCAGACTGCCACATTTTGTCCCAAGGAGCAGCTAGTGGGATTGAACCACTGCTTAACCACTGCACCACCAGGGCTCCTTAGAGATAGAGAGGTAAGAATTTTAGAGATGAAATACCAACTGTAAGGATGATGCAGGACCGGGCAGTGTTTCATTCTGTTGTACCTAGTGTCGTTATGAGTTGGAACCAACTAGACAGCACCTCACAACAACAACAAACCAATCCCCTGGCTCTCATATGAGGAAACTGAATGCAGGGGTGACTTATCCAAGGGAACACAGCAAATACTTGACAGGAACACATCTGGGACATTACTCCAGATTTCCTAACTCTCATTTCTTTTTACCCAAAAGAGATTCCATTATGTCTGGGCACACGTTAGCTGAATAGTACCTAAATCTGAGTGATACAGGTTGATTCCAATGCAGGATACAAGTAATGCCATCCATACCAAGTCACTGCATAGGAGACATTGTGTCTTTATATCATGCTTTTTCTTCTGAGATCTCTTTCCTAGGCACAAACAGCTTTCATATATACTATCCCTTGTTGTCTCAGAGTTTCCCCAGAGCATTCACAAGGGGGTATTACCTGGGAGACCAACCTGTGCTTGATCTTGTTCTTCTCATCCTCCTTCCATCAAGTCTTTCTTGGTCTCATTCCTTTTTAGCTCCTGGTCACTTTGGAAGAGGATCTCAGGAATATATCACTTGTGGTGTTAATAACTCATTATGATGCCCTGTTGACTTGTTCCCCTGTCCCCTGTTTATACCCCCTTACCCCATCATAAGGTAATCAGATGTTTCTCTTTTAGCAGAGAACCACAGACACAGCCAAAATAGATCTAGTACCAATCACATCATTTACAAAGAAAAACAAAACAAAACAACAACAACAAAAAAAAAACAAAACCAAAAAAACTTCTAATTTTGAGATAATTTTAGGCTCTCAAGAAGTTGCAAAGAACTGGACTAAACCAAAGCTAGGAATTTTTCTGAATACAACCGAACACTTTGAGGGACAGAGTAGCAGGGGCAGGGGTCTGGGGACCATGCTTTCAGGGGACATCTAGGTCAATTGGCATAACAAAGTTTATTAAGAAAATGTTCTGCATCCTACTTTGGTGAGTGGCGTCTGGGGTCTTAAAATCTAGTGAGCGGCCATCTAAGATGCATCAATTGGTCCTAACCCACCTGGAGTAAAGGAGCATGAAGAACACCAAAGACACAAGGAAAGTATTAGCCCAAGAGACAGAAAGGGCCACATATACTAGAGACTGCATCAGCCTGAGACCAGAAGAACTAAATGGTGCCCAGTTACCACCAATGACCACCCTGACAAGGAATACAACAGAGAGTCCCTGGCAGAACAGTAGAAAAGTGGTGTGCAGAACTGAAATTCTAGTAAAAAGACCAGACTTAATGGTCTGACTGAGACTGGAGGAACTCCAGAAAGCATGGCCCCCGGACTGTCAACCCAGAACTAAAACCATTCCCGAGGCCAACACTTCAGACAAAGATTAGACTGGACTATGGACATAAGATGATACTCATGAAGAACGTGCTTCTTAACTCAAGTAGATACATGAGACTAAATGGGCAGCTCCTGTCTGGAGGTGAGATGAGAACGCAGAGAGGGTAAGGAGCTGATTGAATGGCCACGGGAAATCTGGGGTGGAAAAGGTGTGTGCTGTCACGGTACAGGGAGAGCAATTAGGGGCACATAACGATGTATGTATAAATTTTTGTATGAGAGACTGACTTGAATTGTAAACTTTCACTTAAAGTACAATTAAAAAAATAACAATAACAAACCTAAAAAAAAAAAAAGAAGTTGCAAAGATAGTCAAGAGAGTTGGGTGTACCCTTCACCCAGCTTCACCCTATAATAACATCTTACATAACCATAGTACATTAACCCAATAGGAAACTAGTGGGGAGATACTGACAGAGAGAGCGCTGCTTTATGGGTACATCCCCATTATGTAGTCAGGGCTGATGGGCATCTATGACAAGAGGAGACAAGCCAGAGTGGAAAGCAAGAATGGCCTCGTGGGCATCCTCTGTGTAGTGCCTAGTGCAGGGCAGACGCTGCCTGGATGTTAGCCCAAGTAGTCCTTTCCTATGCTTAGTTTATGGTGCTTCCATGGTTTTACACATTGAAAAACAAGCCAAAACAGAGAGAGGGTTGTGCTCAAATTGACCTGACCAGAAGCAAATTGACCTTAAACTAGGGATTTATTGCACATGTGGGAGAGACTCTCTCACTGATTGTAAATTCTCTAATGTCAACTCTGGGGGCTGATTTCATTTCTTTTGATCACCAGTGATTTCCTAGGCCTTATTATGAAGTTTCATTTAGTAAATGCAGTATTTAAAAAAATGTTAATGTATTCAAGAATTCTTCTGAGGGGATTGTGTGGGAAAGTGTTTTGATTGTTTTTTTTTTGGTTAATAATGCACAAACCCATTTTGATAAAGCCTTGATGAGGGGAATTGCTTTTTTGTACATACCCTTTTCCTAACGCAGTTATTTTCATGGATTCAAAGGGCAACTTGAGTTGCGTATACCAGTATCATTTCAAATATAATGTAGCACTACATAGGCAATTGGGGCACATAGAAATGAAAACCATAGTTGTTACATTGATTGGGAAAGGACAATTTACTTTTTCTTTTCCTTCCTGTGGAGCAGGGTTTCTTAACATCAGCACTATTGACAGTTTGGGCCAAATAATTTTTTGTTGTGGGGGCTGTCCTCTGCATTGTAGGATGCCTAATAGCATCCCTGGCTTCTACCTACTAGGTGCCAGTAGCGTCCCCTCCCCTAGTCAAGACCATCAACATTGTCACCAGTCATTGCCAAATCTCCCCTGGGGTGCAAAAATCACCCCAGGTTGAGAACTACTAGTGTGGAGTCATGGAAAGCGGACTGGGTGGTGTCATGAGGCCTTGGTTCTGGCTTTGTTTGTGCCACAAATATGCTGAGGGACTTTGGGTCAATTAATATTTCATCTGTAGAATGAGGGACTTTGGAAAAGCTATAGGTAATTTTCAGCCTAAAATTCCATTATTTTAAAAATACTTGGAGATGAAATTTATCATCAGATTGGTGGTATAC
The DNA here is from genome assembly GCF_000243295.1 of Trichechus manatus latirostris. Taxonomy (NCBI): domain Eukaryota; kingdom Metazoa; phylum Chordata; class Mammalia; order Sirenia; family Trichechidae; genus Trichechus; species Trichechus manatus. The sequence continues at coordinate 21,317,979 of NW_004443945.1, read as the reverse complement.
CCTCTGTACTGTTAGATGGTAACAAGTCATAGTGGGAGCCCTTTATAAAGTTAGTGTTGGAGCAGAGCATTATTTCATAGGGGAGGGCTGTTGGTAGATGTTTAAAAAAAATTCTATGTTCAAATACAGTTAGGAACTCATCTATTCAAAAAGTTAAAGAAGTTCCTTTTTTGTGGCACTTCTAAAGCCTTTAATATGCTCCTGTGAACTGGGAATCTTTATGAGGGACTTTGTAGTACTCTCCAGATTTTTGGTTGTGGAACACATTTTTCATAGAGTATCTTAACATGAAACACATTTTGAGAAACAGTAGGATAGAGGCGTAAGATCCATTGAGTAGGTTATGTTTTAGGTTTTTTTAAATCATTTTTTCCCAACTATTTGTTAATTAATTCAGCACACATTTATTGAGTATCTGGTATGTGCCGGGCACTAGGGTTATAGCAATAGCATTGGGTGAGTGGGCAGTATAGCAGGTTGGTTAGAAACACAGACTGTAGGATTCAAATCCTGTCTCTTACATTTTGTCCGTAGGGTATTTTACCTCTCTGAGCCTCACTATATATTAGCTTTCCATGCAGAGTGGAGAAATAGAAGAGTTCATTAGAAGGGATAGACCACAGAAGGCCTAGCATGCCATGTGAAGGACTGGGGCTTTGCCTTTTAGACTGCAGGAGAAACTGAAGGACTGTAAATAGTAGATTTGCATTTTATATCACTTTATACTATATATGGAGCCCTGATGGCACAGTGGTTAAGAGCTCAGCTGCTAACCAAAAGGTCAACAGTTCAAATTCACCAGCTGCTCCTTGGAAACTCTATGGGGCAGTTTTACTGTGTCCTACAGGGTTACTATAAGTCAGAATTAACTCAACGGCAACAGGTTTGGTTTTTTTTTTTTTTTTTTTTTTTTTAATTATATATGGAGCCCTTGTGGCACAGTGATTAAGAGCTCAGCTGCTAACCAAAAGGTCAGCAGTTCTAATCCACCAGTCGCACTTTGCAAACCCTGTGGGGCAGTTCTACTCTGTCCTATAGGGTTGCTATGAGTCAGAATTGACTCGGTGATACTAGGTTTGGTTTGAGTATACTATATATGGTCCCTGGGTAGGGCAAACAGTTTGCACTTGACTACTGAACTAAAGATTGGTGGTTTGAACCCACCCAGTGGTGCTATGGAAGGAATGCCTGGTGATCTGCTTCTGTAAAGATTACAGCCAAGAAAACCCTATGAAACAGTTCTACTCTGTAACATATAGGGCTACCTTGAGTCAGAATTGACTCAGCGGCAACTGGTTTAGTTACTGGATACTGTGATGATTAAAGTTGTGTGTCAACTTGGATGGGCCATGATTCTCAGTGGTTTGGCAGTTATGATGTGGTTTGGCAGTTATGTAATGATGTAATCCCCTCCATGATGAGATCTGCTATGAGTAGCCAATCAGTTGAAAGGGAGTTTCCTTGGGGGTGTGGCCTGCATCCCATATATATGGACTTTCTGGCAAAGCTCTCTGGATTTTGATCTGCTCTGGATCGTGCATTTGGCTCGTCATCATCTGACCTCCAGTTCTTGGGACTTGAGCCAGCAGTCTGCCTACTTACCTGCCAATCTTGGGTTCATCAGCCTCTGCAGCCCATGAATCAGCAGCCCGCTGTCCGACCTGCTGATCTTGAGTTTCGTCAGCCCTTGCAGCTGCATGAGTCAGGAGAAGCCTCCAGCCTGACGCCTGACCCACAAACTTGGGATTTTCCAGCCTCTACAACTGTGTGAGCCATTTCCTTGATGTAAATCTCTCTCTTTCTCTCTCTCTCTATGTGTATAAATATACGCTTCACTGGTTTTGCTTCTCTAGAGAACCCAGCCTAAGACAGATACTATATATATTCGAGGAGACAGATTTTGACAGGAGATAATGAAGACTTGACTGAGGCAGTTGAGGACCTGGTGGCACAGTAGTTAAGAGTTCGGCTGCTAACCAAAATGTTGGCAGTTTGAATCCACCACCTACTCCTTGAAGACCCTATGGGGCAGTTCTACTCTGTCCTGTAGGGTTGCTATGAGTCACGACTACGAGTCAGAATTGATGGAATTTCAATGGCAATGAGGCAGTTGAAATAGTGGAAAAGAGGGGAAGGAATCAGGAAATTTTATGAAATAAAATTGGCAGGAGTCGTTAGACATTAGGTATAGGGGAGAAAAAGAGGGAAAAGAGCAATTTGGATGCAGAGGAGAATTCATTCATTCTGCAGTTCCTGCTATATGCTAGGTGAATCAAATTGCCCTCACAGCACATAGGGTAGAGTGGTAGAGATCAGCAATTAAACAAGGAACAGTAATAGAAGGTGGTAAGTGCCATAATATGGCAGCTACGTGATACAGTGGGGGGCTCGTCTCAGGGTCATCCATCCTGGTCAAGGGGGCCAAGGAAATCTTTCTGTAGAGATTCAACTTATTCCTACAGCATGAATAGGAGTTAACCATGCTCAGGGTTAAAGGGATGGGGTTAGGGAGGAGAATATTCTAAGGAGAGGGAGTAGTATATATGAAAACCCAAAGAGTAGTGTTACTCTTTTTTTTTTTTTTTAAGGAATGGGATGTGACTTCCCATAATTTCCAAATCCATTTGATTATGAACTCTCTTTTCATAGAGTTATGCTGTAAAATAACCTAAAGAAAAGGCATGGCCTATTTCATGTATATATGTTTTTACAAATAACTTATTAAAACACTCTGCAGTCCCTTTGGAAACTGCATTAAAGTTGATGCTGTCAAGACCCTTATTGGAGAAATAAACAAAACCTGATTGAGCTGGTGGACAAACTCATTCCATACATAATTGAATAGTTAGAGGCTGCTGAGCAAATGCAGCTTTGACTTTCATCTGCGTATGTAGTCTGACGATTTGTAAAACCTTCTTAATGGGTACAGCAAGTAATTCTGCCTGGGTGGGAGCCTTTTTACTAACTTAAGCAGCTGTTTAAACTTTCATAAGCAAAGTAATTATTAAATCTTTCATGAACATATTCATTGGAACATTTGTTCACATCTTAACCTTGAGTTGGAAGGTTTTTAGGAGTACAGTTAAGAGTTTTAAGCTGGCAAATTTAATTTTTTTCTTTTTCTTATTATAAACTTTTTATGGCTTAGAACCAGCCAACCTAAATCATAGAAGGAAAAATACATGTGTGGCAAGCATGAGGCATTTCGTTGTTTATTTTTCAAATTTCTAAAATGTGCTCATAGCTGTGCATGCCTCTGGGCTCGTAAATACAGCAAATGGAAACAGCTCAAGCTAGACAGGCTGTTTTAGATAGATAGCCACCCAGGTAGGCAAGGCAAACCTTGGAGATTACTCTTTCCTGGACTCAATAAATCATCTTAGTGAGTCACAGTGAGGCTTGTGATCGTTCATAAGTTTGATCACCTTGCCTTTATTAATGATGGATCCCTTTAATAAAAATCATAATCATAAGATGAATAATAATATATATTTATGGAGTACTTACTGTGTGACAGGCAGGATTCTAGTACTTCTAATGCATGATCTCCTTTAGTCTTCACTATGATCTTGTCAAATAAGCAATGCACTTAATTCCATGTTAGACCATTTGCAGTAGAGTTGATGCCAACTCATGGCGACCCCATGTGTGTCAGAGTAGAATTGTGATCCATAGGACTTTCTATGGCTGATTTTTTGAAAGCAGATCACCAGGCCTTTCTTCTGAGATGCCTCTGGGTGTACTTCAACCTCCAAAGTTTTGGTTAGCAGCATTAGCCATTTGCACCACCCAGGGACATCCCCATGTTACAGATGAAGAAACCAAGACTTAGATTAAAATTTCCCAAAGCTTCTGAGTTGCGGAGCTGGGATTTAAACTAAAGTTGGTCCTTTCCCAGACCTTTACCCTTAACAATTCATTATCCTATACTTCCAGTCCCTTTCTATTCTGTATTGTGAAATGTAACTACATAAAGAGTTTCCTCTGTTTTACCCTAAATGAAACAGAACAAAAAACCCAGGACCACTGTCAGCATCATAATCAACAACAACAAATGCTTGCTGAACACCTATTATGTGCAGGACTCTGTGTTACAAACTTGGGAATATTCTGAGGCAGAGAGAAGGGAAGATAAAGGGACTCTTGCTTTGTAGGTATAAGTAAAGTATGCAGTAAATTCTGGAACTCAGACTGAACTAGCGCTAACGCAGGGCTTGGACTACCACATCCTGGCTGGCTCAGCCCTAATGTATGTGTGTAGGACTTTACAGTTTGCCTTGTACTTCCTATATAATCCCACTTAATCCACACAACAGGCCTTATTATTGATTCCCCCTTTAAAGATGTGGAAGTTGAGATTCATAGTGGTTAAATAATTTGATTAAATTCAGATACACAGCTGATAAGTGGGAGATAAGATTCAAAGTTTGATTCCCCTATAACTTGGTATGGTCACAGGTAGAGCCCTGCAGTTTTATATAGCATAAAATAAGGGCTTTAAGCATGTCCCAAAACACAACCTAAAAAATGAAAGCATTTAAATAAATAATTGCAATTTAGTGCAAGAAGAACAATTTTGATGGTTTTAAAATATGTGCATAGGTTCTTTGATCTTCTTTTAAGAGATGGAGCTTGATTCCATTTTCCTAAGTGTGGGTTGTACTTAATGACCATCTGAGTGAACAGAATGTGTTAGAAGTGATGGGGTATGACATGTATGATGATGATATAAAAAGCAATGTGGCTTCCTTTGCTCTTTCTCTTGGATCACTCACTCTGGTGGAAGCCAGCTGCCATGTTGTGAGGACACTCAAGCAGCCCTATGGAGAGGTCTGCAACACGAGGAACCAAGTTGTTCAGCTAACAACTGGCACAAATTAGCCAGGCATGTGAGTAAACCACCCTTCAAGTGGATCCAACAGCTCCAATCAAGTCTTCCTATTGTTGTTAGTTACTGTTGGTTGCTGTCAAGTTGATTGTGACTCATGGCAACCCCATGTATGCAGAGAACTGCACCTCATAGCGTTTTCAAGATTGTGACCTTTCGGAAGCAGATAGGCCTGTTTTCTGAGGAGCCTCTGGGTGGGTTCGAACCGCCAACCTTTGGGCTAGTAGCCAAGCGCTTAATTGTTTGCACCACTTAGGGACACCCTGGCCAATATCTTGACTGCAACCTTATAAGAGACCTGGAGCAGAACCAACCAGCTAAGCCACTCCCAAATTCTTGGCCCACAAAAACTGTGTGAGGTAATAAATATTTATTGTTTTAAGCCACTAAGTTTTTTTAAAAATAATATTTTATTGTGTTTTAGGTAAAAGTTTACACAGCAAATTAGGTTCCCATTTAAAAATTTTTATACATATTGTTTTGTGACATTGGTTACAATTTTCACATTGTGTCAGCATTCTCATTATTTCCATTCTATTTGTTCTGTTTCCATTGATCTAGCTTCCCTTCCCCTCCTATTCTTCTCATCTTTGCTTTTGGGTAAATGTTGACTGTTCGGCCTCATCTAGTTGATTGTTTAAGAAAGCACATTACTCACAGGTGATATTGTTTATTTTATACGCCAATCTACTATTTGGCTGAAAGGTGACTGTTATGGATTGAATTGTGTCCCCCCAAAATGTGTGTCAGCTTGGCTAGGCCATGACTCCCAGTACTGTGTGATTGTCCACTATTTTGATCTGATGTGATTTTCCTATGTGTTGTAGATCCTACCTCTATGATGTTAATGAGGTGGGATTAGTGGCAATTATGTTAATGAGGCAGGACTCAGTCTACAAGATTAGGTTGTGTTTTGAGTTAATCTCTTTTGAGATACAAAAGAAAGTAGAGAGCAGAGAGACAGCGGGACCTCATACCATCAAGAAACATGAACCAGGAGAATAGTGTGTCCTTTGGACCTGGGATCTCTGCACTGAGAAGCTCCTTGACCGGGGAAGATTGATCACAAGGACCTCCTGCCAGAGCCAACAAAAGAGAGAAAGACTTCCTCTGGAGCTGGCACCCTGAATTCAGACTTCTAGTCTCCTAAACTGTGAGAGAATAAATTTCTCTTTGCTAAAGACATCCACTTGTGGTATTTCTGTTATAGCAGTACTAGATAACTAAGACAGTAACCTCCAGAAATAGCTTCAGTTCCAAGTTCAAAGGGTGTCTTAGAGCTTAGTCTCAGGGGTTCCTCTAGTTTCTCTTAGTCCAGTAGGTCTGGCCTATTTTAGGAATTTGAGTTTTGTTCTACATTTTTATCCCATTCTGTCCAGGATCTTCTATTATGTCCCTGGTCAGAAAGGTTGGTAGTAGTAGCTGGGCACCATCTACTTCTTCTGGGCTCAGGTTAGAAGAGGCCATGGTTTGTGTGGGGTATTACGCCTGTGGACTACTTTCTTCTTTGAGTCTTTGGTTTTCTTCTTTCTCGTTCACTTCATACAAGACCAATAGTTGTATCTTAAATGGTTGCTCGCAAACTTTTAAGATCCCAGACACTGCTCACCAAACTAGGATGCAGAACATTTATCTTTATGAACTATGTTATGCCAGTTGACTAAGATGTCTCCCGAGACTAAGGTCCTGAGCCTTTTAACCAAGTAAACCAATTCTGTGAGTTGTGTGAATATGTCTAGGATGCCTTTGTAACTGTACCCCCTGTGTGCTTTGTTGTATATGTAGATATATATGCAGCACACACAAACGTGTATATGCCTACAGATACGCCTATACATGCATGTGCATTTACGTGCATATGCCTTCCTATACACAAATATACATAAAATTGTTGTTTTAACTATTTTAAGTGTGCAATTCAGTGACATTAATTACATTCACACTATATTATATCTTAATGTAATAACTGATGTTCCTAAGAGTAACTTTGAGTCTTCAATAAGTTTCATCTTTCAAGAAGATAGGGAAGCAATTAAAACATTGTAATATTTACTTCAAAAATTGTACTGTGTAAATCTTTAGTTAAAGAAAAGTCTAGGCTATCTGGAATAGCTACCTCCTTGAATTGTTATTTCACCAAATTGTCTGGATCCATGTTTTGAAAACTTTTAGCTTAAATGTAGGGCTAAGGAGTAGCTAATAAAGAACACCTGGATTTTCCTCAGGCTTTTGCTCCACCAGTTCTGTGACAACAATCAGGTAGAAGTTAACGTTTTATCACCAGTTACGTGTTTTGCTTGGCATCTTGCTAACCAACAGATTTTTTTAAAAAGAAACTTGCCCACATTGTCTTGTTGTTCTATGCTGTACCTCATTCATTGATTCACTATTTATTGAGTGCCACCCGTGTGTTACCCATTGTGATAGGCCCATAAACCAGACCTTTATATTCATATTGCAAACATCTCTTTGCATCCTAGTTTCAGCTCTTCTGTTTTCTATAGTTAGTAGGCATTCCTGGTAGAAAGATTATGTTTGTTGTTTAAACTGGGTTTTTAAGAAAATACCTGCTCATTTGAAAGTATAGAGAAAAGAATAATTTTTACTTGGAAACACATTAACTCAAAGACTATTGCTATTAACATTTTGCTGCATTTCCTTCACTATTTCCTCTTATGTGAATATTTGTATACAGTTATATTTTATAGATACTGTCAAATCCTATTTTTGTTTAATATTAGGCAAAATGTTCCCTTAAAATACAATCTTTAAGTTATTCTGACAAATGAGTATTTTGTAATTAACCTATTGTTCAATGTTTTAGTTGTACATGAATCTTTCAGTAAAAATGATGTCACATCTAAATAAATTTATAGCTAGGATATTTTGAAGTTGTCTTTTAGACCATTTATGCATTGCGATAATGGTGTAATTTTAAGTAATAATCAATGAGAAGCTTAGGAAGAGGTTGACATGGTTTCTCTCCCTGCTTAAAGAACTACCTTTGGAAAGTTCTAAGATGACCAGGTGGCCATGTGCTGAATGTGCCATCATCGTCATGCTGTTAGTTAAATGAAGCATGAATGACTGGACAAAGAACATTGTTATTCTGTGCACTTTTTTGACTATTAATTTAAGGTTAAGCTAACTTAATTTAATGTCGTGAATATTTAGCAGCAATTATGGGCAGTTAATGCATGCTCTTCCTTAGTCATGCCTCATCTCTTTGCCAAATTACAATATTTCATTGCAAATTTATTCAGACCAGATTTTTAAGTAGCACTTTCTTCTCTTTTTCTCTCAGTGTTTATATCAGAAGGCTTTTGAGTTTATACTATAAACCAGCATATGTGTATTTTCATAATAAGCATCTAAGAAGTGGGTATGAATACAAAGGCATAAGAATCAATTTGAATCAGTTTGCTAGACCCAGTCTTGGCTTCATCCTCCAGAGGATATTGTGTGGGTGGTAGAGCTGCCATCTTACCATCTCTGTTCCAGTATTTCCCCTCTCCATCTGTCTTGCATACCACCACCCAACTAATATTCCTTCAATATGCCTCTATATAGATGTATGCCTGTCAGTCCAGTATTTTAAAAAGTCAAGGGCTCTCCACTCCTGTAAGATAATAGCCCAAATTCCTTAAATCTGGCATTGAAAGCCTTGTATCCACAAGATATTATACTAGTCATACTTTTTCCCACAAGCGACCTGTGATCCGGGATCCCCAGATGACTCTCTGTTCCATGTGTTTGGTGTCACGTCTCCATCTTTGTGTCTTCCCCATACCAATATGCTATCGAAATCTTGCCTACTCTGTTCATTTATTCATTCTTTGATTGAATGATTCAGTGACATTCATTTGTTGTTGTTAGTAGCCATTTAGTCAGTTCCAACTCATGATAACCACATGTGTGCAGAGTAGAACTGCTGCACAGAGTTTTCAAGGCGGTGACCTTTTGGAAGCACCTGTCTTCCAAGGCACCTTTGGGAGAATTTGAACCACCAACCTTTTGGCTAGTAGTCAAGTGCTTAATGTTCATACCACCCAGGGACTGCTGACATTCATTTATTTAATAAATATTTACTGAACACCATTGAATATGAGATACTGTTGAAGGGTTGGCTCAAATGGCACCTCCCTCAAGAAGCCTTTCCTAACCACCTCAGCTAGACGCAGTGTCTCCCTCTTCAGAATAGGTCTTTTTTATACTTTTCTTTTGTCACAGGTCACGTACTTCATTGCTATGTATAAAATAGATGCTCAAGAATACTTTTCAAAATAAGGAAGAAATGAATGAATGGATAGATGGATGAACTAATGAATAAAAGAACAGTTGTGCCTTTTCTTCTTCGTTAATGGGAGAAGTTAATGATCAAAATAAAATGGTTTAACTGGAATAGAAACTTAAGACTGTTATGGGTTTTCAAGTCTATAAAATACCCTCAGTTATGGTTTCCATATTAGATCATCCCAATGGAGAAGGATATGGAATCCCTACCTTCTGATTCCCAGATCAATGCTTTTTTTCCACTATGCTTTTACATTGTATCCTACCTAGAAATTGAAGTCAAAGGCAGTCTTGCACTTTTTCATTGGTTTTCATTATAAGGCATAGTGATTTAAGGACATAAATGAATAGGGAGATGGTACTTTCAGAATGCCAGTAGCTCATTTTAACATCCAAAAGGACAAATATATGAACCTGAGTTCAGCATAGCAGATGAAATAATTTTGAAAAGCCATTTATTTTTTAGTAATAAGTAAGAGTTAGGGACTTTCATTAGTTCCTAATAGAAGTGAGGCACCAAAACAATAATAACAACCATTGGTTCTGCTTTTGAGCACTTGCCACGTGTCAGGGTCTTTATTGTCCAATTTCTCACTTAATCCCCATCAACCCAATGAATCAAGTACTTTGATTGTACTCATTTTACAGATGGGGAACTGGAAGTTTAAAGAGATTAGGCAACTTGTCTATGCCCATAGGGCTAGTATGTATACATACAGGCAGGATGGAAACTTTGTCATTTAGTCTCTAAAGCCCATGAGCTTCACCCCTGTGCTCTTCTTTATTCATGAGGTTAAAAAATGTGTGAGCTTGGACAGTGATGCTGTAAATTACAGATCCTCTCTGTTACTGCAAGTGATTTTTATTTACATAGTTGTTTCTGTGCTAGCTCTATGAAAGGTAAGTTAGACTCTGTGGTTGAATTTTGTTTTGTTTTTTGCTTAAAGTGTTGAAGCCACAAAAGAAGAGGCATCTCAAAAAATTGTGCTGTTTTGAATGGTTAGAGGGTCTTGTTTTTATCAGTCAGGGTTCTATCAGGAAAACGAAACTAGTAAATGTGTATGTATGTATGAGTCATGCAGATGGTTAACATGCTTGGCTGCTAACTGAAAGGTTGGGGATTTGAGTCCACCAGAGGCACCTTGAAAGAAAAGCCAGGCAAAAGGCCTAGCAATCTACTTACGGAAAAATCAGCCATTGAAAACCCTATGGAGTACAGTTCTACTCTGACACACATGAGGTCACCATGAATCGGAATTAACTCAATGGCAACTAGTTAGTCTATAAAGGAGCCAGCCATCCAGTGGCCAGTTCCCTCTTTTAATGAACACATGGTGGTGAGAACTACAAAAGTGAGATAGTGTATACTGGATTTGGTAATAAGAATATAGAGAATTATAAATGAGATGTCCAGGAGGCATCAGTGTTAAGGAAGTCTAGGACAAAGACTTTGTATACTCTAACTGATGAAAGGTTGTAGGTAAAATTAAACGGCTTTGGCAGGAAAAGAAAAGATCCCTCTGGCTGGAGGAACACTGATATGAACTGGAGGAGTTTTGATCATGCATCTTTCTTTGATGTTTAATATAGGAACCTACAGAGAGTATTAGAAGCCATAGGTGCAGCTACATACCTACTTAAAATATAACTTCTTGTTATATTACTTGAAGTTTGAACAAATGGCCATTCACTAGCAGTGGTACAAAAAGTAGGTTGTTTGAAATTTGGAATGCATTTCCACATAGAAATAAAGCTGCAAATGACTGTTTAATTCATATTCTCCCACTAAGTGTGCCAGAAAAAGGTATGATGTTGTCTTAACTCCCTAGCACTGCTGTAACAAAATACCACTAGTGGGAGGCTTTGATGAACAGAAATTTATTTTCTCATAGTTTGGGAGATTAGAATTTTGAATTTAGCATACATACTAGCTGGAAGATAAGCCCCCCCCCCCAAGTGTGAAGGCACTTGTTATGGATTGAATTGTGTCCCCCCAAAATATCTGTCAACTTGGCTGGGTCATGATTCCCAGTATTTATGATTGTGTAAGTAATCTGATGTGGTTTCCTTATGTGTTGTAAACTCTATCACTATGATGTAATAAGATAGATTAGCAGCAGTTATACTGATGAGGTATACAAGATTGGACAGTGTCTTAAGCAAATCTCTTTTGAGATATAAAAGAGAGAAGTGAGCAGAGACACATGGGAACCTCATACCACCAAGAAAGCAGTGACGGGAGCAGAGTGCATCTTTTAGACCTGAGGTTCCTGCACAGAGAAGCTCCCAGACCAAGGGAAGATTGATGGCGTGGACCCACCTTCAGAGCTGACAGAGAAAGCCTTCCCCTGGAGCTGATGCCCTGAATTTGGACTTGTAGCCTACTAGACTGTGTGAGAAACTTCTCTTTGTTAAGGCCATCCACTTGTGGTATTTCTGTTATAGCAGCACTAGATCACTAAGACAGCACTCAAAATACGACTGGGGAAGAGCTACCTCCTCAAAGTAGAGTTGACCTTCATAACGTGGATGGAGTCAAGCTTTCAGGACCTTCATTTGCTGATGTGGCACAACTTAAATAAGAAACAGCTGCAAACATCCATTAATAATTAGAACATGGAATGTACGAAGTATGTATCTTAGTCAACTAGTGCGGCTATAACAGAAATACCACAAGTGGATGGCTTTAACAAAGAGAAATTTATTCTCTCACGGTCTAGTAGGCTACAAGTCCAAATTCAGGGCATCAGCTCCAGGAGAAGGCTTTCTCTGTGTCGGCTCTGGAGGCAGGTAGTTGTGATGCATCAATCTTCCCTTAGTCTGGGAGCAGTTCAGTGCAGGAACATTAGGTCCAAAGGATGCACTCTGCTGCCAGCACTGCTTTCTTGGTGGTATGAGGTTCCCATTTCTCTCTGCTTGCTTCTCTCTTTTATATCTCAAAAGCGATTGGCTTAAGACACTACCTAATCTTGTAGACCTCGTCAATATAACTGCCACTATTCCATCTTATTACATCATAGTGACAGAGTTTGCAACACATAGGGAAATCACATCAGATGATAAAACGATAGACAATCATACAATACTGAGAATCATGACCTAGACAAGTTGACAGATATTTTGGGGGACACAATTCAATCCATGACAGTATGAATCTCGGAAAATTGGAAGTCATCAAAAATGAAATGGAAGGCATAAAGATCAATATCCTAGGCATTAGTGAGCTGAAATGGACTGATATTGGCCATTTTGAATCAGACAATCATATGGTCTAGTATGCCAGGAATGACAAATTGAAGAGGAATGGTGTCACATTCGTCAACACAAGAACATTTCAAGATCTATCCGGAAGTACAGTGCTGGCAGTGATGGGATAATATCCATACACCTACAAGGAAGACTAGTTAACACTATTATTATTCAAATTCATGCACCAAACACTAATGGCTAAGATGAAGAAATTAAAGATTTTTACCAACTTCTGCGGTCTGAAATTGATCAAACATACAATTAAGAAGCATTGATAACTACTGGTAATGGGAATGCAAAAGTTGGAAAAGAAGAAGGATCGGTAGCTGGAAAATATGGACTTGGTGACAGAAATGACACAAAAAATCACATGATAGGATTTTGCAAGACCAGTGACTTATTCATTGACATGCCTTTTTTTAACAACATAAACAACGACTATTCACATGGACCTCTCTGGATGGAATACACAGATGTAGGAATCAAATCAACTATATCTGTGGACAGAGATGATAGAAAAGCTCAAAATCATGGGTCAAAACATGGCCAGGGGCTGACTGCAGAACAGACCATCAATTGCTCATATTCAAGTACAAGTTGAGCTGAAGAAAATTAGAGCAAGTCTACTAGAGCCAAAGTATGCCCTTGAGTATATCCTACCTGAATTTAGAGATCATCTCAAGAATAGATTTGACTCCTTCAACGATAATGACTGAAGACCAGACAAGTAGTGAGACAACATCAAGGACATCATACATGAAGAAAGCAAAAGGTCATTAAAAAGATAGGAAAGAAAGAAAGAAAATACCAAAATGGATGTCAGAAGAGACTCTGAAACTTGCTCTTGAATGTAGAGTAGCTGAAGCAAATAGAAAAAATCATGAAGTAAAAGAGCTGAACAGAAGAATTCAAAGGGTGACTCGAGAAGACAAAATAAAATATTAAAATGAAATGTGCAGAGACTTGGAGTTAGAAAACTAAAAGGGAAGAACAAGCTCAGCATTTCTCAAGCTGAAACAACTGAAGAAAAAATTCAAGCCTTAATTTTTAATATTGAAGGATTCTATGGGTAAAATATTGAAGGCCTCAGGAAGCATCAAAAGAAGATGGAATGAATACACAGAGTCACTCTTCCAAAAAGAACTGGTCAACATTAAAACATTTCAGGAGGTAGCATATGATCAAGAACTGATGGTATTGAAGGAAGAAATCCAAGCTGCACTGAAGGCATTGGTGAAAAACAAGACTTCAGGATTTGATGGAATACCAGTTAAGATGTTTCAACAAATGGACGCAAAGCTGGAAGTGCTCACTCATCTAGGCCAAGGAACTTGGAAGAGAACTACCTGGCCAACAGACTGGAAAAGATCCATATTTGCGCCCATTCCAAAGAAAAGTGATCCAAAAAAATGTAGAAATTATCAACCAATATCATTAATATCACACCCAAGTTAAGTTTTGATGAAGATAATTCAAAAAGGTTGCAGCAGTACATCGACAGGGAACTGCCAGAAATTCCAGCTGGATTCAGAAGAGGACATGGAATGAGGGATATCATTGCTGATGTTAGATAGATCATGGCTGAAAGCAGAGAATACCAGAAAGATGTTTACCTGTGTTTCATTGACTATACAAAGGCATTTGACTGTCTGGATCATAACAAATTATGGATAACATTGTCAAGAATGGGAATTTCAGAACACTTAATTGTGTTGATGAGGAGCCTGTACATAGACCAAGAGGCAGTAGTTCAAATAGAACAAGGGGATACTCCATGATTTAAAATGAGGAAAGTTGTGCGTCAGGTTTGTATACTTTCCCCCTACTTATTAGATCTATATGCTGAGCAAATAATCTGAGAAACTGGTCTCTATGAAGAAAGACGTGGTATCAGAATTGAAGAAAGATTCATTAACAACTTGTGATGTGCAGATGACACAACCTTGCTTTCTGAACGCAGAGAGGACTTGAAGCACTTACTGATGAAGATCAAAGACTTTAGTGTAGTGCTAGCTTCAGAAGCACATATACTAAAATTGGAACGATGTAGAGAAGTTTAGCATGGCCGCTGCACAAGGATGACACACAAATTCGTGAAGCATTCCATATTTTTTAGTAGTAGGAGACTTCAACACAGCACTTTTGGTGAAGGACAGAACATCCAGAAAGAAGCTCAGCAAAGACACGGAAGGGCTAAGTGCTACAATCAAGCAACTTGATCTCATAGACATATACCGAACACTCCACCGAACAGCATCCAAGTATACTTTCTTTTCCAACGCACATGGAACATTCTCCAGAATAGACCACATATTAGGCCATAAAGCAAGCCTTAACAAAATCCAAAGCATCGAAATATTACAAA
>NW_004443945.1:21293033-21300083 GCF_000243295.1 Trichechus manatus latirostris | reverse complement strand
TACCACCACTGACCGCCCTGACAGGGAACACAACAGAGAGTCCCTGATGGAGCAGGAGAAAGGTGGGGTGCAGAACTCAAATTTAGTAAACAGACCAGACTTAATGGTCTGACTGAGACTGGAGGAACCCTGGAAAGCACGGCCCCTGGGTTCTCTATCAGCCCAGAACTAAAACAGTTTCTGAGGCCAACTCTTCATACAGGGATTGGACTGGACTGTGGGACATAAAATGATACTCATGAGGAGTGTGCCTCTTAGCTCAAGTAGATACAAGAGACTAAACTGGCAGCTTCTGTCCGGAGGTGAGATGGGAAGGCAGAGAGGGTTAGGAGCTGGTTGAATGGACATGGGGAATCAGGGTTGGAAAGGAGGAGTGTGCTGTCACAGTATGGGGAGAGCAATTAGAGTCACATTACAATGTGTGTATAAATTTTTGTTTGGAAAAAATAAAAAAATTTAAAAATAGCTGGAAAGATGACCTGCTTCTAAGATACCATCCCCCCCGCCCCCCAAAAAAGAAGACTTCAGTATGGATTATACCTCAATGTAAAGAAAAAAAAAATCCTCACAACTGGACCAATAAGCAACACCATGATAAACAGAGAAAAGTTTGGAAGTTGTCAAGGATTTCATTTTACTTGGATCTACAATCATCCCCCATAAATAGAGTAGTCAAGAAATCAAATGACATATTGCAGTGGGCAAATCTGGTGCAAATGACCTCTTTAAAAATGTTAAAAAGCAAGGATACCACCTTGAGGAATAAGGTGCACTTGACCGAAGCGATGGTATGTTCAGTTGCCTCCTATGCATGCAAAAGCGGGACAATGAAGGAAGACTGAAGAAGAATTGATGCATTAGAATTATGGTGTTGGCAAAGAATATTGAATATAAGATGGACTGCCAGAAGAACGAACAAATCTCTCTTAGAAGAAGTATAGCCAGAATGCTCCTTAAAGGGGGGATGGAGAGACTTTATCTCACATACTTGGACATGTTATCAGGAGGGATCAGTTCCTGGAGAAGGACTTCATTCTTGGTAAAGTAAAGGGTCAGTGAAAAAGAGGAAGACCCTCACAATGAGATGGATTGACCCAGTCGCTGTAACTATGGACTCAAACAGGAACAATTTGTGAGGATGGCGCAGGACTGGTCAGTGTTTCATTCTTTTGTGTATAAGGTTGCTATGAGTTGGAATGGACTCGACAGCCCCTAACAACAACTGGCTCTAAGGGAAGGCTCTTTCTTCGTCTACTCTTGGCGGGGGGTCCTTGTTTCAGCTTCTTCAGTCCCAGTGTTTCTCCGTTCCTTGGTGATCTCCATATAGCATCTATCTTTCCCCGATTTGTGTCCTTGCTTCTCTGCCGAATCCGTTCTTTTTATATCTCAAAAGTGGTTAGGTTTAAGACACCCTAGACAGATATGGCCTCATTAACATAACAAAGAAAACCCTATTCCCAAATAGGATTACATCACAGATACAGGGGTTAGGATTAGAACATGTGTTTTGGGGGACACAATTCAATCCATAATTAAGGATAAGAAAAAGTGAGTATGAAAGGCACAGGATGATGGAGAAAGAGACTTTCCTCCTTCACCTAGGGACTTTGAACCAACTCTTGGCAAAACAATTAGTTGCTGTTGTCTTTGATGGCCTCTCTTTTTTGTCCTCTTCCAATTCGTGGTGTCTTTTCTTCCTGGCTACAGAACCCTCTTGTTCTGAGTCCCACTAATTTTGACAATGGCTCCATCTCCCAGAGACTTTAGGGCTCTGAAATCATCTGTCAGTCTCCCTTGTTCTTCTGCCGTCTTTATTCAGAACTCTTTTTACTTCAGCTGGGGTGGAAGTAATTCATGTTAAGGTGGGATTAAGTTCTCAGATGTATTTAATTTCAAAAAGAGAACTCCTGTTAACTGTATTAGAATTTCAGGCTGTGCACAATGAGATGACAAATTACAGGAGATTTAGAAGAACATTTTCGAGCAAAGAGTCTTTGTTTGGAATTTTGATATGTAACCCATTTTTGCATTTTATAGTCTTATCATAATCACAGAGCATTAGGACTTGAAGGGAGCTTTGAGATTGCTAGTGTTTTACAGATAAGGAAATTGGTACCTGGAGATGGGAATAACTTACCTAAAGCTTCATAGATAATTAAGAGAAGATTTCTATTCAGTGTGCTTCCCAGCCCATGTTTTCCTCCCCCTTTGTTGCTTCCATCTCTCCTTGCAGCTCCCATTCTCCAACATCATTAACAAACTTTCAGTCTACATTCTCTAGTGGTAAGAATCGTCTTTTTGATAATATTCATTAAGAGTTCATTCATCCTAACTAGCAAAATTTGAATATGCACTGTGTCTGAGATAATAATACGATATTAAGGTTAAATTATATATGTAAATCTAATATAATCTAATTTTAATGTTAAATTTAGATACTGTATTGTGGTTATGGAAACCCTGGTGGCATAGTGATTAAGAGTTTGGCCGCTGATCTAAAGGTCGGCAGTTCGAATCCACCAGGAGCTCCGTGGAAACCCTATGGGGCAATTCTACTCTGTCCTTTAGAGTCGTTATGAGTCAGAATCAACTCAAGAGCAACGGTTTTTGTTTTTTGTTTTTTTTAATTGTGGTTATGTAAGAGAATGTTTTTATTCTTAGGAGTCTACATGCTGAAGTATAGATCTCCATTTTTATGGAGAGGGAGAGATAAATCAAATGTGGCAAAATGTTAATAATTGTGAATCTTGGTAAAGGGTATATTGGTTTTCAGTATACTATACATGCAACTTCTTTCTAGGTTTGACATTTTTTCAAAATGAAGAGTTTAAAAAAAATACAGTCATCGCATTCAGCCATCCATTTATTCATAGACATTTTTTGAGCACATGCAGTGCCAGGTATGTGATAGATACTGGGTGTATGAAGATAAATAGGACAAAGGCCCATTCTGAGGTGGCTTATTTTCTACTGGAAGAGATTGACATGAAAGCATAGTATTTTATAGTTAATGTTGGAGTTACATATAAGGAACTAGGAAAACACAGAAGAGGCAACCCTCAGCCTAGGGGAGAAAAGCATCCTTGGGGAAGTTTCACTGGGAATGTGCTACTTTAGATAATTTTTGTTGAATAAGTAGGAGCTCACCAAGAGGACCCAGGTAGAAAAGGCGTTCTAAAAAGGTAACAGAATTTGTGAGGGCCAGGATGTTTGCAGGGGGAAAGGTACAGGATGGCATGTAGAGGATGGATTAGAGGAGGGGGAGATGAGAGTCATGGAGAACAATGAGGAATCTACTACAGTTGTCTAGGCAAGAGATGGTGAGCGCCAGAACTAAGGAAGAGACAAACCAATACAGAGGAGAAAATGAATTTGAGAGATGCTTGGCACTTGGAGACTCATTCAATATGGAAGTAAGAGAGGAAGCAGAATGGAATTAACATTGGTTGAGCACCTACTGTCTACTCAATACTTTGCTAGTGTTTTATGTATGTTATTTATTTTAGTTGCAAAACAACCTGATAAGGTAAGAATTATCCCAATTTTATAGCTGAGGAAAATAAGGCTCAGAGAGGTTTGTATAACTTGTCTAGTTTCATATAATAAGTAAATGGAGAAAGTCAGTTTCATAATCAAGTATGCCTGGCTCTAAGCCTCATGAGCTCCAGATTTCTGGCTTGCAATATTGGTGTTAATAGTGCCACCATGAACACATTCCAATAAGGGAATACAGGTTGGAGTTAGGGTGAGGGAAAAGGAAAGATGAGCTTGGTTTTAGATACGTTGATTTTGAGCTGCCTTGGGATAACCATGTCCCACTGTCTGGTCACAAGAGAAATCTTGGTTTGTTGCCTAGTGGTGAAGAGGGATTAACTTGGAGTGCTTTGTTTGCTGTAGAATTAGTAGAGGGTAAATAAGTGGGTGAACAAACAGACTACTAACTTGCTAGCTAGATGGATGGTTGTTGGTGAGTTAGGTGTTTTTAAGTGGGGAAATGTCTGCAGTCATTAGTCACTCTTCTTATTGCTTAGCAACTTTATTTTCTCATGTAGCCATGACAGATGGCACTTTCCTTTTTTTTTTTTTTTTTTGTGCCTTAGGGCTGATACTGTTGCCTATGAATGATGCATAAGTTACAATTTTGTATTATGAGCATTACTCTGACTCTGGGAATCATAGAATCTCAAGGTTGGAGGGGAGCTTAATATTCTTTCTTGGATTTGCTCTATATTCAGACATTGCTTTACACCTTCATGAGGTCATTACTGACACATTCCAGTCCTTTTTTAGATAATCCTCCCTATATAAAAGTTCTACTTTTGAGGTAAAATCTTCCTCTCCATAAGCAGATATATACCACTTGTTCCTAACTCTATCTGTAGATGACCAGTCCCAGTATATTCTTCTACATGAGAACTCATTACATATTTGGAAACAGGCTCCATGTCCTTCCTGACTTTCTCTTTACTGGGCTGAGCTGCTATCTCTTCAATGGTTACTTGAGGAACATTTTTATTTGGGGAAGGACTACTAGTCTAGGTTCTGAGAATGCAGTCAGCAGATGGCCTTCAGTGTTATCCCCTTCAGAGATTTGTCTCACTGGCACAGAGCTGCCTCATCCAAGGTCACACCCTTTCCTGGTGTGGTCAACATCCAATGACTGATTCAGGTAAGGATATAAAAGCCCAGTTGTCTTGCTCCAATGTGTGACAACTCAGATAAGCCATTTTAATTTCAGAACTCCCCATGTGGTCAGCTGAGGCTGTTGTTGGGCTACACTGCAACTTGACTTCTCTTTCTGTCTGTTTTGCTTCCTTCTTCTCCTTTCCTCAGGTATTCATCCTAAGGGCATCAACATTCTACATGTCAAGCTCCAGCTGAGTCAGCTTCCTGGGGAGCCCAACCTGTAATATGTGGCTTCACATCTTCTTATGAAAACATTTAGATTTTATTTATGGACCTAGACACTTCGGTAGACGTCTGGAGTCTATGGGTACCTAGGGTTAATCTCCTACACAATCATATTTGAAAAATGTTTTAAATTGAGTTTCATTGCTATGAATCCAGCTCCCACAATATAGAGAGAAATTTTTGGAGTGGGGATGTCTTAACCTAGCTTCCTCCTCAAAACAGAGCCTGATATAGGTGAGTGGTTTATTTTGGGAAATTATTCCAAGGAATAGGAGTGGGGGACTTGGAGCAGCAAAGAAGGGAGAGTCAATCCAAGCGTTCATTATTGAGATAATCACCACTGTGGGCAACTGGAGTTCATTCCTACTTGGGGCCTTCTGAGAAACAGTGTAGAGTTATCCACCAGAGGATGGAAGAAGAGAATGTTTATCTACTAGCTCTTGATTCCCACTGGTCAAACATTGTCTCATGAGGTGTTAACTCCCTGGCATTTCTGGTTTGTGCATGCCTCAGAACAGCTGAGTGGGTACCTGTTGACATGACATCCCAGGAGGCAAGGCAGAGAAGTCCTGGGGCAGAAAATAAGAGAAACCCCGTGCAGCTAAGGCAAAGTGCTATCAGGTTACCCCTGTGTACACTGGTTGCTACAGCAAGGGTGGGAGTAAAAAGTTGAGCTGAAAAGATGTAAGGCTGGGCACCAGATAGGGGCTAATACAGGGAGATTGCCAGAAGTAATAACACGTGTTTCTAGTAACTGTCTCTTCATGGATGGAGAGTATATGGGTTTTATGAAGGACAGAGTCCATTGGACTGGTTCTCCCCTAACAAGACCATGGAACTATTGCCAGACTTCTCTGATCAAAAGAGGTAAAGAGACTTTCTGATGAATTTTAAGTAGTGAAGCAGATGTGTGTACTCATGAATAAATCACTTATCTTGGCTAGCTGGACTTCCCAACAGTAACATATCACAAAGAGAAATTGCAAAACCACTATAGAAAAGTCTATATACCCCTTGTGCTTTTCTAGCAACAGTGGACACTTACTACCAAGTATTTTTATAATGGTTTATCTAAGAGTTCCTTGAATGCCTTTGATTTAGCTGTTCTGTGTCCACTGCATATAAAATGAAATTTGACTCCAATAAGCCACGTAGCAGTTTATTGTTAAACCGGTGAAAGAATGAGAGACTTGGGAGGTAGGCTTCTTGTAAACAATTCTTTTGTATGAACTAAAGCACTGTTGTAGCATCATATCTTTTATAGGAACTGCTGCCCTTTATGTGTGAATTAGCCACTAGTGACTCAGACCTGAAATGGTTAGTCACAAATAATCTTTGTCATGTCACAGCCATAGTTTTTCATTGGCAGCTTCCTCCTAAGCTCATCTTTGGTGTGCCAGAGCTGTGGGCTTTCTTCAAGATATTTAGAGATGTAGTCAGACAGCCAGTTAGCATTTTTATTTACTTTGGGAGAGCTTTAAGCCCCAAGACCTGCATGAGATTATCTGTAGTACTTGCACTGTCTAACAAAACACGTCAAAAAATTCATACTTGTCAAGAATTTGGCAGGAATAGGACAGAGCAGACCAGGACTGAAAGGTTGGTGAGAAAGGAGGGATCTGGTGATGACTACACAACAACAAGACCAGATATCCACGGCATAGAAGGAGGAAGGTCAGTTAAGGCAAAGAGGGATACATTGGGTTAAGTTCAGAAAAGTCATCTCAGAATCCGGAAGAAAGAGATGAGGACAAAAGCCAGAGGACTGAGGAAATTAGATGTCTGATGGTAGACCAGACATCTAAAATAGCAAATACTCATTATTGGTCACTTGTTAGGTGTCAGGTGCTGTTCTAAGCATTTTATATGTATAAGTAACTTAATCCTCAAAACAAGCCAGTGAGGTAAGTACTATTATCAAACTCATTTAACAGAGAGGAAACTGAGGCACAAAGGCATGAAATAACTTGTCCAATGTCACATAGCTAATAAGTGGCTGAACCTGGATTCAAACCTATGTAGTCTTTTCCCAAAGTCTGTACTCTTCTGAATATAGCTTGTTGCTTACATACCTGCTTCTGAGGTAGAAGATTCTTCTATATTATAAATTTCCTTGATGAAAAGCCAAGACTGGTTCAG
>NW_004443945.1:21282202-21292933 GCF_000243295.1 Trichechus manatus latirostris | reverse complement strand
GGGAGGGGGCGGTTGGGGGAGGAGGAAAGGGCTGTATCATATACACATTTTATATGCCTCCTCAGGTCCATGTGTGCTAATGGCATCCTGGAGTGCTCAGCCCAGGGAATTATCCAGTCACTTGCTCTGGAGGGGCTGGGCCCACGCCCTTGGCTGCCACTGTGGTGCAGCATGGCCAACTAGCCCCATGCCTGGCTCTGCCTGCCACATCAGGACTTGGATGAAATGCCAAACCATGGAACATAGGAAATAGACCTATGAGTGTTGGATTATACAACCCGGAAGTGAGGGGAGTTAACTCCCTGTGGAGTGAAATTTGAACAGAAGACAGCAGGAGGCAGGAAAGAAGCAGCTGGATAAAATTCCTTATCTTCCTCTGTCCCATCCACTACTCTGAGACACAGATATTCCTTGTAGCCCATCCAGAGAAGTCTCCTGTGCTGAAAGACCTGTTGTGTGTCTTTGTGGCTTATTGTGAGACCATAGCCAGCATAGTGATACTTCACTTGGCATTGTTTGACATCTTTTCTTGTCTCACTTTCCTTCTTTCTAACCTTTGCTCCCCCCACCCCAATCCCCTGAAAAAGCATTAAAACCTAAGCTAAGAGAGTCTGGGCTAAACAGTGGAAACAAGTAGAGTAATGAACATAGTTCTTAAGACCTCATTGTTCAGAGACAAGAAAGGGCATAGATTCTTTGAAAAACAAGTTTAGCGTAAGGTGGAAGTTGATATTATGATTAAAGGATAAGTTTCAGAACTTAATGAGAAGTTAATTTTACTGTAATGTGAGCATTTATAAAGAAGGAGGAGGGACTTTTAGGAATAAAGAATGTCACCAGGGCTTTCCTTCCCTGATTAGGCTGATTGCAGATCAGATTTGTTTGATGGTCTGTTATGCTTCCATCATCTCCTGTCTTGAAGTTACCAATACCAAAAATAGTCACCATTTTCTAAACAAATACATGCAAGGCATCATGCTATGTTCTTTATGTACATTTTCTCATTTATGTCTTTGAGGTAGAAAACTGAGACTCAAAGAAGAGAAGTAACTGTCAAACAGCTAATGAGTGCTAGAGCCAGAACTCAAACCCAGGTCTGCCTAACTCTGAAGTCTATATGCTTAACTGATACCTTTTGCTGTCTTCTGCAAAGTTCTTTTATCAAAGGAAGCTATTTGGAGCGGAGAAAAGCCACATGGAGAGAAAATGTGGTACGAGAGCATCTTATTCCCTTATTCTCATCTGCTCCAAAAGCAACTTCTGGTGGAGCTAGCTGCTGGTGTTTGCAGTATCTTGCCTCCTAGGCGGAGCTGCCCCATTCTTGAGTAGCAAGCTATCGATACTTCTAAAGCCAAAAATTCCTTCTATTATAAAATAATAAATGGGCCCTTGGGCTCCTCGATTAAGCTTTCATGTATTGGATTGGCATGAGTCAATTCTTTTTAAGTCTGCTTGGCAGAACCCAACCCTGAACTATGGTGACCTAACAAAGGTCCACCTGCCTGCAGCAGCCAGCAGTCCTGCTCCTTGATACCTTCTTTGATAGCCTATCATCACCTGTGGGATGAAACAGTTGCCCACCAACATTTTCTGCCTCTTAGGTTTATTGGGAAGCCACTTTCCCATTAATAGTGCATGCGGCCACAAGACGGGGACCTTTATGACTGTTTGAAACTGAAAAAAATGGGCACCTGCTGCAAATTACCGTTTCTGCAGGGTATTGTATGAGGTGACTGCATTTTTGGTAGGAAAACTAGAAATTCAGAAAAATTTTATTGGGTACACATATGTACCACCAGACTCTGGGTGGCCCCTGGTGTACAATTAGTGGGACAACATATGTTCCACTGTTTTCTGAGGGTAGGCTTGTGGGAGGGGGCAAGAAAAAAAATCCATACTACCTACCAAAAATTCAGACACTCTCAATGATTCAGCATGTTTCCATTAATGAAAACACATGGTCTCAGCAAAAAATTCAAAGCAGAAAATAGTTGGGTGCTGAAAGGGATAGATAGGTATCCTTAGGGGAGTCTTTTTTTTTTTTTTAAATTATTCCCTTTAATATAAAATTCTCATCTTCCAACTTTCTTTGCTCAGTGCAACCCCAGAATTTTGTGCTTGTGGCATAAGTAGGGCTACCTTTGCCATGGAAGGAAGTCATGGGGCAGGTGATCTGTGACAGTGGAAGATGCAAACAATGTTCCATGTTTGACTTTGAGATGCTTCATACCACTTTTTATCCCCCTTAGTAATGTTTTTGTTGATTTTGTTTGTTTGTTTGCTTGCTTTTTTTTTTTTGGCTATTGTTTAAATGATGGTGGCAAAAGGCCCTTGTTAAGAGTCTTGAGATATGGGACCTGACTGCAGCTCTGACTTACCTGCTGGGTGTGGCTTTGATGTGTCACCTAATCCTTTGGAGTTTCAGTTCATTCACATTCAAAATGAGAGAGTTTGATGAGATTATTTCTCCCCAAACCATGCTTATCATCGGAATCACCATAAATGCTTTTTAAAAAGTACCTCATCCCAGATCTCCTGAATCACAAGTCAGGTGGAGGGAGAAGAAAGAAAAGTGTGGAAGGGAGAAAGAAGAGGCCTAAAGTCTATAACTGCAATAAGCTCTGCAGGTCATTCTGATGCACAATTTAGGAACCACTTTATGCTGTCCAACTCTAAGGGGCACCCTTTGCATTGTTTGGGCTCCATGGATATACATGGAATACAGTGTGAACGGTGCCTCTTGGAGTTGTGCAACACAGCAACTCTGTACAAGCTGATCTCTTCAGAGGGCCATTTCCAAGCATGGCTATTCTCTGACTTTATGACAGTAGAACAGAGTGAGGTGCTAAGTGGACAGTGGCCCAGGAGCATGTGGTTAAGTAAGGGTGGAGACACAATAGCCAGGATAATAAGTTAGAAAAGTAGATGCAGCTTAAGAACAGCTAATGAACATGGCCCATAGAAAGCTGGCTATCAAATTGTTCCCCACATTACAGCTGGTGCCCCCTTGACAAGAGAGATAGGTCTATGAAGAAAGTAAAGCACTGAAGGTAGCTGGCCCGAAAGGTAGGCCTTGAAGTCAGGGTTCCCCAGACAGGGTTGAGAAGAGGAAGAAAAACAAGGCTTTCTTCTAGCAAAGACAGACTTTTAGTTTTCAGTTAATTTCTTTCTTTGGGAGTTCTTTGGCTTTGTTTTCCCTTTATAAATTGTAAAATGCTTAAAAACTTTTTTTAAGCCTTGTTTCAACTGAATAAAAGAATAAATTTAAAAGATTAGTTTACATTTAAGCCTGTATAGAGATATCATAGTAGTTCCCAGAAGTCAACTATGCTGGGAAAAAATGGAAAAAGAGTTGGGCTTACTAGGGAAGGTTAGAATTCCAGAAAGAGAGTTAGGATGCAGTTGTGATTAGATTAAAGGGTACAAAATAAATTTTCTTCTCACAAGATAAGATGCTGCTGAGCTGACAGAAGATACGTCCATTGTCAAGAACAGTGCTTTGCTTAATTTGCACAAGAATCACTTGGGGCTCTTGTCATAAATGCAGATTCCTGCCACATCCCCAACCAATTCTGATTCAGTAGGTAAAGTAAGGAGACCTGGGCTCTGCATTTTACATGAGTATCCAGGGCCAACGCTTTGAGAACACTGTCTGAGACAATAAGAGGAAAAGTGGTGAACTTTGTCTTGGACTAGTTTTGTGTTCCTTGGAATTTTATTAACTTCTCTGAGCCTTAGTTTCCCATCATGTAAGAGGCATTGATACCTTCTCCTACCAAAATCACAGGTCTCAAAAAAGTATTTCAAAATAAACTGTGTGGATAAAAGAAATGGTGCTAGTACTTAGAATAGAAGTCTACATGAATAAAAGTTTTTGTTATGGACTTGTGTAAACTCCCTCACCTCAGCACTTAGTGTAGGGATAGGCATATAGAAGGTACCCTAGACGTGTTTGACTGAGTTTGATTACGAGCTTTTGAAAGATTTCTAGAATATGAAAGTGACAGAACTGCTATTAGTTGTGTCTCTGTGCCTATTAGAAAATAGAATCTGCCCAAAAAGTGCAGGAGAATTTGCCAAGGCAGAATGATAAAGAAAGCTCAGTAGAAAAGGAAAACAAATATTAAACAATGGATTATATTCATAATATATTTTGTTCCTATTTGGGGAATGTACTGGTCGGGGAGGAACCCTGGTGGTATAGTGGTTAAGAGCTCAACCGCTAACTGAAACGTTGGCAGTTTGAACCCAGCAGCTGCTCTGCATGAGAAAAATGTGACAGTCTGCTCCAGTAAAGATTTACAGCCTTGGAAACCTCATGGGGCAGTTCTGCTGTGTCCTATAGGGTGGTTATGAGTTGGAATCGACTCAATGGCAGTGGGTTTGGTTTTTATCCATTTGGGTAAAGTCTAATCTACTTACCAAAGAGACCCAATAATATAGTCACTCAGACACCAAAGAAGCTTACGTATTGCTCATGTAATTGTTCCATTCTGAGTGGCTCAGGTCTGTTAAGTAGCTGTGCTCCACAGTCATTCAGGGATCAGGTTCCCTCCATCTTGTTGCTCTGCTATCACCTATGCCACTGTCATCATTTGCATTGCAAAAGCTGGTTTTTCACACTGTGATGGGAAAGACAATGTGGAACATCTTAAGGCTCAGACCTGGAAGTGGCACATGTCACTTTCATTCATAAACCATTGGCAGAAGTTTAAAAACCCCACCATGCCTAAGTGAAAAGAATGCTGGGAAATGCAGTCTAGCTGAAAAGCCATATACCCAGCTATAACTCTATTATTAATGCTATAGAAGTAGGGGAGAACAGAACTTGTGACTAACTAACTGGCAGTCTCTGCCACAGGAAAGGTGTATGGAGCTTTGAAAATGGAACTCATCACTACTTTTCATGGCTTCACTAATTGGCCAGAGCTGCTGCTGTGATGTGGAGTATCAATATTTCTTTTGGTGAGCTGTTCCCAGCCTGTCCAAAACCTTATTCCTAATATCCAGCTAAGTCTAATAATTATTCTCGACAATGTGGGTGCTGCACTCCCTTTTCTCAATTTTAGGGTTCTCCTGCTGTAGCCTGTGCACGTTATGAGAAAAGACTTGTTGAATCCTATCACACAGTTAATAAATATACTGTTGGTTGGAAAATGTTGGGAAAAGTGCTAGTAAGAATTGTCTTCCATTTACTTTTCCAACAGTTGTGACATAATGAATCTCAAGTGTGATGATTGTCACATAATCGGAGGCTCTGAACACTAGGTACCTTTTCTTAAAGATCATCCAGGCAGAAAATGAGTTCACAGATTTTCAACATTTTTACTGATGGTTCCCAAAACTCCACCTGTCCCTGCGTTCTCTTTATTCTATGCTACCTCTCTATTTGATTTTTTTCTGTGTGTGTGTGTGTGTGTGTGTGTGTGTGTGTATGTGTGTGTGTTGAGGGCTGGGAACAGAATGTTCCACAAGGACAAGGTATTTTAGAATTCTTAAGGTTTGTTCCTCATTATTCTGTGATGTATAGCACTATTCATAACAGGAAAACCTTATAATTAGCAGCCTTGGGATGTTCTAAAGGTGAAGCCACTCTGCTGCCATGCATCTTGCAGGATTAGTGATTAGATTGGAGGTTGGCAGTTGACAAAAACTGTTAAGGAGGATGGAAGCAGATTGATAAGCGTTAGAGCTGCTGCTTGGATGAGTGTACTGGTTTAGAGAGTGCCCTCCCATTATGGTAACTGGATTCCTATGAAACCATGGGATGACTTCAGTGATATAAAATTACTTCAAAGAAGAGTCTGGAGGGACTTCTGGGCAACATGGCACTATAGACAGAAGCACCACACCGTCCCCCCACAGCAAAGACCTGAAAAACTAAGTCAAACAGAGACAAATGTCAATCCTGGAACCCTAAGCATCAAATGAAGAGATAAAGAACTCAGCCAAGCACTGAATGAAATAAGAAACTGACATAGAACAGAGAGTGAGGAGAGTTACAAGTGGAGGTCCCCTATCAGCTAACACAGCGTGGATTCACCATCTTGGACTCCTGTCGGAGATTGGCAAACAGGGAGTACAGGAAAGCAGCTTAGCGGAGGTCCCAGCAGGAGACAGAACAACCAGTAACCAGCAATATATGCTTTCCCACCGCCCACCCTTCATCATCCTCCACTCAGCCTCCTCTGCTTCCTGCAGCCACAGTCTCTTGGCCAGGAGGCACCGGCTTCAGTCCTGTACCACTTGGATTACACCCACCCACACTGGCCAGCTTCCTGAGTGCCATTTGTTTGTTGGTAGTGTTGCTTTTTTCTGCTTCTTTTGGTTTCTTCCACACCTCTCACCACCACCCACTACTTTCTCTCAAATACCTGGCTCTGTGTGCCATCTTTGCTTCTTCTTGAAAGGCTGTGGAACACCACTCAACTTTGGAATTACTTCCAGGCCAGCACCACCATGCTGGTGCATTCCCTGGGGCATTTTGTTTGTTTTGATTTGTTCTGTTTTGTCTTGTTTGTTTGTTTTCTTTTTCTTTTCTTGGCTTAGGAGCCCGTTCTTGTTGGACTGTGCTGTGCAGCTTGGGAACTACTTCCCCAGTCTGTACAAGCCACATGGTGGGATCCCTGGGGGCATTTATTTTACTTTGTTTTATTTTCTCTCTTTTTTCCTTTTTGTCTTTCTTCATTTCTCCATTTCTTGTCTCTCTATACTTACTTTCTCTTCTTGTCTCCTGAATACCTGGTGCTGTGTAACACCTCGACCCCTTCTAGCCAGGCTGTACTACGCAGCATGGGAGTCACTTCTCCGGTCCTCACAGGTGCACCGGTGGGATCCCTGGGGCTTTTCTTTTTTTATTTCTAATTTTTATTTATTTTCTTTTACCCTTTTTCCTTTTTTTTTTTATTTTTGTTTTTCTCCATTACTTGGTTTCTCATCTCTCCACTCCAATGGCAAGCTCCCTTAGCACTCTTTTTTTGTTTGTTTGTTTGTTTTTTATATTTTGTTTGTTTGTTTTTGACTCCTCTTTCTCTCTCGTCTCTCTCCTCCTTCCCATACCCATCTTAGCTACACACATCCCAATCTCCCCCCCCACCCCTGTTTCTGTTTACCTGCACCATGTGCTGAACATCACACCCCTGAGCAGCACAGGCACGGCCTACTGGAACCTGCCCTGCACTGATTACAGGCCCGCCCTGTCGGCCCTAGTAAATTCCACAAACAACCCATCCCAGCAACTCCCGTTCAGCTGGACCTGCCCTGCTGCACAATAGCTGAGCAACTGACCCTGCCCATTGGACAAGGAGGTGAAAAGTATCGTGTCCATAGACGAGCAAACAGCAAAGAACACACAGCCCACCTGCTCAGACATAACCAAATAAAACAAAAAAGCAGTACAAAACAAAAAAATGTGCAATCAATAAACAAGGAAAATAACTACTGAATGTCCTGAATTACAACAGACAATATCAAAACATAAAAAAAAGTACAGGATGGTTTCAGTAGGCATCCAAAATAAAACACCAGATGACTTTCCAGCAGAAGAAAAGGCACTAGAACTACCTGATAGGGAATTCAGAACTCTAATATTCAGAGCTATCCAGTCGTTGAAGTAAAAAGCAGACAAAAATGAGGAAAAAATAGGCAAATTCATGGAAAAGGCAGACAAATTCATGGAAAATACAGACAAAAAATGGAAGAATTCAGGAAAATAATACAGTAACGGCATGCCAAAATAAATTCACAACTAGAAATCATACAGGCACAACAATTAAAAATACAAAAGATAAACAACAAGATTTCAGAAATGGACACTGTCATAGAAGGAATGAGGAGCAGGTTTGAAACGAAGGAAGACAGGATCAGCAAAATTGAAGACAAAGACTTGGATACTACTCTGTTTGAGGAAAAATCAGAAAAAAGAACAAAGAAAAATGAAGAAAACCTGAGAATCATGTGGGATACCATCAAAAGCAAAAATTTGCAAGTGGTCGGAGTTCCAGAATAGGAGGAGAAAACAGAGAGGATCATTGAAGAACTGCTGACAGAAAACTTCCCTAATATCATCAAAGATGAAAAGCTGACCATCCAAGAAGCTCAACAAACCTCATATAGGATAGACCCCAAAATAAAATCACCAAGGCATATCATAATCACACTCACTAAAACCAAAGACAAAGAAACAATCCTGAGAGCAGCTCGAGAAAAACAAAAAGTCACATACAGAGGAGAAACAATAAGACTAAGCTCTGATTACTGAGCAGAAACCATGCAGGCAAGAAGGCAATGGGATGAAATATATAAAACCTTAAAAGAAAAAAATTGCCAGCCAAGAGTAATATATCCTGCAAAACTCACATTCAAATATCATGGTGAAATTAGGACATTTGCAGAAAAACAGAAATTAAGAGATTATGTAAAAACCAAACCAAACTTACACCAATTATTAAAGGGAGTCCTTTGGTCTGAGAACAAACAACATCAGACCATAGGCTGAATCTAGCATGCAAGATACTACCAACCAGATTCCAACCTAGGAAATGAACACTTAAGGACTATCCAAAACCAAAAGAATTACAACAGGGAACCAGAGAGGTTAATCTGTAAATGACAACAACATCAGAACAATACAATAGGGAATAAACCGTGTAGGTATAGAACTTTCTAATGGAGAGGAAGGCAAGGTGATACCAAGTAATAATAGAGTGGTACAAACATACGAAGATAAGGGTAACTTTCAAGGTAACTACAAAGAAAATTAACAAACCTCCTCATCAAAATAAAGAAGAAAAACATAAAGTCTCAGTAAAAACAAAATCTACAAAAACAAAAGAAATGAAAAAAAATCCACAAACGAGAGGAATTCAGCACAGGAGAGTAAGAGGAACAAAGAAAATGTCAACACCACAGAAAAAAAAAAGCTCTACAAAATGACAGAAATGAATCACACCTGTCAATAATTATATTGAATGTAAATGGCCTAAATGCACCCATAAAGAGACAGAGAGTGACAGAATGGATAAAAAACAGGATCCATTCAATATGCTGTCTACAAGAGACACACCTTAGAAACAAAGATGTGAATTTATTAAAAATTAAAGGTTGGAAAAAATATATCAAGCTAACAACTACCAAAAAAGAACAGGAGTGGCAATTCTAATCTCAGATAAAATAGACTTTAAAACGAAATCTACCATAAAAGACAAAGAAGGACACTATATAATGATTAAGGGGACGATCCATCATGAAGACATAACCATAATAAACATCTACGCACCCAATGACAGGGCTCCAAATTCATAAAACAAACTCTAACAACACTGAAAAGAGAAATTGACAGTTCCACAATAATAGTAGGAGACTTCAACACACCACTCTCAGTAAAGGACAGAACAACTAAGAAGAAACTCAGCAAAGATACAGAAGACCTAAAGGGCACAATCAGCCAACTTGACCTCATAGACATCTATAGAACACTCCATCCAACTGCTGCAAAGTACACATTCTTTTCCAATGCACATGGAACGCTCTCCAGAATAGACCACATCTTAGGCCACAGAGCAATCCTCAACGAGATCCAAAACGTTGATATAATTCAAAGTATCTTCTCTGACCACAATGCCATCAAGGTAGAAATTAACAGGAAGAGCAAGGAAAGAAAATCAATTACATGGAAACTGAATAACACCCTGCTTAAAAACCACTGGGTAATTGAAAACATTAGAGATGAAATTAAAAAATTCCTAGAATCAAACAAGAATGAAAACACATCATACCCAAACCTTTGGGACACAGCAAAGGCAGTCCTCAGAGGACAATTTATAACAACAGATACACACATCAAAAAAGAAGAAAGGGCCAAAATCAAAACATTAACTACACAACTTGAACAAATACAAAGAAAACAGAAAAAAAAAAAAAAGCCCACAGCCACCAGAAGAAAGGAAATAATAAAGATCAGAGCAGAAATAAGTGAAATAGAGAATAGAAAAAACAATAGAAAGAATCAACAACACCAAAAGTTGGTTCTTTGAAAGGATCAACAAAATCGACACAACACTGGCCAAACTGACAAAACAAAACAGGAGAGGACGTCAATAACCTAAATAAGAAATGAAATGGGGGATGTTACAACAGACCCAACAGAAATAAAAAGGCTCATAACAGAGTATTATGAAAAACTCTACTCCCCAGCAAATTTGAAAACCTAGAGGAAATGGATAAATTTCTAGAAACACACTACCTACTCAAACTAACTCAAAGCGCTGTTGAAAATCTGAACAGACCCTTAACAAGAGAAGGGATTGAGAAGGTAATAAAAAAAAAAAAAACCTCGAACAAAAAAAAGCCCTGGCCCAGATGGCTTCACTGAACAATTCTACCAAACATTCAGAGACGAGCTTACAGCGTACTACTCAGACTATTTCAGAAAATAGAAAAGGAGACGACACTTCCGAATTCATTTGATGAAGCCAGCATAACCCTGATACCAAAACCAGGCAAAGACGCCACAAAAAAGAAAATTACAGACCACTATCTCTCATGAATATAGATGCAAAAATTCTCAACTGAATTCTAGCCAACAGAATTCAGCACCATATCAAAAAAGTAATACAGCACGACCACATAGGATTCATACCAGATATGCAAGGATAGTTCAACATTAGAAAATCAATCGACGTAATCCACCACATAAATAAAAGGAAACAAAAGAATCACATGATCATCTCA
>NW_004443945.1:21273115-21280964 GCF_000243295.1 Trichechus manatus latirostris | reverse complement strand
TAAAACACATGTTCATCAAAAGACTTCACCAAAAGAGTAAAAAGAGAACCTACAGACTGGGAAAAAATTTTTGGACAGTACAAGTCAGACAAAGGTCCAATCTCCATA
The DNA here is from genome assembly GCF_000243295.1 of Trichechus manatus latirostris. Classification (NCBI taxonomy): domain Eukaryota; kingdom Metazoa; phylum Chordata; class Mammalia; order Sirenia; family Trichechidae; genus Trichechus; species Trichechus manatus. The sequence goes on along the minus strand of NW_004443945.1, from coordinate 21,280,856 downwards.
ATCTACAAGAAAATCCAACGCCTCTAGAACAAAAAGACAAATAATCCAATAAAAAATGGGTCAAGGGAATGAACAGACACTTCACCAAATAAGACATTCAAGTGGCTAAGAGACACATGAGGAAATGCTTGCAATCACTAGCCCTTAGAGAAATGCAAATCAAAACCACAATGAGATATCATCTTACACCAGTGTTACTAGCACATATCAAAAAAACTGGAAATAAGAAATGTTGGAGAGGCTGCGGGGAAATCGAAACTCTTATGCACTTCTAGTGGACTGCAAAATGATGCAACCATTTTGGAAAACGATATGGCTAGAAATAGAAATATGGTTAGAAAGCTAGAAATAGAAATACTATATGATCCAGCAATCCCACCCCTAGGAATATATTCTAGAGAAATAAGAACTGTCTCATGAATAGACATATGCACACCCATGTTCATTGCAGCATTGGCAAAAAGATGGAAACAACCTAGATGCCCATCAATAGATGAATGGATAAATGAACTCTGGTACATACACACAATGGGGTACTACGCAACGATAAAGAACAATGATGAATCTGTGAAGCATCTCATAACATGGATGAATCTGGAGGGCATTATGCTGAGTGAAATAAGTCAATCATCACAAAAGGACAAATATTGTATGAGACCACTATTGTAAAAACTCATGAAAAGTTTTACACACAAAAAGAAACAATCTTTGATGGTTATGAGGGAGAGGGGGGTGGGGGGAACACTAAATAGACAATAGATAAGTGGTAACATTTGTGAAGGGTAAGACAGTACACAATACTGGGGAAGCCAGCACAGCTTGTACCAGGTAAGGTCACGAAAGCTCCATAGCCACATCCAAACTCCCTGAGGGACCGAATTGCTAGGCTGAGGGCTGTGGGGACCATGGTCTTGGGGAACATCTGGCTCAACTGGCATAACATAGTTTATAATGAAAATGTTCTACATTCTACCTTGGTGAGTAGCGTCTGGGGTCTTAAAAACCTGTGAGCAGCCATCTAAGACGCTCGAGTTGTCTCAGCCCTTCAGGAGCAAGGGAAAATGAAGAAAACTAAAGATACAAGGGAAAGATTAGTCCAAAGGACTAATGAACCACAATTACCACGGCCTCCACCAGACTGAGTACAGTAGAACTAGAAGGTACCTGGCTATCACAACTGACTGCTCTGACAGGGATCACAACAGAGGGTCCCAGACAGAGCTGGAGAAAAATGTAGAACAAAATTCTAACTCGCAGAAAAAGACCAGACTTACTGGCCTGACAGAGAAGTGGAGAAACCCTGAGACTATGTCCCCCGGACACCCTTTTAGCTCAGTAATGAAGTCACTCCCAAGGTTCACCCCTCAGCCAAAGATTAGACAGGTCCATAAAACAAAACGAGATTAATGGTGTACAATAGCCCAGGACAAGGACTAAAAGGCAGGAGGGGAAAAGCTGGTAGTAGAAAACCCAACGTTGAAAAGGGAGAGTGTTGACATGTTGTAGGGTTAGTAACCGATGTCATAAAACAATGTTTACTAACTGTTTAATTAGAAACTATTTGTTCTGTAAACTTTCATCTAAAGTACAATAAAAAAATTTTTAAAAACAGAAGAATCTGAAGGCAGGTTTGAGGGCTGAGAAATTGTTTAGGAAGTTCAGATTATTAAAGGCAAAAAAATTCATGTGTAGAAGTGGGAGAATGGGATATAGGTTACTTTCCTAAGAGCTAATTGACATCATTAAAGTTTATCTGATTGGAAAAATTACATAGCCATTTCTCTGTGTGTGTGTGTGTGTGTGTGTGTGTGTGTATAAATATATATGTATATACATGTATATATACATATATATGTATGTATATATTTGTAGGGAGGAAGGGTTTTGTTTTATTTTTACATCATGATTTAATAGCTCTTTATATTTTCCAGGGGAGTCCCTGAGTGGTGCTAACAGTTAACATTCTTGGCTGTTAACCAAAAGGTTGGAAGTTAGAGTCTACCCAAAGGTGCCTTGGAAGAAAGGCCTGGTGATCTGCTTTCAAAAATTCATCTCTTAAAAACCCTATGGGCCAATAATAAAAAAATAAAATGATTAAAAATAAAAAGAAAGTCCTATGGAAGACAGTTCTACTTTGACACACATGGAGTTGCCATGCGTTGGAATCAACTCAATAACAACTGGTTTGGTTTTTTAGTATATCCTCTAGGAGATCTGGGCTGTTGGCCACACTGCCATTGGATTCTATAATTCTTCCCTCTTCTCTTAGCCCACCCCATTACACGAGTGTGATTTTAGTGATTCTTTAGTGTCTCACCAACTGCATTTCCATAGCTTGGTGAATTTTCCATCTGAACTTCATGTTTTGCTGCTTATGGTGGCAATTTATAATACAACCAAGATGTAACCTATTTGTGTCCAGCAATGAAATGTTGGAGTCTACTGTGATGTGCCTTCAGTGAGGGGACAGCTGTGATATGAATGGATTTGGGGGGAAAGAGAGCCATTTAATTTCTCTTCCTTTTTTCCCAGGAATAGAAAACTTTGTTATGGTAAACTAAACCTCTGATATCATATACAACCGCTGGCATTCTAGATTGTTTTAATGGCCACTCCTTATTGCTTAATCCTAAACATTACCATCTGTTTCTTTCTTAATTATAAATGCAGCAGGAATTCACAATTACATCAGTAACAGTGGAAACCAAAATGGAGTTAGAGGCCTTGTACTTAACACAAGGCAGCCTTTCTCTAACACTTTTCTTGTGTTGCAGACCTTGGTCAGAGAGGAGAATTCTTCAGTGGTTTCCTCCTCCCTCTTTTCATATAGTTACTATGCTATAAATTTAGCAGTGTTCTTTTAGTGAGAGGGAGAGCTGTGTTTATTTTCTGTCCACGGAGCTAAGGATGTGTGGGCAGCTCATTCTCACAGTATTGGAAACCAGTTGTGTGATTGTCCTGCTGTTATTGGCCTGTGTTTTTGTGAAAAGAGAATGAGTTGTATGAGCCCAATGAGATGAGTCATGTCCATCCCCAGAGAAGAGTTGGGAGTGAACATCTAAAGAACTTTGATCAGCCCACTAGTAGCCAGGCTGCCTGTCTCTGAAAAACAAGGGAACATTTGTGGAGGGAGGCCATGTAGAAAATGAAGATTTATTTAACTCTAGATTACTTAGACTTTTATTTTTCTTTAAGTGGAAAAATTCATCATATTTTAGACTCATGGTGTTTTAGAGTTAAAAAAAAAAACCCTTAGAAATCACCTAGGTCGAAGCCACGGTCACTGTTTTTTCCTTTGTGTGGTGCTTAACTAGGTTGAGCGTGGGGTTTGCAGTTAACGAATTGGGTTTGAATTTTGAGCCTTCACCGTGTCCTTTGAGGCATGTTTCTCAACCTCTCAGTGTCTTATTTCTCTTCATCTGTGGCGGTGGATGTCATGATGCTTCTTGTGAAGCCTATGGTTTGAATTAAATGTGAGCATGTAAAATCCTGGCCCATTGTGTGGACCATGGTTTTCATTCCTTCTTTCCATTCACATTTATGAGAGATGAAGAAATGTTGGTCCAAAGAGATTAAATGATTTGCCCAGTGTTATATATCTAGTTAATGGTAGACCTGGAACTAGAAGTAATGTTTTCTAAGATTGTATTCCAAGTCTTTTTTTTTTTACTATGTCATATCTAGATCTAGTGCTACCTTTCTTCATCCTTGTCACTCTTGATACTTTTTCACAGTAACCATAAAAATTATTCGTATAATATTTTTCATCTCTGAAATACTTTGTAAAATGCATATTCTTAGTTAATATGCAGTAGGTGAAGTACATAGTGCTAAAATTTCATCATTACTCCTCTATTACAGTTGGGGAAATGGAAACTCTAAGAGGCCAAGTATCTTGTGAGGCCATACTGAAGGCTGGATCAGGACTTGGACTCGGGTTTGTGAGACTCCAAATGTGTGGGCTTCACTTTGGTCTAATTGGACTCTCATTGTTACACCAGCACATGTAGAAGGGGACTGAGAGATGAAACAGAAAGGAATCAATATGATTATCTATAACATTGTAGTTGTAGTTAGGAATTTTTTAGGATGAGGATGTTACAAGAAAACCAAAATAGTTTTCTTGAATTATATTAATATTTTAGTAACCCATGTACTTTCTAGCCACTTACCCCTGGGTAAGTAAAGAGATGGAGCAAGAGGCAGTAGGTTTCCATCCAGAGTAGTTACAAAGCAAACAAAAGGTACAAGATAACAACCAGAAAAGGCCCTTGTTCCAACGTGCGAATGAGTAGTTTACTACTTCAAAAATGCAGCTCATAAATGAGAAGACCACCTGAGTCTTTTTTTCCTGACAAGTTCAGGTTCAGGTTCAGGCCAGTAAGGGTCAAGCTGGTGCACATTCTCCAGTGGGGGTCTGGGAGCTGAGCCAGCAGAAGAGAGAAGAGGCTGTGGACCTGTGCTTGCCTTTTTGTCCCAGTGCTCTCATCCAACTAAGGAGTCCTCTTTGCCTTTTCCCAACCTCTTGGCCATGTACTACGTCTGTTCCTTACAGTGTGGTTTAGTGATTCTGGGTGATAACAACATCACAGTGAGTCTCACTTATATCCTGTCTCTACTGTATTAGTCCATGCTTTTCCTGTTATGCTGAATCGCCCAGCCTTCCAGGCCTGCTATATAATAAGTAAGCTTCCTGAAAAGCAGTTCTTTCTAGCAATAAAACTAAATCTTTTAATCTCAGAGCCCCTACTATTGACCATGTGTAGAAAACCATGCAAATTTAAAAAATGTAAATATTGACATTCTGAGGTTTCCCTGTGTAACCTGGTTTAGTCTGACTTCCTCATTATTTCTGCTATTTCTGTGGGCATTTTACGGAATCCAGGTTTATAAAGCAATACAGGGGCTGCATTGTTCAGAAGGTAAGAACACAGGCTTAGAGTCAGACAGGCTTAGGGTTGAGGCCTGGCTCTGCAGCTTTTTAACTGTGACACCCTATATAAGTTCTTCCCTGAGCCTCCCCTTCCCCATCTGTAGAATGACAACGCTGGTATTGGTACCCACCGGCTGCTGCTGTGAGGATCAAATGAGCTACTGCCTGCAGAGGGCTTACTGACACAACAGCATTCTGCCTGATCTCTTGCCTCAGAACTAAATAAATGATTCAGATGTAATGTTTTTCCCTCATTAGAGAGCCTTAACTAGACAAAGGTCCGTTGGGATTCTTTTAACACGTAAAACGCACTTATTTTATTGAAAGAAATAAGAAATATTATTTTTTAAGTTTTGTACCTTACTTTAGAAGCCAAGCCTTTCAGTATTAGTAAGTTTTCACTGGAGGTTATTTTCATTTCTTATCCTTTCACTGTGAGCAAGGCGGTAAGAAAAGCATTCTTTCTGTTATCTTGCATATGAATGTGAAAATATCCTCTATGTGCCAAGTACATCTCTGTGAACATATTGTTTGTTTTACTCTAGCCTTTTAATGTCAAGAAAATCTCAAAGTTCCAATATAATAATAATGACAAAGATGCTTATTAAAAAGCATATTAAAAGATAAGGCTATTTTGAGGACTCGGGGGCATATAAACAGGTTATTATTTTTGCACAATTGCATTAAATCAAGCATGCACTAGCCAAATTCTAACTTTATATAGTTTTTTTTTTTTTTAGTTGTACTTCAGGTGAAGGTTTACAGAACAAATAGTTTCTCATGAAACAGTGGTACACATGTTGTTTTATGACATTGGTTAACAACCCGGCAACATGTCAACTCTCCCTTCTCGACCTTTTTTTTTTTTTTGGTGAAAATATACATAGCCAAAGATACATCATTTCAAAATAACACTAAAATAAAGGAATGTGAAATTCTTTGCCAGTTCTTTGAAGGAAACAGTAGAACCTGACCTACCTTGGAGGAGAATTAAGAGAAACAACCCAGTTATATTGCTGCAGGCTTAGAATCTTTAAATAGTCTCAAAGATTAAATCGACCTCAGCTCCATAGACTGATTCCATATGCTCTCCTCAGAGACCTCCTCTCTTTATCTCTAAATGGGAGGAGAAGCAGTGGAACAGAAATCCTCTGCTGAGGAGCATATGTAAGACATGCACTCGCCACACACAGACATCTCTTGTGAAAATGACATCCTCCTTTACAGAGAAGTCAGCACTGACCGTTTCACCTCTGCTTTCTCCTTGTGCAGCTTCCCCAACTGCCCACATGTGTGCATAAGCTTATATGCACAAATATACATACACCTTTTCTTCTCTTGGAAATGAGACACTTAAAAAATTATATACTTGGGGAAAAGATACCATGAGTCTCTGATAAGAAGAGGAAAATCAAAAAAACAAAACCCTTTGCTGTTGAGTCACTTCCGACTCGTAGTGACCCTATAGGACAGAGTAGAACTGCCTCATATGGTTTCCAAGGAGCGGCTGGTAGATTTGAACTGCTGACCTTTTGGTTAGCAGCCAAGTTCTTAACCACTGCGCGAGAGGAATCTGTTTTAAATCCTTTGATTCTACTAAACATGCAGAAGCATTGAGCAAGGCAATCAGGCAACCACATGTAGCTCCAGATGCACCTTACTTATGGGCCATTGTCCACATTACTGGTAGGACTGGCATCATTTTAAAAAATGGTCATAACACATACAGTCTCTTGCTCTGGCTTCTGAAGTCTTGCTGATCCAACTACGTCATCGTTATGATACTTGCATGATAGCAAATACCTACCTGCTCCCGAGTTGTGAACTCCAAGTGTTTCCCTAGTACAAGGTGGTAGTTAATCTTTTTTTTAAATTTTTTCTTATTGTACGTTAGGTGAGGGTTTACAGAACAAATTTTCTCATAAAACAGTCAGTACACATATTATTTTATGACATTGGTTAACAGCCCCAGGACAAGTCAACACTCTTCCTTTTTGACCTTGGAAGACCTTTTTTTTTTTTTTTGTGAAAATATACTTAGCCAAAGATACGCCATGTCAGAAATTTCTACATGTATAATTCAGTGACATCGACTACATTCTTCCAGTTGTGCTGCAATTCTCACTGTCCTTTTCCAAATTATTCCGTCACCATTACCTTCAACTCACTGCCCCCTAGGATTCTCATCAAACCTTTTGAGTTGCTGTTGTCAATTTGATCTCACATAGATAATTCTTTTTTTTTTTGTTTGTACCTTAGATGAAGGTTTACAGAACAAATAGTTTCTCATTAAACAGTAGTACACATATTGTCTTATGACAATGGTTAACAACCCCACGACATGTCAATACTGTCCCTTCTCAACCTTGGGTTCCCTATCACCAGCTTTCTTGTCCCCTCCTGTTTCTTGTCCCACTGCTGTGCCTCATTAGTCCCATTTTGTTTTATGGGGCTGTCTAATCCCTGGCTGAACGGTGATCCTCAGGAGTGACTTCACCTCTGAGCTAAAAGGGTGTCCCGGGGCCATACTCTCGGGGTTTCTCCAGTCTGTCAGGCCAGTAAATCTGGTCTTTTTGTGTGCGTTAGAATTTTGTTCTACATCCTTCTCCAGCTCTGTCCAGGACCATCTGTTGTGGTCCTGGTCAGAGCAGTCAGTGGTGGTAGCTGGACACCATCTAGCTATACTGGACTCAGTCTGGTGGAGGCTGTGGTAGCTGTGGCCCATTAGTCCTTTGGACTAATCTTTTCCTTGTATCCTGTTCTCTTCATTCTCCCTTGCTCCTGAAGGGGTGAGACCAGTGGAGTATC
>NW_004443945.1:21233459-21273015 GCF_000243295.1 Trichechus manatus latirostris | reverse complement strand
AAGTTGTGCTGGCTTCCCCAGTATTGTGTACTGTTGGTAGTTATTTTTAAATGAAAGTGAAGGGCAGGGAGTTTTGCCATAAGCCTGCCCTAGCAAGAAGAGGCATGTGTTAGATGCAGGAAGAGGAAATTAAAGGGAACTGGACTCTTATCTTTGCAGTGTTTTGGACCCCACTCATTATGAGCTTTAAAGTGTTATTGAATACTAGTAATTCCCTTTCCAGCCAAGACTCCAAGGTTTGATTTCAGAATGGAGGGTAAATTCTTTGTGTTTTACAAATGTCCTATTTCCCATCTCTCAGAAGAATTTCTCAGCAGCTAACATTTTCAAGGAGGCAATTTAAAGGAAGTTATTTTGTTTGTCTAGCTATTTATAAATTATTATTATTCAGTCTAAAGTCTTGCTGATTGCTGAAAACTCTACAACAAAAGATATCATGGTCATTTACTTCTGAGCCAGTGCTTTGCTGTTTATGCACCCACATGATCACCATGAACACCACTTTAAAAAAACCCGCAAAACAATGCTTGCTAAACACAGATTGGGTTTACGAAGTGGTATGTGGCTTTTAAAGAAAATAATTCATATTCATTTCATTGTGTTCAAACTACTCTACACAATTGTGTCACATGAGTGTTGGGGGACTGTGGTGGTAAATTGGGAATATAGCCCAAACAAATTTAGTCATTTTACAATCCAGAAATCCATTGCCAGTGAATTGATTCCAACTCATAGCAACCCTATAGGACAGAGTAGAACTGCCCCACAGTGTTTCCAAAACTGTAAATCTTTACGGAAGCAGACTGCTACACCTTTCTCCCACAGAGCAGCTGGTGGGTTCGAACCACCAACCTTTTGGTTAGCAGCCAAGAGCTTAACAACTGCACTAGCAGGGCTCCTTCATTTTACAATACACAAAATTATATTAGTGGTGCTGATACTCTTGCTTTTTAATTAATTTAACAAGCATTTATTGAGTACCTTCAGTGTGTCAAAAGGAAACTTCACCTCTTTCTGGGGATTTGGTTTTTACTTTGATTAATTTTGTAAAAGGAGGCAGCAACCCAAGGACTTTATAGTTACAAAAAGGCAGGGGCAGTTACTGCCTGCAATCTACGTTGTTAGGTGCCGTTGAGTTGGTTCCAACTCACAGCGACCCTATGTACTACTGAATGAAACACTGGCCGGTCCTGCGCTATGCTCACAATCGTTGTTATACCTGAGCCCATTGTTGCAGCCACTTTGTCAATCCATCTCTTTCAGGGTCTTCCTCTTTTTCACTGGCCCTCTACTTTACGAAGCATAATGTCCTTCTTTAGCAGCTGGTCCCTCCTGACAACATGTCCAAAGTATGTAAGATGTAGTCTTGCTATCCTTGCTTCTAAGGAGCATTGTGGTTGTACTTCTTCAAGAAATACAACCCTACAATGTAGACATGAAGAAAAAAATAATTTTGCTTCATTCCTTGAATGTTTCTGTCACAGAGCAGTTTATAGCAACAGCAGTAAGATTGTGAAAGGAAAAGAACAGGGCCCTGTGCAGAGTCCAGGAATTCTCTTGTGACACTTATAGCAAGTATTGGTGGTAGACAATTAATAGATATTAACACAGTGAGGTTGGCTGGCCTTTTATTTGTCCTTTGAACAGGTTTAGGAATCATAATTGACTTGCACTCTGAAGTCTGAAATACAATTTTTGTACTAGTAATTTTCCCTGTAGCTTTGGCATTTTCCTTTCCATAAAACTTCTTAGTTTTCTGTCAGGGGAATGCAGACTTGGTCCTGCTTTGTCATTTGGGGATGATTTATTTTAAAATTATAGTAAGGGATTTTTGGTCAGAATTCCACCAGGTTAATTTCAAACCGAGTTTGCTGACTCCAACCACCTTCAGTGTACAGGACAGGAAGTGGTATGCTAGGATGCCAGGAATAAGGTGATTGCACGGATGGATTAACACTTGGCAGTTTGGAGGAATTTGTTGATGTCAGCCTAAATCATAGGTTAGAGACAGGCTTGGGGGATGCATTTCTGCCAACTGTGGCCCATTTTATAGTCAAAAATGGGAAAAGTTACTTACTGCAGCTGGCTGTTTGGCCTTGAAATCACTGATGGAATAATCAGAGGGAGATCTTCTAAGTTATCAGAAAAGATGGTTGGTGGCACGGGGTGCTGGTTTTCCTAGGTTATCTGTTTTACCTGCCTCACATGACATGAAAGCTTTTTAAGGGAGGAACTAAAAGGGCAGGAAACTGTTGAGTGTTCCTTAACACTGACTTGCCCATTGATAACTGATGCCTGCAAATGCCCTTTCTGTCCTATCATTTCAGGGACCTATGTTTATTAAGAGGTGGGGCCTTGGGAAGGTTCTTTTTCAGTTCTCTTCTGTATTCAAGGCTCTTTGCACATAGCAGAGGTGGAGACAAGCTCCTTGAAGTGTCTGTAACTTCCTACTCTAGAAACACGCACATTGTTCCTAGAAGCCTGCAGCTGAAATGCCGAACATCAGAATAACTCTAGCCACTCATTGGAAGCATGCCTAAAACTAGACATACTTTTTCTTTTTGTTCCTGGGTTGTGTGCATGTTCTTCAAAAAAAAAAAAAAAAAAAAAATCACCCTAATGATAAGATTTGTGAAAGAGGAAACGAGAAGACACCACCCACCCATGTACTCCAAATGGGCTACTTTATTCATTGATGAATTGTAAGTCATTGGGTTTTTCTATACTTATTTTTCATTGAATGCTCCTACCTTAGAAAACCTCCCTGTTGTTGTTTGACTCTGTATGCTCAATCACAATGCTTCCATTACTGAGGAAGAACCTTAAGGATTCTTCTCTTTAGGGTCCTACCTCCTTGCTTTGTAATGTGCTGCCCACATCCTCTATTTCATGATACTTGGGTCCAACTACCTTACTGACTCTGACTTCTCTTTAGAGTGTAAGTTCCTTGAAGTTCCCTAAAGGAACTTACTGTGTTCCTTGAAGGAAATAGTACTTAAGTTCTTCAGGAGAACTCACTCTCCCCCTTTGCATGAAGGCTAAATGGCACCACAATTAAAATACTGTGATCTCCTGTGGCCAGGAGATGGGTACATGACTAAAATTAAGCTACCCAGATTCTTTATCTGTCTTCTGAGAAGTAGAGTTTTGAGCAGAATCCTTCTAGGGTGGAAAACAGCTGGAGCTGATTCCTCTCAAGGGAGTTCTCTGAAGAGCAGGTGGGAAATCCTTCTAGCCTTGGTACTGTCTGCTTCTCATACTTTATGAAGCCTGGTTGGGTTAGCTTTACTTTAGATTCTGTGAGCTTCCCCATATCTTTCCAATAAATACTTTTATTTTGACTAAACTGTCCAAAATTCATTATTGATTGTTGAGAAAATACCCTGATACAGTCACCATCTTTTAGTGCTTATTAATCCGCCATAATGGCCTGCAGCATTTCAAAAGCATAGTGAAGGCTGTTGCTTAAAGCTCAGAAAGTTCTAGAATTCAAAGCGTTCATAGATATAAAGTAAACCAAGTAATATTATTCTCCCTTCAGTTTTTCCCAGAGTTTTAGAAACTTATGAGTTAAAAATGGAAAGTTAGAGCACAAATTAACTGGAAATATATGACCATTATATATTTTTTAAATAAACTTTTTATTTTAGAATAGTTTAAGATTTATAGAATTATTACAAAGCTAGTACAGAGAGTTTATATATAGCTCACACCCAATTTCCCCTATTATTATCATCTTACATTAATATGGTACGTTTGTCAAAATTAATGAACCATTATTGATAGATTATTATAAACTGAAGTCCATACTTATTCAGATTTCCTCAGTTTTTCCCTAATGACCTTCTTCTGTTCCAGGATCTTATCCAGGGTATTATACTGCATTTAAAAGTCATGTTTCCGTAGGTTGTGATAGTTTTTCAGACTGTCCTTGTTTTTGATGGCCTTGACAATTTTGAGGATTACTGGTCAGATATTTTGTAGAATGACCCTCAACTGAGATTTGTCTAATAGTTTCCTCATAAATAAGCTGAGATAGTGTGCTTTGAGGAGGAAGATCCTAGAGGTAAAATGCCACTCTTATCACATCATGTTAAGTGTACATCAATTTCAATTATTACTGTAAGATGTTAATTTTGATCATCTGGTCAAGGTAGTGTTTATCAGATTTCTCTACTGTAAAGCTACTTTTTTTCCTCCATTTACATACTGTACTCTTTGGAAGAAAGTTGCTATGTGCAGCCCACACTTAAGCAGCCTTAGGGTAGAGTCTGTACGTAAGTTATTTTAAATTCTGTGCAGGAGATTTGTGTATTTTCCTCCATATATTTGTTTATTCAATCATTTATTTATACCAGTATGGACTCACAGATATTTATTTTATACTTAAGGTTATAATTCAGTACAACTATATTTATTTTGTTGCTCAAATTTTTCCAGTTTTGTCCACTGGAAGCTTTTTGAGTTGGTTTCTGTATCCCTTTGACATAGCGCCATCCTGGTGGAGTTTTGTTTGCTTTGTTGTTGTTGTTTTTTGAGCACATTCATACTTTCTGCTACTACAAGATGCTCCAGACTCGTCTTGTCTCTTTCCTGCCCTGGTGCTAGAATCAGCTGTTTTTCCAAGGATCCCTGATTCCTCTTATTGAATAATGGTATTAGAAACCAAGATCTGGCAGTAGGTATGCTCATTAATACTGGTTTGGCATTGCTTCTCAGCTGACAGAGCAAGGAGATATACATCTGTATATACTATAAATATTTCTATAATGTAACCATTTGTGTCTGTATTAAGTTAAACATGAGTTCATACTGATGTCTTCAACATTAATCCATTGCCATATGGATCATTCTAGCCTTGTCCACTTATTTTTCTATATCTTCCCACTCCAACAGTGAGAAGCCTCGTTCCCGCCATCTACCATCCATTTACTTAATTGTTCAATTCCAGTAGACATCTATAGTGGTTTCAGAATTGTCAATCCATACCCCTGTGGCTGGGGGAGGTGGGGGGAGACTTTATCAACTAGAGTACAGTGCTTAAGTACAGTTCCTTTTGTCTTTAGTCTTATAGACTCCACTCACTTCCAAAGTTACTTAGATTAGTGCCTTATTCCCTTACTCCCTGCAAAGAAGTTGTTTCTTACAGTTATCTCTTTTAAATTATGTTTTATATTTATCCAACAGATAAATACCTAGCTAAAGATGTTAAATAGTGCTGAAAGGCTTACAATAATACACAGCACTCCCTTCCTCTCACCTACACTCTACACTGACTTGTTTACTAGAGCAACAACTTTTAACTCTTTTAGCTGTTTTCATCCATACCTCTAAATAATGCGCTTCAAGGCTATCTCTTGAGACATCAATTTTAAATATTATCCATTGATTTCCTGTTGTGTACCTTTTATAACTCCTTCCCCTGACCCAGATCTTCACAATTACAGTTATTTCACAAATTTTGGTTAGAGCAATATTCAGTGTTTATATTATTTACTTTCTCATTAATATTTGAAAATCTCAGAATTAATAATTACTTTATTCTTTGTAGCTGTTGCTGTCTCCTACCCTACCACATTTTTTTTTCTACATGACTTACTAGGTAGTCTGCAGTTCCTTCTCAGACCTCATCTCACCTCCGCAGGCCCTCTGTCTTCTTGGGCTACTTCATTGAGAGTAAATATGTAGAGCCAGGAATAAGACTGCTGGTATCTGGGGGCTGCAAGTGGAAGGAAACTGAGGTCTGATTGTCTGTATGTAGGCTTTCACTTAACTTCCCTGTTCTCAGATTGATGCCACATCCACCTTACACTGTGCCCAGGTCACCGAGTCTCAGGCCTTTCTGATTACTTTCTGTGAGACTGAGACTCCTGTTTGCTGTGGCTCGAAGAATTTGGGGTACAGTTGGCTGGGTGGGTAGGGACTTAGGGAGTCTGTGTGGTTGTCATACATACTTTCAAGCAAACGTCCTACTTTCAACTCTGTGCCTCATCCCTGCTTTTGTAATACCTGGTACTTTTAATACCTGCCCCTTCTTTAGGTTCTTTGCGGTAATGCAGGTTGTTTCTCTTAGGTATCCCCTCTGCAAACACAGAGGTTGTTCTTGCTTTACTCAGCCAAGTCAGTCAAAATTCCATTATCTGCTTTATGTCTTCCCTTAGTGTAGTTCAGTGTTACAAATTTCTTTAAATTTCACCAAAAATGAAGTTCGTGTTTGTGTTTCTTCTGCTTTTAGAGAGAAAAAGGACCTCAACTTAAAGCAGAAGTCACATGGCCAGTCTACATTCTCTTTGACCCACATTAGACTCAGCTCATGTTATCTCTTTGGAGAAGGCACTCCTGAGTCCTCTAAGCAAAGTAAGTTACTTTGCTCTTGGCCTCCACTGCATTCTAACTGTAGTTCTGTTGGGACACTCTATTGTAATACATCTGGTCATTTTCCGCACTAGCCTATGAGCCCATCTAGGACAGGGAACACATCTAACTAGTGTGCTCACACCATGAACCTTGCACCAGCCTGCCTCTGGTAGGTGTGCTGACTACAGCTTTTTGAATCAAGAACAGGTGGACAGCACTGTGTTTGATGTGTTAACTTTGAGCAGGCACTAACATCTCTGAGATACATTATAGTTGCTCAGGCACCATTTGAGAAGTTAAGTGACAGTGTTGGGCTGAACTAGAATCTCACATTCCTGTCTTAACCGGTTTCATGACCCAAAACTATGTTGCTTCTAGAAGATATTCTTGGGTGACCTGGAAAAAAATTGTAGGAAATTCAGGATATTGTAACTTGGGAGGTTCCCCAAAGGACTTGACTTTTCTAATACAATAAATGCATCTTTCGTACTTTAATTTCAGTTCTGGGCAGATATGCTGTGAATTGGGTGTGACCTAGCTTTTAGAGATAAAAACTTCAACATGGAAGTACAGTTAGAATTAGGATAAGAAGGCTACATGAGGTAACAATTAAGAAATGGGCTGTGACTATTATAAGAACTCAAGGAAAGGTTTAAACACAGAAGAAAATATCCTTTGATGGTTACAAGGGTAGGGAGGGAAGGAGAGAGTTATTCACTAACTAGATAGTAGACAAGAATTATCTTAGGTGAAGGGAAGGACAGCACCCACTACAGGGGACGTCAGCACAACTGGACTAAACCAGAACTAAGAAGTTTCCTGAATACAACCAAACGCTCGAGGGACAGTGTAGCAGGGGTGGGGGTCTGGAGACCATGCTTTAAAGGGACATCTAGGTCAAAGTTTATTAAGAAAATGTTCTGCATCCTGCTTTGGTGATGGTGTCTGGGGTCTTAAAAGCTAGCGAGCAGCCATCTAAGATGCATCAATTGGTCCCAACTCACCTGGAGTAAAGGAGAATGAAGAACACCAAAGACACAAGGAAAGTATTAGCCCAAGAGACAGAAAGGGTGACATAGACCGGAGATTTCATCATCCTGAGACCAGAAGAACTAGATGGTGCCCGGCTACCACCAGTAGCTGCCCTGACAGGGAACACAACAGAGAGTCCCTGATGGAACAGGAGAAACGTGGAGTGCAGAACTCAAATTCTAGTAAAAAGACCAGACTTAATGGTCTGACTGAGACTGGAGGAATCCCAGAAGTCATGGACCCCAGACTTTCTGTCAACCCAGAACTAAAACCATTCCTGAGGCCAACTCTTCAAGGATTAGACTGGACTATGGGACATAAAATGATACTCGTGAAGAGTGTGCTTCTTAGCTTAAGTAGATATGTGAGACTAAATGAGCAGCTCCTGTCTGGAGGTGAGAGGAGAAGGCAGAGAGGGTCAGGAGCTGGTTTAATGGACACGGGAAATTAGGGGTGGAAAGGAGGAGTGTGCTGTCACAGTATAGGGAGAGCAACTAGAGTCACATAACAATGTATGTATCAATTTTTGTATGAGAGACTAACTTGAATTGTAAACGTTAACTTAAAGTACAACAATAAAATTTTTTAAAAAAGAATATGGGCTTTTGAATTTGATCTGAGTTTGAATCTTAGCTCCCCCACTTTCTAACTGTGTTATGTTGGGCAAGTGACTTAACTTCTCTGAACCTCAGTTTCTCAGTATCAAAAATGGAATAACAATATACATGTTAATGGGTTGTATGTGAATTAAATCAGAAACTGTATATAAAACACTTAGCGTTATGCCTGGCATGTGGTAAGCTTTCAATAAATGTTACTGGTTTTTATCTATGATGACAATAAAATGCCAAGCAAATATTTGATGATTGTCTAAAATAATTTGAAGGAGTTTAGTGAAAAATTTTGAGATGAGGGTTGACTATCAGTTACAGAAAACTTAGCCATCTAGAGAAGCAGTGGTGCTTCCTTCACAGAGGCCTATTAAATTGAAAGATTGTGTTCTAGCAGCCAAGGAAAAGAGCAGCTATATGAATCATTTCTTATGACCTAAAGTCCATTAGCTACTCCATTTAGTTGTTAATGTTGTGAGGCCATTGGTATAAATAAATGTGTTATTTTGGTAATGGACTTGTTTTCTTAACAATTATATTGTTTTCTCCAAATACTATAATTTAACGCTGGCATTCTGCTAATTAGTCAGCAGATCAGCTTTCAGCATTGTTTCAATATCCTATCCCGTTACCACATTTTTGGGTTTTATATTAAAGCTCATATTCAGTTGACATCAGGAACAAAATTTACAGTAGTATTTCTAAGTTTACTTTATACCTTGTAGCCAGGGATATATTACCCAATAAGCAAGGTATACAGGGTATACTGATGAGGTGAAACTATGGATGCACTATGGATGCACTACAGATAAGGTGTACTATGGATTAGTAAGTAAGCACAGCTAAGCTCGTGTGTGGTGAAACCCAGGTGAAATTGTGCACTATGGATTAGTAAATCAGCACAATTAAGTCTGTGTGTACGTTGCTCTAAGCCAGTGCATACTGTGCTTACTAGTTAATCCACCCCTGCTTGTAGCCCTAGTGACTCAACATTAAGTGCTTAACTGCTAACAGAAAGATTATGTTCAAACTCACCAGTGGCTCCATTGGAGAAATGGCATGGCTCTCTTCTCCCATAAAGATTACAGCCTTGAGAAAACTCTATGGGGGCAGTTCTACTCATCCTATAGGGTCACTGTAAGTCAGAATCAACAGAACAAAATAACAAGTTTATAAAGCACTTATCACACACATCATTTGAACCTTACTCAGACCTATGAGTTAAGTGTTACCATTAAGTCCATTTTACAAATGAAGCAACTGTAACTCAGAGAGTTTACACAAATGCATAGCTACATGGGGCAGGTAGATTTGACCCCAGGCTATTTTATTTAAATCCTTTGCTCCTTTCACTTTACCAATGGGTCTCTCACTTCTCTCCTCCCCTTACCATTAGTGTATAGTTTAGGCCTGTTCCTTCCTATTGTAGTTTATGTACTTGATTTGGAATGAGATAGTTTTGAATGTTACAGAGAAGAAGACTCCAAACCTTATTAAAGTGAAACAAAGGATTTATTAAAGCATTCAAGGGGACATATGAATAGGAGCTCATGAGATCTCAACAAGTAAAACCAAATGAGTCCACAGGATTCATCTTAACATGCATTTGAAAAGGCAAAAACCACAAGCAGCTGAGGTACAGCTAAAACTATCTTCATTGGTCAGGAAACTAGAGGTGGGCTATGTCAGAAGTGCGGCTTGCGTAGGTGGGCTACGTCGGAAGTGGGGTTGGGTCTTCGATAGGCTCATTGTAGGTATGTGGTTGGAATGGGCTGACCACCTTCTGCTTGCCCAACCACCAGCTGCTTGTGGGTGCAGCTGTTTCCTGGAACAAATAATCAAAAATAGTCTACCAGTACTTCTTAGTTTGCAAAGGCCGAAGAGGAGGGGGGAGGATTTTTCAGAGAGCTTGCAGGTGAAACAAGATGAAGTCACTCTTGCTTCCTTGACATGAGTCCAGGCTAGGCCAAAGGTCTGGTTTTGGATGGTTCCCTTTGTCATTCCCTCCTTTTGATCAAGAATTTTCTTAGAAACTCATTGATCACTATTATGAGTCTTCTGCATGGACTTACTTTCCTTGAATTGATTAGATGGCCACCTATGTTAGATAGGCTTTTAAGACCACAGACTCCATCTTCAAGAGAATAGCCAGACACCATCTGTTTATATCTATCTTGCCATATTTAAGGTCTCATCTTCAGGGCGAGCAGGTCTCATGTTGCCCACAAAGGAGTAACCTGTCTTCTGCAAGGATTTAGGTAGTTGTGTGTGTGGCCACTTACCTCACTAAGCCGTTTAAGTCTCCAGATGTTACCAGAGAGGTGAAAGAGTTCAGATGTCATCAGCAGATAACCAGGCACCACTGCAGGTGTTTTTGCTATGCTGTTTAAAATTATAGAGGGCTGACTGGAAAGCCAAATTAAAAAGGGAACCAGTTAGCCTAGGTTAGGATTCAAGTCAAGTAACAGATGAGCCTACAAGGGTCTCAATAATTTCTTCAAAGTACATAGCATGTTGGAAACCCCATTGCTTATTAGCAGCTATAGCTCTTAACCACTGCCACCAGGGTTCCAAAACCAAACCCATTGCTGTCGAGTCAATTCCAACTTATAACGACCCTATAGGACAGAGTAGAACTGCCCCATAGGGTTTCCAAGGAGCAGCTGGTGGATTCAAACTGCTGGCCTTTTGGTTAGCAGCCATAACTTGCCGTAGCTCTTAACCACGTGCCACCAGGGGTCTTCAGGTTTGAGTGGGGGTGAATGTTCAGATACAGTGTTGGGCAATGCAGAAAAGGAAACATTTGATCAGGGAAAAGAAAATAACAATAAAAAGAAGTGTAACTAGCCTAGTTTTTATGAAAGAGCTGACCCAAGATTTGATACCATTGGGTAACGAATTGAAAATGTCAGACCAGTCTTTAGGGTCACCAGTGTCTTCTATGTGAAGCCAGGTAGCTTTCTGGTGAATTTTCCTTATGCCTAGTTCTACCTTTCCAGTGTTATTTACCCAGGTGCAACAAGAAGAGTTAGCGACGGCATACACGCCACCGTGTTGCACTAACAGAAAGTCAAGGGCTATTCTATTGTCCAAAACTACTTTAACTAAAGATAGTAAGGATTCTTGTTGTGCTACAAGGTTATCTGCAATGTCATTAGCTAACTGTTCCAGAGTTTCTGACATGTTTCTGAGAGCTCTTTCTAGTTGGGCTACTCTGACAAAGGGGAAGAATGACCTAAGGAATCTATATCCAAAACTAGGGTGTTTTTCTATTGAATTATACCATCCATAATCATCTTTAATTGCCCTGTGATTCCTGACTAGGATATTTAAGTCATTAGTTCAGTGTTTGCTTTCATCGTAAGAGTGAGTATTTAAAGGAACTCCTAAAACACTTAGGGTGCGTTAAGCCATTATGTTCCATTCATCCAAACAAGGTAATGCCCAAGCATGAGGTTCATCACTTGGTTTTGGTTCCCTCTTTGTGGGATAATTTGATCCTCCATATAAAATACATACCCATAAGGAGCACAAATCGTGCCATTTCCAGTATAACTGTGTGGGAAAGGGATGCTTTGATTAGCTTGTTCAAGCCAGGGTTCTGTTAGAGAGTTATTGCAAACGGACAGTTGTCTCACTTATAAAGGTTTTATAAATCTGACATAAGGGAGAATTTCTGATGGGGTACCAAGCAAGCTATTTCTTAGGCAGTGAGGAAAAAAAAATCTAGGGAGTTATCCATATTGGAGAAAATGGACAAGTTGGCACATAAGGTGACCTTCATTGAAACAGTCCCCGGAAAAGCATAGCAGGATCTGATCTTGTGTCATGGGTTGAGTTAAGTTAAAGCATGGTGCGTGAGGTTGAATATGCAATAATCTTAACGCATATGGCCCACTTAAAAGTGATGTTGAAGTTATTGACAATGGGGGCTACTAAGTTATAGTTTACTATACAGGAAGCTAGTGGATCTGAATTTTCTTCCATAGCTGCTGGAGTGGGATAGCAGTTCCAGCATTCAGTAAAATACCAGTCGTGGCTACTGATTAAGCTAGTCGTACAAAGGCAGTGTCCTTCCATATGTTAGTAGGGACTATTGAAAGCAGAAGAATAAAATTTAAGAGGGACTTCATAATGTCACCAAATAATATCACAACAATACATCAAGGTGATAAAAAAAGAAAGGCTATGATTATAAAGCAAATTGCAAAAATGTTGATCGTCAACATGGAGTAAAACTTGCTTATGTAAGGTTCAAAGAATAAAATGGACCAGATTTGGGACTGTATTCCCTTAGGCAATCAACTGAAGATATCTAAAAAGGGAGAGTCTTCTCTGGGATATGGGACCAGGTTGCCTAGTATAATGTAATAAACAAGTAAAATGACTGTATCCTATTAATATAAAAAACAAGGCTAAAGTAAAGCTATATTAAAAGGCAATAAGTCTCTAAATAACAGTATAGGGTAAAGATTATACCAAGAAATAACAATCTTATTATAATTTCATGTGCTAGCATTAAAAGTAAGAGGCTTAGGTTCACAAGGGAAAAATAATATCGAAACAAGGTACAATACCCCAAAGCTGTAACCCAGTAACAATGAACAAAAGGACAATTATAACTAAGAATAAGGGTCCAAGAATTTCAGCAGGTTGCATTAGCCTAAGATACAGGCCTGATCTGGAGTCTTGGGAATGCAAGCTGTCCACTCAGATCTCATTCGCTTCCACTCTGAAAGCCACTTGAACTTTAACTTAAGCCCTTTGGCAGGCTTAACAGTCCATTCAAGTATCGGGGCCTTCTTTAATTGTAACAGGTGTATCCAAACCTTAACTCCTTCAATTTGGCAGGACAGGGGTTTGTAAGCAGTACTTAATAGGG
This sequence comes from Trichechus manatus latirostris, assembly GCF_000243295.1. Lineage (NCBI taxonomy): Eukaryota > Metazoa > Chordata > Mammalia > Sirenia > Trichechidae > Trichechus > Trichechus manatus. Next base: position 21,260,133 of record NW_004443945.1, on the reverse strand, counting down.
CCTTTCCAATGAGGCTCAAGGGAATCCTTTAATTGATATCTTTTCCAGTATATGTAGTCTCCTGGCTGTATGGCTGCTTCAGGGGCCTCCACACAGGTTTCTCATGATCAAAAGTGTCCCTGACTAGAGAGTTATATGTTTTGGCTTATTGCATCAATGTCTGGCAATACTTTTGACAACTGAGTTGTAAGAAATTGGAGTCAGTCCAAGCAGAGCAATAGGTGAGAGCGAAAGGCCACCCCATGACAATTTCACGTGGAATTCATGTGGGCCAAACGGGGTTGACCTTAAATTCAATAAAACTGAAGGAAGAACCTGAGTCCAAGGTAAACATAGGGACAAGGCAAGTTTAGTCAGCTAGCCCTTTATTATGCCATTTGTCCTTTTGACTAGACTGGATGATTGGGGATGGTATGGGCAATGAAGCCTCTGGCAAATTGGAAAAACTTTACATAATTCTTTCATAACTTGGCCAGTAAAGTGGGCTTCGATCACTACAAAGGACCGTTGGTGCACCCCAGGTGGGAATAATATTTTCTAATGTATTAGCCACAAAAGAGGCAGTTGCATTCAAGCAAGGGAACACCTCTACCCAGTATGAAAATCTGCAAACCATTACCAGTACATACTTGTAGACATTGGAAAGGGGAAGTTGGATAAAATAAATCTTCAATTCTAATATGGGTCAGGTAGGCAGTGGGTACCTCCCAGGGGGTGGTCAATATGGCCAACCAGTTGGGAGCATATAGTGCAGTGTTTAGTTACATGCTCAGTGGTGCACCAGAAGTGTCCCCACGAGTGCTTAGATAGTATATCTATTAATTTATGTCTTCCCCAGTGATTGTCAGCATGCAGCGTTGGAGCCAATGGAATGTGTAGGGATTTTGGAAGGACTAGTTTCCTCCTGGGGTATCCAAACCTTTGAGAGTGTCCTTCCCAAATCTTGATGTTCCAATTTAATCAACATCCCTCCTTTTTCCAATGGTTCTTTTCCTCCTCGGGGGCCATGTTCTGGTGGCTGGCAAGGTTGTGCCATATAGGCCCACCAGGAACGTTGTCTTGTATAAAAATGTCCCCTTCATTTCTTGCTAAGCTAGGCTCCTGACATTCACGGCAGCTATTCTCACAACAGTTGTCAGAAACAGCCGTGGCTTGAAAGTTTGTGGATGCTGCTAGTTTTGCAGCCTCATCTGCCAAATTATTATCCCTTATTTTTTTCTGTTTGAGGGATCCTTTTAGATTGACAGGCTTGTATTTTGATTACCACAATTGCAGAGGGAAGCAACATAGCTTCCAGGAGGTCGGCTACTAAGGGGCCATTTTTGATCTGGGCCCCTGATGATGTGAGGAACCCTTGATGTTTCCAGAGAATCCCAAAGGTATGTATGACCCCCAGAGTATACCTCAAGTCCGTATAAATGCTTAACAACCCTCCAGAAGCTAACTTGCAGGACTGGGCAAATGCTATCAGTTCAGCCTGTTGAGCCGAAGTCACTTCAGGAAGAGAACTGACTTTCGAGGGCTTCAGTAGAAGTAGTCACAGCATATCCTCCTTGGTAATGAAGACGAGAGATCTTAAATATGAGCCATCTACAAATAACGTTAATTCTGTGTTTTCTTTTGGGGTTTCTTGCAAGTCAGGTCTTATGGTGAGCAAATGATCAGTTAAGTCTATATAGTCATGAAAAGGTCCAGAGTCTTCATCTGGTAGGGGAAAAAGTATAGTGGGGTTGAACCCGCTAACTATGCAATGTAATATGTGGGGCTGCTAGCAAGAGGATCTCATAGTGAGTTATTCAGCTGGTGAAAGATGTTGGGTAAGGCTGGAGTTTAAAATAGCCAAAACAGCACAGGGAGCATAACACATTCAAGGTATTACCCAGAACAATATTTGCAGTGGTTTCCAGCAGCCAGCGACAGCAGAAACTGCTCTGAGACATGGGGGGTGTCTCAGTCATCTAGTGCTGCTCTAACAGAAATGCCACGAGTGGATGGCTTTACAAAGAGAAATTTATTCTCTCACAACCCGGTAGGCTACAAGTCCAAATTCAGGGCTTCAGCTCCAGGGGAACGCTTTCTCCATTGGCTCTGGAGGAAAGTCCATGTCATCGGTTTTCCTTTGGTCTGGGAGCTTCTCTGCACAAGAACCTCAGGTCCAGAGGACGCACTCTGCTCCCAGCACTGCTTTCTTGGTGGTATGAGGTTCCCATGTATCTCTGCTCACTTCTCTCTTTTATATCTCAAAAGATATTGCATGAAGACACTAATCTTGTCAGCCTCATCAGTATAAACTCATCACAATGATAGAATTTACAACACATGAGGAGATCACATATAATCTCATCATAGTGGTAGAGTTTACAACACATAAGGAAATCACATTAGATAACACAATCATACAATACTGGGAATCATGACCTAGCCAAGTTGCTACACACATTTTTTGAGGGACACAACTCAATCCATGACAGGGGTATCCTTGGGCCACAGGGCCCAGGTAGACACTGTAGTACCCTACGGGTCTCTGTTGTCCTCCAACGCATTTCCATTTACTTCATGAACAAAAAGTGAAAAATCCAAGCCAAGGCACAGAAATCCCAAGGCAGGGGTTTTTAACCATGACTATTTCACCTTGAGGACAGATAATTGAAAAGGTTCAGGCCCTGAGGGTTTTAAGTACTGGTACAGGCTCTGAGCCGTTAAGGAAAAGTTGTGTATTTGAGTTTGACGATACCTGCAAGACCCCAAAATCCTCCAAGCTGTTTGTTGGTCTTGGGCAGGGGGAAAGCTAGGATAGCTTCCTTGTGCTTGGGATCTATAGAGACTCCTGCTAAAATAATATGTCTCAGATACTTCGCAAATGGCTGTGCTAATTGTAATTTCTCTTTGGAAGCTTTGTGGCCCCTATTAGCCAAATAAGTCAAGAGGGTGATGCTGTCCTTGAGGCAAGCTTCTTGGGTTTAAGGGCAAATTAATAGGTAGGCCATCCACATATTGGAGTAAAGTGGATCCATGGATAAATTGCCAAGACTGCAAATCAACATGCAAAACTTGAGAAAAATAGATGGGAGACTCAGTGAAACCCTGGGGCATGACTGGCCAGGTGAAATTGTTGGTCTTCCCAGGAAAAAGCAAAAAGATACTGGCTTTCCGCATGGACCAGGATACTAAAAAAAGTACTGAATAAATCTACTACTGTGAAGCAAGTAGATTCTAATGGCACATTGGACAAAAGTAAATGGGAGGTTGGCACCACTAGGAATCTGGGAACCACTGTGCTATTTATGGCTTGCAAATTCTGAACCAAATCTCCAGCCTCAGTTGCCAGCTTTTCTAACTGTGAAAACAGGGGTGTTGCAAGGGCTGGTACAGGGAGTGATTAGTCCTTTGGTTAAAAAGTCCTGAATTATCGGAGCCAATTCTTCTTTTGATTCCCACTTTATAGGGTATTGGGAAACTCTTGGCAAGGGTTTAGAATGATCAATTTGCATCTTAATGGAATCAGCTGAAAGTACTCAACCAATGTCTGGAGGAGGAAGCCCACACACACTCTTGAACAGCACAAGGGTGATTCAAGTCAAATGGCTTCAAAGGGGCAAGTAAAGGTGTATCAAACAAATTGAAAGTCTGTGCGTAGCATAAAGTCTCTTCCTGATACTCACTTGTGCTATGGGGAATTCTGGCACATTCAAGAAAACTTTGCCATCCTCAGTAAATTGTAAATTACGTTTGCATTTTGAAAGTAAATCCTTTCCAAGTAAATTAACAGGGGTAGAGGGGCTTAGCAAGAAATGATGTATATCCTCAGTTGGTCCTAAGGAAACATTAACTGGCTGAGAATATGTTAAAATTTTTTCTTAGTGGTTTCTCCCAGGATTTTAGTAGTTTTTGTACTCTGGGGCAGAGGCTTTTGTAAACACGTGGGATTTAAGGCTGACATTTTGGCTCCTGTATCAATTAAAAATTTGCATGTTCTCCATTAACATGTAGGGTAGTTTCCCCTTGAGAATTTAAAGCCACCGTAGGAAAAGCCTCAAAAAATACTTGGAGCTTCTTCACTGGGATTTATTGGGTGACACCCAAGTGCCCAGTTTAGACTTTAGTTTTAGACAGTCCTTTTTAAAATGTCCAGGTTTCTTGAAGTAAAAACCCATACCTGGCAGCTTGGGCTGAGGGGTCCTTGATTTAACCCAGGGAAATCTTGGACTCTATTTCAGCTCTCAGTCTGTAACTGTTGTAGTTATAAAGCTATCAACTTGTTTTGTTTAGTTTTAGTTTTTTGTTCAGCATCCTTAGCTTCTTGCTCAATGGTCTGAGACAATTTATAAGCTAAAGTAACAAGGCTGGTAGTAGAAGCTGTCTCCCAATTAATTATGTCTTTTTACCAAATTGGATATGTTAGGGTCTAATCCATTAAGAAACAATGAGTTGAAAGCCATTTCAGCACCATCATACTATAGGGACATTCCATAATGTTCAGTAAAGAGTTTAGTTAATCTGTCCCACTAATTATAAATGCTTTCACTCTTTTCTTGTCTACAAGTGTGGACCTTTGCCCCATCTATTTTTTGAGCAAGAGCTTTAGAGATAGATTTCAACAGCTGATGTTACATTTTTCTAGCTTATTGCAAAAGTTCTCTATCAGTTAAAACAGATCTGGCAAGTAGATAGTCCTCAAGGTGATACCATCCAGCCTCTTCCATCCATAAGTGAGCCTCTCTGGGGTCTATTAGCATATGAATAAGTTGGTAGAGGTCCGGTAATCCAGGTTGGTAAGTATAAGGATTCCACTGAATTTATGTGGGTCTTCCCAAGGGCTTGGGAAGTCCATTACTATAGCCCTCGATTCTGCCTTCTTCCAAGGGGTAAAGCTAACTTGTGGACGATCCCCTGTGTGATCAGGTGGTTTCAGCTTAAAGGGCATCTCGAGGTGTGGTACTCTTTTAGGCAGATCATTCCTAAAGTCTTCTGAGCAATAAAGAAGTTCAGAGAGAGCGTTTTCAGAATAAGGCTGGACAGGTGGATATAGGGAGGCAGCTGCGAGGGGAGGAGTAGGAGAAGGAGGGGAAGCAGTAGGGAAAGGAGGGTTGGAAAGAGAAGGGGGTGGTAGAATTGGCAAGGAATGAAGTAGAGTCTGCCAGCAAGGGAGAGCATTGTAATTCTTTAATCTGCTTAGCTTATTTAGATATTGTATCTTGTAAAGAGGAAGTTCTACTTATTGTATCTTGTAAAGAGAAAATCTACTCTCCATTTTCCTTTTTGATGATTCTTGGTACCAATTAAAATATGCTTCCCATTGGTTTTATTTTATTTGGGAAGATTTAACTTCCAATTTACTGTGCAGAAAAATTAACTTATTTACATCAAAACTACTCCATAAGGGCTACCAATGCTCGAGGTTCTCCCTCCTGAGTGAGTGCATGCCAGCAGCCAAGAATCCAGAATCATAATGCTTAGCCATATAAACTGTCGGAGTTCCAAAAGGAGGGCCCACATGGTCCTTTGAACCGGCATTCCCCATCTCACTCAGTTAATTCATGTGCTGATAGAACAAGGAACACTAAGCCTAATGCGCCCTCTGAAAAGAAAGAAAGAGTCCAAACTGAAATTGTATTCTTGGCTGCTAGATGGCAATCTGATGATACTGTTAAACACTTCTAGGAGACAATCACTTAGCAAGGAGAACTGCTTTCACTTTTCTTTGAGACATAGATTATAACTAACCAAGAGCACCACGGAAAATTTGCACTGTTTTGCCTTTCTTGTGTACCTGCGTTGTGTGAGCATTTGCTTGCAACCAGCAAGCAGCCTAATGCTTCTGGCCCATCTTACGACCAGTTTATCCTGTCACAGGAGCCTTTAACTGCTTGAAGCAGCTGGCGACTGCCCTATTGCCAATTAAGTGGTCAACTTCTGCCTGAGATTGTGTTTACAGTTTATAGTGACTCAGAGCTCTTTGAAAGCAGAATCACCTCCATAGCTACCAGCAGTGAAAACAAGTAATTACAGACTCTCACACAATGTTCAGATCATGAACAGAAACAAAAGCAAGAGCTTAATAAATCCTCAGAGAGCTATGCCGCAAGATTATGGGCTCAATCTGGGAGTGCTTACCTCTCAGGCAAGTCCAAAGTCCTCAGGGAAAAGAGAAGAGGACTAGGGGCTCAGGTGCCAGCACTGGGCTCCAGTCCACAGTTCCTCGGGGTCTACTATAGTCAAGTTATCACTGGATCCTGCCAACTACGCCAAAGAATGACATGGAGAAGAAGACTCCAAACATTATTAAAGTGAAACAAGAGGATTTATTAAAGCATTCAAGGGAACATTCAAATGGGGGCTTGTCTTAGTCATCTAGTACTGCTATAACAGAAATACCACAAGTGGATGGTTTTAACGAAGAGAAGTTTATTTCCTTACAGTCAAAGTATGCTAAAAGTCCAAATACAGGGTGTCAGCTGCAGGTGAAGTCTTTCTCTCTCTGTCAGCCTTCTCATTAGTGTTCCCCCGGACTAGGAGCTTCTCGGTGCAGGGACCCCTGTTCAAAGGACGCGCTCTACTCCTGGCACTGCTTTCTTGATGGTATGAGGTCCCCCTGTCTCACTGCTCACTTCTGTCTTTTACATCTCAAGAGATTGCCTCAGGATACAATCCAGTCTTGTAGATCCGGTCCTGCCTTACTAACACAACTACCACCCATCCTCCCTCATTAACATCATAGAGGCAGGATTTACAACATATAGGAAAATCACACAGTACCAGGAATCATGGCCCAGCCAAACTGATACACACATTTTTGGGGGGACATAATTCAATCCATGACAGGGCTCATGAGATCTCAACAACTGAAACCAAATGAGTCCACAGGGTTCATCTTAACATGCATTTAAAAAGGCAAAAACTACAAGTAGCTGAGGTATAGCTAAAACTATCTTCACTGGTCAGGAAACTAGAGGTGGACTACATCAGAAGCAGGGCTTGTGGAGCTGGGCTACATCAGAAGCAGGACTGGGTCTTGGATAGGCTCACTGCAGGTATGTGGTTGGAATGGCTTGATCACCTACTGCTCAGCCGACTACCAACTGCTTGTGCGTGTAGCTGTTTCCTGGAACAAAGAATCAAAAATAGTCTACCAGTATGTCTTAGCTTGCAAAGGGGAGGTGGGATTTTTTCAGACAGCTTGCAGTTGAATCAAGATGGAGTCACTCTTGCTCCCTTGACATGAGTCCAGGCTAGGCCATAGATCCAGTTTTAGATAACTCCTTTTGTTAAGAGTAAGTCTTGAACTCTCTGCAACTAACAGGCTGCCACTGGTGACTGAATTTTTGCTGAATGCTGGGCTGAGGAAAACAAAGTATTGCCAAATCTGTAAAAAGAACATTTTTATACTCAGCTTCCAGGATCTAATGCCTTTTAATTTTCTGTCATTATTCCACTGAAGAGGAAGAATGGAACATTGATATACACATTGCTGTTTTTCTGGTTTTTAAGCCATTCCATGTGGTTCAACTTTTAGTTGTTTGTTAATTCCACAAATATATATCAAGCACCTTTTTTGAGCCCTAATTTTGAATGTCAGTTTTTGAGATAGGAGCTAATGCATTCACCATGGAGAGATGGAGCTGAAGAGAAACTGTAGGCTCTTGAGCCAAGGAGGCCTCTCTTTTCCATATTACATTGTAGCTTCTTGTCTGTTTTAAAAATATACTTCCCCCACCCCCAAATTAAACTTTCAACATTCTCCTTCATTCCCAGAAAGATTTCTTTAGAAATTTGGAAAGTATTGATTCCAAATATTACAGCAATCTGATATAACTGGCTTCGTATAATCTTAGTTTATTGCCACAGTCACTCATAATTAAAGTTATAACTGTTTACTCAGATACTAAAGTGTCTTGGGAGAGAAAGTGGATACACAGGGAAGGGACATTTAAGTAACAACTTTGATTTAAGATTTCTTCCCTATTATTTTCAGACCGTAAATAGGTTTGCATGTAGTATATTTTCTTTCCACCAAAAACTTTATTTCAGGAAATGGAGAACACTCCTATTCCTTTTTTTCCTCCTAGAGTAGCAATGATTAAAAAAAAAAATCAAGGTTTTAAATTTTTTTATTATCAGAGACCTTTGTTGTTCTTGTGTGACAACACAGAGTATATAACTTTAAATTTCTGGCCATCTAATTAGATGTTTTCTAAGTATGATCAGCATTGGAACTGGTCCAGAGCCCATATTTATAAAACAGTAACTACGACAACTCATTCTTCCTAACCAGGCTCAACCCCTAAAACTTTCCCAACTGTCTGTTTTACAAAATGACATAAGTAGAGGTTTTAGAAAAAAATAAAACAACTTTGGATGATAAATGCTTTTTATAAACGGAGCCTATAAAGCTGTTTATTCAGCAGCATGTGATTCATACTGTGGGAGTTCATCAGATGGCAAGGATTAACCCCCTAATTTGTTTCTCTTTTTCCTTTTGGAAGAGGATAAGCTGCTGTGAATTCCATATACTCAGCCTGAGCTACCAAGCATGATTGGAAACCATATTGGAGACAATACATGGTTTTCCTGCTACTCATGACCATATGTAATAAGGTTTTGTTTGGTTTTATTTTAAAACACTAAAAATATATTACATCTTTCACATCAATGTGTTCCTCAACCTGAAAGGCTTTTAAATATTTTATGTTTTTCTGGTAGAACAGTATGATGTTACTTATCTATAGCAATGTTAAGCAAATTCCTTATAGTTATCTCCATATCTAATGCAAAAACTTAAGTGAATACTTTAAAGCAGGTCATAATATACTTGAAGAGCCAATTTCTCTAGCATGACTGCATACATAATTGGTTTTGATTAGACCACTGTGGTTGAAGTGTCCAACGGGGTGTCAGAATAATCCACCAGGGCTTGATAGGGTAGTGTGTCCCATAAGATTAACAGATCTTCAAAATTTAAGTAGTGACCAACCAGTTAAACAAGTTGCTGTACAGTCAGCTCTGATTCATGGTGACCCTATGTGTATCAGAGTAGAACTATGCTCCAGAGGATTTTCAGTGGCTAATTTTTTAGAAATAGATTGCCAGGCCTTTCTTCCAGGGTGCCTCTGGGTGGACTCAAACCTCCAACCTTTCCATTAGCAGCTGAGCTTTTTAACCATTTGCACCACCAGTTGAGACCACTCCTTAGCACTTACACCTCCCCTAAGTTCAATTCCATTGTCTCAGTGGGAATGAATTCCCTGTAGGGTCAGGGGAGTTGGAAGAACTGCCTCTACCAGAACAGCCCCATCTTTCCTTGGGCCAGCAGTAAGTAGTAGGTAATGGGCTGCAAACGGTTCAACCATATCTCCATGAACCCTCATCACTGGATGTTGAAGCCATCTTAGCCCAGCTACAGTGATAAGTACTTCTCAGTCATGATCATACTAGGCCTCTTAGTGGCTTGGGATACACTTACCTAGCTTGCCTTTTTGCTGTTCTTTTCCCTTGTCTTTCATACTATCATCTCTTGATTTTTTTTGTATATCAACTCTTTGAAAATTGGAATTCTAACCTGGAGGATAAAAGTAATGCATTAACCTGAAGCTGTTAAGATCATGATGCAAAGAAGTATAAGGAAGCAGTGTAAAAACGAAATCGAATCATCAGAGGTTAGACAGTTAAACACACAGTCTAGGTATTCAGTGAGTGGTGACTTGTTAATGCGCTCGTCTCCTACCAGTCCATGAAACACCTCCTTTCTATCCCTACACTGGCATAGCTCTTCCACCAGAATCACTTGACTAGATCCTAGAACCTAGCTAATGGAAACAATTTAGTTTCCTTCTTCAATTTCTTTTTCTCTCTCTTCCCTCAAGTGTCATTATTTCCCGTGACTCCAGTCTTTATCATCTTCTTATTTTATCTATTGTCCCCAGTAATACACTCTTATTTATCCATCCACCCACCCATCCATCCACCCATCCATCCACCAATCCATCCACCCATCCATCCATCCATCCATCCATCCATCCATCCGTCATTTGTTGAGTATCCACTGTGTGCATGCAAAGCATATTCTGAAAACATCCGTTCTCTGACCAAGCTAGGAAAATAATGAAAAATGAGATGCTGGGAAATTTTCTAGAAACCTTGTAGAGCAGCCTCAGAATTGTCCTACTAAGGGTTGGGAAGGCTAGGATGTTTTTATCCATTGACTCCTGTCCCTCATTGATTGCTAGCTATCTGGTGAGCGTTATATTCCTGGCATTTTCAGGATGCCCTCCCAGCATGCTTTGCAAGAATTAGTGCTGGAGAAAGCTCTCAAGTAGAAAAGCAGATGTCAAGGACATGTACAGGTTCTGTTCATCAAGGCTACAGGTGAACTCAGAGGTGGGCCCAAAGGCTGAAGAATAGGGCATCTATAGCATCTGCTTCAACTTCTGTGGCCATCCCAATTGCCTTAAATGGAAAGACATGAGAATTTTCCATTTTCCAGTAAGGTTTACGAGAATGAACATTTATTCTATTTCATGTACAGATACACAGCACTACGTTTAGAACTGGACTTACTCATTTCCTAAATACACATAGCTTCCTTTTTCTCTACAACCTCTTTTCAGCAGATTTATGCAGACAAGAAAAATATTGTAACTGAAAGCACCACTGCAAATTCCCCTGTACTGACATTTATCATGCCCATTTGATTTATTATCTATCATTTGAAAAGAGTATTTTGTAACTCTTGTGCAATGATTTTTTTAAAAAAAGTCCAGGAATGATTACATCCATGTAGCATAACTCTTCCAATGGCTAATGCAGTTTGCTTTATCACCCATTCATTCCCTAATTATAGTGTGTTAGTAAGCAGACACTATACATGGAAAGCTGGAGAGTTTGATTCAGCCCATCTTTTAAAAAAGAGGGGATGGATATAAAACCAGGCTAGATGCCATGATTATTGAGTGCTTGGCTTGGTGAACTTAATTTACCAAGTACTATTGAATTGATTAGGAGCCCCAGTGGTGCAATGGTTTAGCACTCGGCTGTTAATAGAAAGTTGCTAGTTCGAACCAACCCAGCAGCTCCGTGGGAGAAAGACCTGGTGTTCTACTCCCGTAAAGATTACAGCCTAGAAAACACTATGGCCAGTTCTACTTTGTCACATGGGGTTGCTATGAGTCGAAATCAACTCAACGGCACCTAACAACAACAGAAATAACAACACTGAAATGATTAAAAAATAAAGAAACTTTTGTGGTTATTAATACTCTCAAATGTCAAAGTTTGAATGCCATCTACTTTGGGTCCATTGAAAAGATTTCACTAAACCTTTATATTTGAATTAACTTTGTTCTTTTTCTTAACACAGCTCCCCACACTTTTACGTAAGTTCTGCTATCCATTTCACTGGACTGAAGACAAAAGTAACTATGCGATTACTATGTGGAATCTATTTATTAAATAAGTAAAAGAAATCCACTTGAAGTTTATCTCTGAGAATGAATTCCCATGAACTGGGGACAAATATGATAAATTAAGCTTCTTTTTGGGTTGATTGACGGGTGTTCCATCCTATGTTCCCAGCCAAGTGGGAGCATGTGTTTCTCAAACATACACCAGGTTATGCTAGGAATGCCTCTCTTCACCATTTATCCAAATTTTATCCAACCTTTAAGAGTTAGGCATAAGTTCTTCTTGAATGAAGCTTCCCCTATTTCTTCCAATTCAGTGCTTTTTATACTTGGCTGTAATTAGAATCACTTGGGGAGCTGTTAAAACTCTCTATGCTCAAGCTATACCCTGGATCAGAGAGCCTCTAGGGGTGGGATTCAAGCCTCAGGGTTTTTTAAAGTTCTTCTGGTGGTTACAATGTTCAGTCAAGATTAAGAGCCGCCGTCCCACCTGGATGTGATTGCTCCCTTCTCTGAAGAGCCAGGATACCTTGATTGAACCTGTTAATGACAGTTGTAATTGACCTTGTACTTTGATTCAAGGTACTTTAAAGATCAACTAGCCTAACCACCCTTCCAGTTCCAGATACCTCTAACTTTCTGGTTTTCCAGCTTGAATATACCTAGTGACATGGAACTTACCCCCAGTGCAGCCAAGTTCATTTTTGGGCAGCCCTGACTGGTTTAGACCCAGGTCCATCTCCTTGTACCTTCAACCTATTCTTCCTTTTTCTACCACTTTGGAGAAAAACAAAACAAAACAAAACAAAAAACCTTCCCAACAGGTTTTAAAAATGTTTGAACAATGCATTCATTCAAAAAAAAATTTATAGAATACCTGCTAGGTATTGGACACTGGGCTACCTCATTGGAAATAAAAGTAAAGATTCCTAGGAGGGTTTGAAAGTCAGTCCTCATTTCTCTAAATAAATACTGGACTTTTTTTTTAATCTGCCACATTACTTTACATAAAAGATTATCCCAGGGTGGAAACAGTAAAAGAGCAAATGAGCTACAACATGTGAAGTTTAGGTAGCAGAGTGATGACTGTAAAACTGGGAATCGTTTTGTGAGTAAGGTTGTGAAATCTTTCCTGGAGGCTTTAAATATGACATATTTTCATGTGACTTTATTTATATACTGCCGTAAGGGCAGAGAGCAATGTCCTAGGTTACTGCTCAGAGTTCCTTCCGAGTCATTCTATGCTTCTAAATGAGGCAGCCCTGGGGAAGCCAGAGTAAATGATTAAGATACTTGTTTGACTTCCTGATGATGTTTTATTTGGAAAGATAAACAAAATTGCTTCCCTCCCATTATTCCCCACGATGCATGAAGCCCAATGAGGTCTCCTGGGAGAATCTTTGTCCAGCAGTGCTTGGCTGTGCCAGTTCCCTGAAGTTTTGCTGGGAAACAAAGCAATTTAAAGGTAGATTTGGGTCACACTGGCCTTATGTAGTTCCCCAAGACTTATTCAAGGAGCAGAAAGGCAAGGTTGCTGATCATCAGGACTCTAGGGCAGGGCTTCAAACTGGTTAGTTCCTGTTCTAACCCCTGCTGAGAATTTGCATTTCTAACAAGCTCCTAGGTAATGCTAGTGCTGCTGGTTAGGGACCAGTTCTGAGAACCATTAGTAGAGCAGTGGTTTTCAGAATTTATTATACATAAGAATCACCTGGGGATCTTGTTAAACTGTAGATTCTGATTCAGTATATCTGGGGTGGAAATGCAAATTCTCAGCAGGGGTTCCAACCGAATGAACCAGTTTGAAGCCCAGCTCTAGGGATTCTGTTCATGTTGTGCTCCTGAGGGATTGCGTTCATAGATATCAAATGAAAGATAAACCCTGGAGTAGTGTAGTGAGGTGGCCTTGGGCACAATGGGGATGAGCATCTTGTAAAAGAAGAGCTGCTTCTGGAGAAATGTTGAAAACTATGCTGGCCCCTCCAAGGGAACGTAAGGGGTCCTAAGGACTCTTTCTTGGGAGCTAGAACATGGTTCCATTTTCACCAACCTAGAAACACATCAGGGAGGCATTTTATATTCCAGGAATCAAGCTAGCTGTTTCCTCCATCCTGTTTTGCTTGCTTAGATCTCAAATCCTCCTTTTCTTCAAATACATGCAGCCCTGAGATGATTAGAATTCCTTTTAATCCATCAGTGCACTGATGTTTGCACTCCGGTGATGAATTATGGCTTCTTCCTCCACCATGCCATGCTTTATCCCGTGGCACAGATTATGCCAGCAGGTAGTTGTGCCCTCCCCTGATTACAGTTGCATTAGCATTAAAGCAGACACAGGACTGGAAATATGCAGGGCCAGACAAGCAAGTCCTTTACATCTCAAGTTCATCATGGTGTTTTACAACCAACCAATTACTCAATTCATTTTATGGGTTGACTGAGCCCATCTCTTACTCTCAGGGAGCATTTTCTAATATCATAAGACAGGGAGTGAGGAAAAAGTGCTCTTTCAATTCTAAATCCTGGGGCATTTATGCGCTAGTAACCTTCCTTCTTCGTGCTTTTCAAAAGAATGTAAACCAAAGCAATTAAATTAAATGGAGTTAACATTGGCATGGTAGCATAAATCAAATGTCAGGAAATTCAATATTAAGGGGTTAACGTTTCTTTCTTATGAGCTGTCTAGTATCTGCCTACTCAGAATTAAGAATAAACCAAAAATTAGGCCCTGGTATAAATGAGGGAATTGCATCAGAGAAAAAGAGAGAAGAGAGAAGTGTTGACCTTGTGTTTAGCAACAGATAGACAGCCTTGTGATTTGTGGGTGCAGCATGTTTATCAGATGCTTATGTTTTTGCCAGCTGCAGGCCTTTAATCAGGTTCTCCTGCCCATGGTATTCTGAGCAGACAAACACCATTAAGCAGTTTACCTTTGTGTTAAAAAGTTCCAGAACAGAAAGCAAACAGCCCATGTGTTTTGACTGCATCCACCCGGGCTGTGCTCAGCAGAGCTGCCAGACTCTCCACCTTGCTGACTCTCACAGTGAAAAACAGAGGCCTCTTCTCTTTATTCATCCACTGAAAGCTGCTTTCAAGATGGACTTCTGAAGTTCAGGCCCTGACAAAGGAAAATTATGCTCTAGGTCTGAGGGTGGCAAATCAGAAGAAACAATTTGTTTGGATTTGGGTCTGATTTTAATTTGAGGAGTCTGGGGCCTAGAGGCCTCCTGCTGAGTCTGAAAATAAACAAAACCCAAACTTCCCAACCCCTGTTGCTTTTAAGGAACTGTAAATTATTTTAAACCTGTATTTTTATTATAACTTTCCCAGTGAGAAGATGCTCTCCGTTTCCAGCTTCATTTTTGCACGACTTTGTAATGAACTGTTAACAAGCATTTATATTAAGAGCTTGTGCAGGCTTTTGAATGATGGAAGATCATTCTCATTTATATGAGTGATAGTTTAAAATTCCAGGTTATTGGCAGGGGGATGCAGGGAAGGGACTAAAACTTTGAAGAGAACTTTCAAAGGCAAAGGAATAAAATTCCATTTTGTCAGCATTATGAAAGCCTTATTTAGGTCTTGGTGAGTGGGTGCAATCCACTGTATTGGCTAGAGGAATATTGGAAGATAAGATGATTTGCTCTAATTGAATGTGTTTTTAGCAGTGTTATATGGTACACGAGCCCTGGTGGCACAATAGTTAAGTGCTCGGCTGCTATCCAAAAGGTCGACGGTTTGAATCCCCCAGGCACCCATGGGAGACAGTTGTAGCAGTCTGCTTCCATAAGGATTACAGCCTTGGAAACCTTATGGGGCAGTTCTACATTCTGCTGTGTCCTGTAGGGTCCGTATGAGTCAGAATCAACTAAGCGGCAATGGGTTTAGTTTTTTTTTTTTTTTTTTGGTTTTACGGTAAAGAAGTTATGCTCATGACTCTTCACCTTCTTTATAAGATTAAACAAAATTCTCATCTTCCTGGCCTTATATGCTTTCCAAATGCAGGTTTCTCAGTTCCCATGCTAGAGCAGTGGAGTTCAGTCTCCTCTCTTGTTCCTCTCCTTTGGTTCAATTTCAGAAATCCATGTACATATTCTTGTAGTTTTTTCAGTGTAGTTCAAAGCATGGCATCTCACCAATTCTGACTGTCTCTGAAACATGCTTAAATTAATTTTTCTCCTTTCAGTCCTTATACTGTAGAATTTAGGTTGAAAATGTACTTTCACTATGTTCTTTTACTTTCAGTATGCATATAAGCATCCAGTTGAGTTATACTTTGGGATAAAACTACTCATTCTTGCTTCTAACTGAAAACATCTATTGAAAAATGTGGATAGAGAATTCAGTAGGTCTGTGTCTCAGAGTATCTTGGTAGGCAAAAGTTTTTTGTTTTTTTTTTTTCCACAGTAATTGCTGGGGTTAAGGGGAGCTGTGTTCAGGTCAAAGCTTGGGGTGAGGTATATCAAGAAACACTCCAGCTTGAGCAGTCAAAAACCAAGAGGGGAGAATCTTATCCTTTCTGAACTTCACTGTTAGGAGATCAAGAGGGAGATATAGGTTTCCTGACACATATTCAGAAACCATAGGCGTTTCTATGACAACATAAATGAAAAATGAAAATAAAGTGTCATCTTCTTTTAAGATCCCTCAACTTCACATGAGCCCAAGATTAAGGAATCAAATACATAGAAGGTCACATAGGAAAGAGGGACACATGTTTCTTTTAGCCTAGTAGATGGCTAGGAACTGAAACTCCTTAGAAGGTGAGAAATCAAGAGAACCATTGCTTTTTTTTTTTTTTTTTTAAGAGGGATTTTTTTGGAGAGATTGAAATGTCAATCCTGTTCATTTTTGCAGTTGTTTCGACTAAAGAGCTTACCTCACTTTCCAACTTCTCTGTGGAATGAAGTCCATACAATTGTTGTGCCAGACCTTTGATTCTTTGGTTGGCTGTTTCCAAAGTATAAGTCAAACCCCTACAAACACTACTTCTTAAAGGCTCTATCCCTGAGAGTGAGGATGGTATTCTTTGGAGATTTTTAGTTTTAAACTACACATTGTACTGGAGGAATAACTTGCATGTACCCTGTGTTTAGATGGAAAGCTTTCACTGCCCTCCTGGTTTTCCCAGTGATGACTCTTTAAGTCTGCAGAATGCAAAGGACAATGCCTACTCCATTCACGACATCACCACCAGACGTGTCATTTAAATGCCTGACAAAAAAAGGGTAGGAGTGGGGATAGTTATATCTGGCTGGGCTCCAAGATGAGGGAAGAATTTTGATATATTTTATGTGAATAAATTTATATATAATTTTGATTTATATCTCCGTGTACTTGAGTACATCATCGTAAACTTCCTTTGCATCAGTTACCTTACCAGTGGTCCCCAAGGATTTGCTGAACATCCAGGACATAGGGATGAAAGGAAACCCTTCTCTGTCATTGGCTTTTTATACACCAAAGGCCACATTAGCCTTTCATCAGACATACATACCCCCTCTGACCCACTCTTCCCTTCTTCCCCACAAAAGTTATGTTGAAGCAAAGATCATCTTAGAAGGTAACTGGCTTCCCCTTATGGAACATTCCAGAGACCAAGGCTATTGACTGAAGTTCGTCAGTGCTGGTCTTACTCTTTCCTGTAACAGCCACAAAATAAGTCAAACAGTTTTGTTTTTGGCTTCCCTTGTTTTTACTTCTTTTTCACTTTTCTGTTGTGTTACCAAAAAGGACAAGATAATCAAGAGTGATTATCTAAAGAAGTTTTGGCAAAAATGAGGTTTTGATCCTTTAGTTTTATGATGGCACTAGAGAATTACCTTGCTGTATCTGCATCCTCACTGTTTGTCTTCAGTATATTTCCAAACTTCCTCTGCCCCTGTTTTATTTACCAACTTGGAATGCTAACTCTTCCTGGGTTCTGTACAGCTTCTGTGATCACCCAGACTGTGTGTGGCTTGACCTTTAGAAAAGGAGTAAGCATAGCAGGAAGGATGCATATGAGGCTCCCACAGGCTTAGCTTGCTTTTGTATGATCCTCCTTTCTTTGGCTGGAGTCCCTACCTTAGGCACCTACAGCCATCCCGTAGCTTGGCATAGCTGAGCACCAGGACTAGCAAGGCAGTGGCCTGGATGTCTTTAACCTTGAGTTTACTGCTTTCCCCTCCCCCATAGCCCCACACACCCTATTTCCCCCAGCTCTAAAAAGAGTTCTGTGAGCAAAGTTGCTCTAAATAGACGGTGCCTCTTTTGATAGAGCTAGGAGAAGAAAAGGCATCTGATCGCATCTTGCTATGGTGAAAGGTTTGAGCAGATTAAGGTCTTCCTAGGCTAGGAATTCCTTTTCCCTTGAATGATAGTTATGGATCTGCATCTCCAGCCAATTACTGACTTCCCCAGGGGGAAACTTGTGATCTTTTATTCTGGATCTTCTATGCAGCAATCCCTAAGGTGTCCTAATATTTCTTCTTTCTTTTACTATTTTTAATTAAAAAAATTTTTAAGCATGTTTAAAAAAATCAGAAAAAGACAAATATGTATATATCCGCTATACATGAATTGAACAGATTTGAACAGATATTAACTTTTCCACATTTGCTTCTGATTCCTCCCCAATAAAGAAAGAAAGCAAGGCTGGGGGTGTGGGGCAAGAAGTGGTTGGAGAAAGGAAAGAAAAAAAAGAAAGAAATGAAAACAGTACAGACATAGCTTAAGTTCTACCCAGATTTCTCTGGTCTGTTTTCTTCCCCATAGAAATCACTTCTTGAAGTTTGTGTATATCATTCACATGCATATTTTAGTGTTTTTATTACACATGCATGTTTTCATAAACAGCATATGTATTGATGTTTGGTATTAAAATTTGAAACAAGCAGTATCTTAATATATGCATCCTTTTGCAACTTGATTATTTTTTGCTCTTTATATTATTATTATTGCATTTTTAAAAGATTCATCCATGTTGATATATCTGACTTTAGTTAATGCATTTTAACTCTGTGAATCAACCAGTTTACCAAATGTTACTGTTTCTCTACCACTTCATTACATAAAGCTCATTAGGAACTTCCCCTACTCTTTACAATCTAGCCCTAACTTTCCTTTCCAGTCATCATGAATTACCTGTTCTTGGTCCCATTCCCCCTTGGTACTGCTTTTCAAAAGAACCATTAGTTCATCTGATAATTAATGTGTGCTTTGAACTCAGTGAGTACAATGGCCTCATGAGCAGCCCCTTCCAGGTAAGAGAGTTTGAGATACCATATTCTGCTTGTTCATCATTGCCTTTCCAGACTCAGGGAGAGTGCTTGATTCTAAACAGGTATGCAATAAATACTTGTTGGATGAATGCCTGCTTGCATGAGAGTAGATGGCTATAGAATAAGAGTTTAATGCTGCAATTCTGAATGCATATAAGAAGGTATTAAGGCCTTTACTAAAAAACAGTCACGTGACCCTCCAAAAAACATTGGTTTCTTGCTAGTTGGTTTATTCTTCAATAATTGCCACAACAGATTTTTGTTAATTCTTTCGGATTGTAGACTTCTTCTGCATGGCTCAGTAAGAACCACTGGATATTTGCAAAGAGCCACCAAAAGCCTTTGCCATGGGGAAAATGGTGATTTGAAAGACCTGGCAGATGTTACACTCTTTTGCCATCTGACTTTTGGAAGTAAATTTGATTTGGCTTTGACTAGGTCCCAGCAAGGTCATGAATACCAGATTTGGTGAGAAAATGCCAAGTGTGTAGCCCCAGCCAGAGGGAGACAAATTTCCCTTTACACTGCTGTTCTCAGCAGCCCAAGGCCAGTTTGTTCTTGCTCTGCCTGGAAGTGTATGTACCTACTGTAACGAATGGCTGTAGGGGCCAGCGTGAAATGGAAAGTGGTTCTGTCCCATCAGCAAAGGCTTTGTCCTCATTCACTCAATAATTATTTACTGAATAAGCAATTGACAAGACATTGTCCCTGCCCCCAAGTTGCTTCTAATTTAGTGGAGAAGGCAGGAAGCTGGTGTTTTCAAGGCAGTAGATAAATGCTAAAATAGGGAGAGGAAGCACAGGGTGGATTAGGAGCACTTAGGAGGGACACCAGTCTAATCGGGGTCAGGTGGTCAGCAAAGGCTTTCTGGGGTAAGTGATCTCATCTATAAAATAGAAATAATACCCACTTTGCTGGGTTGAGAGGATTTAAGGTAATGCATTTAACTTACCTGCTGCTTGCTAAGTAGTAGCAGTGATAGTAATGTGGTGTTGGTGGCAATGATGATGACAGAGAAGGAAAAAGTGACTTCACAACTAGGTTGTCCTAGTTTCAAGTCCTAGCTCTTCCTATTCTTAGTTCTGTGATCTTATGCAAATGACTCAACCTCTCTGTGCCTCATTTGTAAAATGGGAATGTTGGTGTATATCTCCAGGATGACTGCAATGATTACAGAAAATGCTCTTAAGGAAGCTTAAGTGCCTAACACATGGGAGGTGCTCGATAAGAAGTGTGTGTGTGTGAGGGGGGGATTGAAATGAACATTCAGTCAAAAGGTAACAGGGGCAGGGAGCAAATACAGCAGTAGGTATTGGTAGGTGTGGAGGGATAAGCTCTGAATGTGGAGTCTGGAGACCTAGGTTCTCACCCCACTCTGTCACTGAGGAGCTGGGTGCCCTTAGGCATGTCCCCTCTGGCATCCTTTGATGTCTGCCATCATTCAAACAGGCTCATCCATGAATCAGGCCATTTCTAAGTGAGCAAGGAATGCACAACCAGTGATCTATGATTAAGGACAATGGAGACATCACTGTGAAGTATAATATTATGGGAAGACTTCATGGAGGAGAAAGGCCTTGGACTGGGTGCTGAAGGTTGGGTAGGTTTTAGGCAGGAAGTGGAGAGGGCACCAAGCGGGTGCATGATTGAACTAAAGGGCCAGCTCACATATCAAGTATGTCAGCTGCTTCCTTCATCCCTCACCTCTGGGGCAGCCTCACTCTGTGGAGGAGAAAGGATAGTACAAAGTTCTTGGCTTTGGCTCAGGAGTTTGTTTCTTTGATAGTCAAAGCTGGTTCTGGCAAAACTGTCAAGCCATTGAAGTTTGTCTGCATGACCATTCATCTTCCTGTCAGCAACCTCACCTTCCTTTCCTTGTGCTTTCCTGTCAGCTTGGCTAAACAGCCCCCCACCCCACCTCACTTTGCAAGCCTGCAAAATATGCCTTTTATAGCAGCCCTTTTCTGATTCTTCTCCCCACCCTCAAAAACATATCTAGAATCACAGTGTATCAAAGCTCAAAAGGAATTTTGAGTTCAATATTATAACCCCCTTATTTTATAGTGAAGGAACATGCCCAAGGTTAAACAGGGAAAGAAAAGGGACAGAGTCAGATCTTTGTGATCTCCCAGTTATGTTGTTTTCTTCCATTATGCAGTCTGATTAATTAATTTGAGCTAGGGCATCAATGTTGTTAGTTGCTGAGGAGTCAGCCCTGACTCATGGCAACCCCATGCACAATGGAACAAAATGCTGTCTGGTCCTCCGCCATCCCCATGATCAATTGTGGATCAGACCATTGTAATCCACAGAGTTTTCATTGGCTGATTTTTGGAAGCAAATAAATCACCAGGCTTTTCTTCCTCATCTGTCTTAGTCTGGACGCTCCACTAAAATCTGTTCAGCATTATAGCAACATGTAAGCCTCCACTGACACACAATGGTAGTGGCTGCATGTGAGGTGCCTTGCCGGGAATTGAACCCAGTCTGCTTCATGGAAGGTGAGAATTCTACCACTGAACCACCACTACCTCAGGACATCAATACCTATGTGTTAATCAGAACTCTTGGAGTTTTAAGTGTCAGAAAATGAATGAAGGTTTAATAAGAAGGTAATTCCTTGGCTAATGTAAATGAAGAGTTCCGGTAGAGCTTGGACCCAACTGTCCAGAAGGTGCCAAATGTTTGCTTTCCCATTGCAAGGTTCTTCTTTTTTCAGTGTGGCTTTATTCCCAGGCAAACCGCCTGCAAATGGTGTCCAAAAGCCCTAACAGCTCTGTTTTATATCCTATCATGTTAGCATCCTAAGAAATTGTTCTGATAAAGGTTCTAGGTAGGGTTTTCATTGGTTTGACTTGAGTCATATGCCACTTTACTGTGATAAGGGTATTGTAGAGCTGTGATGACCCAGGCTTAGGTCAGGTGCCTGCTACTGGATCCAGGAGTCAACCTCACCCAAACCATAAATTGAGCGTGAGGAGGAGGTGGTTCCCAGGAAGATATCAGGCTTCTGTTTTCAAAGAATGAGAAATGGGTATTGAGCTAGTGTGCATGCACCTGCACACACACCACATATACACACATACAACCCACCTCAAGTTGAAAACAGTTTAAGATACTGTATTCTTGGTATCATTTGCCTCTTGTGCAGGACTTTCAGTGTTTTAGTGTGTATAACATGGGAATTTTGTGTACCATGGAAAGTGGTTTGAGAAGGTGGAGATTTTGGATTTTAGGATTTTTCAGGCTCTCCCAAATCACAGCACAAAGTAACTGTCTACTCATAAATCCTACCCAGATGGTGGCCAGGGAAGTCAGCCTGAGATGAAAAGGTTTGCACTGGTTAACCACATGTGGAAAATTGAAAGTTGATCTTAATTAATTCCTCCAACTGTGCTTCCCCAATTTGGGCTACCTCTTTCTAACCATGTGTTGCTTGCCTCAACAATGTCTTATGAGCCCAGTTAAAATTATAACTTTGCATATATTCTTTCTCTCCTTTTCATGGCCTTTTGAGTAGTTCTCATGTGCCTGGAGGAAACTCTGGGCTTGTTTGCTCAGAATGAAATACTTCCATTCTCTCACCCTGATGCAGTGTGTGGCTGGGAAAAGGTGGACACATATCATAAAGAGGTGAATCTGAATCAACTCCACAGCAATAAGTTTTAAGAGTGGTGAGGGCAGTTAGAAACTAGCATTGTTCAGTATGAATGGGAATAATGCAGTATTCGTGGGCTAAGTTGAATGGAATCTTTACCTAAGGTCTTTTAGAAATACCTTCAGAGTCTTTTTAAATTCCTGATGTTGTCCTATATGATTTCTGACTCATTTGCTTAATGGTTTCATTTGTGTTTAAAAAAGGCACACCAAACCTTCATTATTTACTTTCTTAATGCTTTTAAAATACCACAGAATTCTGTAAAGCCATCATAGAGACAGAGGGGGCCAGTGTTAAATATCCATCTTTGTTGCTTTGGCAAAGAATTCTTGAGATAATTCAGCACAGAGGGACCAGTGCGGGTCCTTGATAGTGGTACCCAGTGCTAATTAATTCACTGTCACAAAGTCTCTTGAGATATTTAGAAAAATATCTAAATACCCACAAGATATTAGAGACATTTTAGGAAACTATTTCAGAACATTTAGAAACATCGCAAGTTTGAAAAACAAAATATTCCCACATATGCACATGCGAGGAGGGAAGGGATGACAGAGTTGTTTTTTTTTTAAATTATATCCCTGGTCCCTAACACAGTGATTGGTGGAGAGGACGTTCTCAATAAGTCCATGATGAATCACTGACTTTGTTTTAAGTTGATTCTTGAGTTCCATGACTTTGAAGGTCTGCTGCAAAAGACCTCTTTAAAGTTTTAAAAATCAAAGCTATCTCTTTGATGACTAAAGTGCATGTGACCCAAGCCAGTCACCTCATATGCATGCAAAAGTTGGATAGTGAAAAAGGAAGACAGAAGAATTGATGCATCTGAACTGTGGTGTTGGCAAAGAATATTGAATATACTATAGACTGCTAAAAGAATGAACAAGTTAAAAGAAATATAACCAGAATGTTTCTTAGAAGCGAGGATAGTGAGACTTCACCTCACTTACTTTGGACATGTCATCAGGAAAAACCAATTACTAGAAAAGGACATCATATTTGGTAAAGTAGAATCAATGAAAATGAAGAAACCCCTCAATGAGATGAAGTGACGCAATAGACACAATGGACTCAACCATACCAATAATCATGAGGATGGCACAGGACTGGCAACATTTCATTCTGTTATACATGGGATAATCATGAGTCAGAGCCAACTTGATGGCAATTGACAACAACAACAAAAAAGTCATTGGAGCAGGTAAAATAGGGTGATCTATTTTGTATTGTCATATCTATGGATCCAGCAGCATGTGATTCTTTTTATTTCCTCCCCCTCTCCCTCTTTCCCTCCATCCCTCCTTCTCTCTTTCCCTTCCTGTCTTCTTCCATTTCTTCCTTCCTTTCCTCCTTTGAGTATTTAATGGAACCCTACTCAGTATCAATGTCCGTTTTGATTCAGAGGTGAATAGGGCTTAGCCCCTTCCCTAAAGGAGATTTCAGTTTAGTAAATGGGTAATTTCAGTACAATATAATAAATATTACAAGAAGGAAAGTACAGAGTGCTATGGGACCATTTAAGAAGATAACTTAACCTAAACTGAAGAAATCTGGAAAGGCTTTTCAGAGGAAGTGACATCTAATCTGAGTTCTGAAGGACAGATAGGAGTTAGCCAGACTTGGTTTTCTATGGCTAAGTGGGCCAGATAGGAGGAGCCTAGGCCTGGATTTAATCTACCTCCTGGGGTGAGGAGTCTCTGGGTGGCACAACTGGTTAACTGCTGGACTACTAGTCGAAAGGTTGGTGGTTCAAACCCACCCAGAGGCACCTTGGAATATAGGCCTGATGATCTGCTTGTGAAACGTCACAGCCTTGAAAACTCAGTGCAGCAGTTCTGCTCTGCACACGTGGGGTTGACGTAAGTTGGAATCGACTCAATGGCAACTAACAACAATGACAACAAAAACTGGGGTGAGGCAGCTGTGGGTAGCCACCTCCAGCTTTAGGTGCTCAGATGGAGTCCAGTCCGCTAGTCGTAACATGGTACCCAAAGGGTTTGGCCATAGAAGTCATAGTCCAGAGACACATCCAAACTCCAGGTACCAGGAGATGAGATAGGGGTACTGGAAGCCTGTCAGACTTTAGGAGAGACACTTGCATGAGCACAGTCAGGTACAATTCTAATGCCCAGAGACCATGGCACAGCTCAGCCTGCAGAGGGTCTGGGGCCTCACCCATGGGGACACAGTGCAGTCCAGGAGCCAGGCTGACAGACCAGCTGTCACCTGCATCTGTAGTAAACAGGGGCCACCATTGCCCACAGTTTCTAGGAAACCTCTGTTGAACTGCACTAGGAGGTTTTATCCCTTCCTTCTTATCACTAAACATCATAGCAGTTTACCTTGCTTCTGATCAATTCCTGACACCTGAAGTTCACCAGATTACAGTGTCAGCAGTCTTTATGAGATGACATACTATGTGGCCGGTGCTGTGCTGGGCATCAGGATGTAAAGACAAATAGGACCCAACTTGTTCTTTATACTCAATGTGTGTTTTTTAACTTTTTATTTTTTCAGTACTCTTAAAATTTTGTTTTGCCCAAATAATACATGACTACTTCCCCTTAGAAATAAGATAAACAATACAGAAATACAAAGTCCAAAACATTAGTGTTTTCCTTATTCCTCTGATTCTGGCTTCTCCCACCAACATTAACTACTGCTAACCTTTTAGTATGTATCTTTCTAAGTCCTTTTGCTATGCTTTGTACCTCAGTATATAATTGTATCAGTTGGGGTCCCAGCAAGAAACAGATGGTTCACTCCAATTAGGATAATTGAAGTTGGATTTAATGAAGGGACTATTTACAAGGTGCAGGGAGCGTGTAGGGGAACCACAAGAGATAACGCAGTGCCTTAAGGCTAGTAGCAGCAGCCACCTTTACTATTCCTAGACCTGAGGGGCTCTGGGCAAATGGGAAAACCTGGACACAGAGAGGATGCTGTAGAAAGGGCCCAATGATGGGTACTGAGACCTTTCGTGGAGGGATACAGCCAGTCCTTAGGAACCACAAGCAGGTAGCTGGGAATAAACACATTGACCTCCTTCTTCTCCTTCTGTCTCTCCCTACCTCCACTTTCCTGCAAAACTCCACATTGACCAAACCCTACAGGAATCCAGGGGGCAAGAGAGCCCATTTGATTCAGTCCATACAGGTCAGCCTCCTGGGCAGGTAATGGTGGAAGAAGGCAGAAGGTGGGTTGAAGGGGTAAACGGAAGGTATCCAGTATAAATATATGCGTATCATATAGTTTTATGAGTTTTTGTTTGTTTTGCTTATCATTACAGAAATGGAATTGTAGTATGATACTGTTCTATGACTTGCTTTTTTTAAACTAACAATTTGTCTTGAGGGCTTTCCATATCAGTACATATTAATTTAATTCATTCATTTTAATGGCTATGTAGTATTTCATGATATATCAGAATTTGTCCTTTAGAATTATGTATATGTAATAGTTGATATATACAACAGGATGTATACTATTTATGTAATTTATGAAGCCTAATAATAAAATGATTATCTGTAAATTCACCTCTCAGCTAGTACCATTGATTATATGTCAAGTCCATCATCCATACCATCCTCTTGTGTCCCCTCATCCTACAAAGGTTAGTCTGGATTTTGTGTGTTAACCATTCGCTTATTTTTTTTTTTTATTTTTTTTTTATTGTTGTAGTTTAAATGAAGTTTATATTTCAAGTTAGTCTCCCATACAAAAATTTATACATACATTGTTATGTGACCCTAAGTGCTCTCCCCATACTGCGACAGCACACTCCTCCTTTCCACCCCTGATTCCCTGTGTCCATTTAACCAGTTCCCAACCTTCTCTGCCTTCCTATCTCACCTCCGGACAGAAGCTGCCTGTTTAGTCTCTTGTATCTACTTGAGCTAAGAGACACACTCCTCACGAGTATCACTTTATGTCCCCTAGTCCAGTCCAATCCCTGTCTGAAGAGTTGGCCTCGGAAATTGTTTTAGTTCTGGGCTGTTAGAGAATCCAGGGGCCATGCTTTCCGGGGTTCCTCCAGTCTCAGTCAGACCGTTAAGTTTGGTCTTCTTACTAGAATTTGAGTTCTGCGCGTCACCTTTCTCCTGCTCCATCAGGGACTCTGTTGTGCTCCCTGTCAGGGCGGTCAGTGGTGGTAGCTAGACACCATCTAGTTCTTCTGGTCTCAGGCTGATGAAATCTCTGGTCTATGTCACCCTTTCTGTCTCTTGGGCTACTACTTTCCTTGTGTCTTTGGTGTTCTTTTCTTCATTCTCCTTTACTCCAGGTGGTTGGGACCAATTGATGCATCTTAGATGGCCGCTTGCAAGCTTTTAAGACCCCAGATGCCACTCACCAAAGTA
>NW_004443945.1:21228071-21233209 GCF_000243295.1 Trichechus manatus latirostris | reverse complement strand
TGTTTCCATCTTTTTGCTATTCTGAACAGTGCTGCAGTGAACATGGGTGTGCATGTATCTATTTGTGTGATGGCTCTTACTTCTCTAGGATATATTCCAAGGAGCAGGATAGCTGGATCGTATGGTACTTCTATTTCTAGCTTTTTAAGGAAGCACCAAATCGATTTCCAAAGTGGTTGTACCATTTTACATTCCCACCAACAGTTTGTAAGTGTTCCAGCCTCTCCACAACCTCTCCAGCATTTATTATTTTGTGTTTTTTGGATTAGTGCTGGCCTTGTTGGGGTGAGATGGTATCTCATTGCAGTTTTGATCTGCATTTCTGTAACGGCTACTGATCGTGAGCATTTCTTCATGTGTCTGTTAGCTGCCTGAATATCTTCTTTGGTGAAGTGCCTGTTCATATCCTTTGCTCGCTTATGTTTTTAAATAGTTTTTCTATATGTCTATGGAGCCCTGGTGGCACAGTGGTTAAGAGCTACGGTTGCTAACTAAAAGATCAGCATTTCGAATCCACCAGCTGCTCCTTGGAAACCCTGTGGGGCAGTTCTACTCTGTCCTATAGGGTCGCTGTGAATCAGAGTAGACTCAACGGCAATGGGTGTTTTTTGTTTTATGTATGTAAGTACCTTAAAACATATATATAGTTTTGCTTTTTTTAAAAAGCTTTATTAAAACTACTATTTAAGCTGTATATAGTTTTCTACAACTTCTTTTTTTTTTTTTAAATGTGGCACCCATTTTCTGTATGCAGCTGGGCTTCCTTTATTTTCACAGTTTATAGTACTCCATTGTGTGAATATGCCACAACTTACCTCCCTGTTCTACTATGGGTGGACATTTGGGTTGTTTACAGTTTTTGTTGTTACAAACAGTGCTGCTTATGAATACTTTTGTCTGTGTCTCCTGGCACTTATGTGCAAGAGTTGCTATAGAGTATATATCTAGGAGTGGAGTTTTCTGGGTCATAGGGTTTACACATATTTAGCTTTGCTAGGTAATGCCAAATTGTTTCCAATGGGATTGTGCCAATTTACATTCCCACCAGGAATACGTAAGGGTCCGGTGTTTTTTGTCCTCCCTAACGCTTGGAATTTTCAGACGTCTTAATTTTTTACCATTAATATTCTTTTCAAGGATGCCAAGTGTAAGCTTAATGAGAGTCTGACTCTGTTATCATAATAAGTATTTTTAGCCTGGCTTTCCTAAAAAATGAATTTACTTTTCTCTGTAAAATTGATTTCCCTTTCCTGCCCAATTTATCTGCCTCATTTGTTCCTTGAAGTTTATATCATCTATGGACTGACACAGTCTAAATATATTTAAAGTTAGTTAATAAATTGAAAACAAATCTGCCAAATGGGTCTTTAAATTCTTTCCAACTCTAAAATTAATGTGATTCTGATAGGGCTTCACGTGCAAATTATGGTTCAGAAAAGCTGAAGATTGGGGTTGGTTCCATATAGAGGACACTGAGGAAACAAAGCCAAACAGTGCTCCATGGCCCCTTTTTACCAAACTGCAGGCCACCTTGACATTCACGGAAAACTGGATTATGTATTGTTTGAAAGGGATTGTGTCTCCCTGCTTTCCTCTATTCTTCTCTCCTTCTCTTTTATCTGCCTTTCCTTTATGCATTTATTCACTGGCTAGCTCAAAATCTAGTGGAGAAGAGAAATGAATTATTACTATGTAGCTGATAAATGAAGGGGCAGTAGTGGGTCATTGGTAGAATTCTTGCCTTTTGTGTGGGAGACCTGGGCTTGATTCCAGGCCAGTGCACCTCATGCACAGCCACCACCCTTCTGTCCGTGGAGGCTTGCATGTTGCTATGATGGTGAACAGATTTCAGCACAGTTTCTAGACTAAGACAGACTAGGAAGAAATGACTGGGGATCTACTTCCCAAGATCAGCGAATGAAAACCCCATGGATCACAACAGTCTGATCTGCAACCCATCATGGGGATGGCACAGGACCAGTCAACATTTTGTTATGTTGTGCATGGGGTCACCATGAGTCAAGGGCCAACTCAACAGCAGCTAACAACAATGAACAACAATAACAAGCTTTAAATGAGATGATGAGGAAAGGACAGATGGCTGCTGGAGTGCAGAGGAGGAAACTAGACCTTTGTATCCTAAGTCTACCTTAGTTGCTGGGATGGGGTAGTCTCTGCTGAGTGTTAGCTGAATGAATGAATGAACAGTTTCAGCTCTTAACTCTTTTTTCTTATGTATAGTTTAGGAAGAGCTCCATGGAATTGAATTCCCATCAACTAGTCCTTTTTTCTTTTTTTATTTATTGGAGTTAGTTGTCTTTGGTAAATTAATACACAGAAGAACTTATGTGACTTCTTGATTGATTCCTTCAGGAGATTTAAAACATTCTACCAGTTTATTTTACTTTTTTAAAAAAGTATTTTTTGCGTTCTTGCAAACTATCCATCTCCGTCCTTCAAATCTTGAGAACTGGCATCAGCTCCTTGCAATGAACCAGCCTCATTTTTCCCCCTTCCATACAAGTAAGAGCTTGTAATCACCCAATGTTTCTCTGACCTAGAAAAGCTGAGAAATTCACATTAATGAAAACACAGGGACTTACAAAATTGCTCTCAGCCCTCTCCCATAGAAGCATGTCTGGTGCTTGGTAATTAGCCGGATGGAATTTGGTTAATGGATGGAGTGCCTTGGTAGTGCTGCTGATAGGTTACGTAACTTTGAAATCAGGAAGCAGATACAGTGGAGGAGGGGAGAATTACTTTTAACAAGCTGCTGGGATTGGCTGAACTTGTGCTGGCCTTGTATCTTGCTATTATAACTTTGATGCCTTTCTCATATGTAAACTTTATTTGCATTCTAAAGCTCAACTGAATTTGCCTAGGTCCTTTCTTCTTGTTGTTGTGTGCTTTGGAGTCGATTCCAACTCATAGTAACTCTATATAGGACGGAGTAGAACTGCCCCATTTGGTTTCTTAGGCTGCAGTTGTTACGGGAGCAGATCGCCAGGTCTTTTCACCTGCGGAGCAGATGGTGGGTTTGAACCGCCAACCTTTTGGTTAGCAGCCGAGCTCTTTAACTATTGCGCCACCAGGCTCCTTCTGGGTCCCTAAACAAAAAACAACAAAACAAAACAAAAAACCTGCTGCCATTGTGTGGATTTCTACTCATAATGACCCTATAGTTATGAGTCCTGGGTCCCTAGTTTCCTTTAATCTTTTGTCCTGGCTGGCTTGGATATAAATCAGCTTCAGACTTCCAGCTGCCTGTATATTGCCCCAGTTCACACTCTGTAAAGAGTCTTTCTTTGTAGGCTTTTGTCCAAAACATAGCAGTGTATCTTAACATCAGATAATATGTTGCTATTAGTAATAATGAGTTGTTATTGATCTTTAGTATGATGCTGAGTAGATGGAATGACTGAGACAGCTCAGGACTGAGGGTTTCCAAGCTAACGTGCTGTGGGACCCTAGGGAATTTGCTGAGCCACTCCAGTTCCCCTATTCCATTCCTGCCAGAGGTGAGGTTTTTTCGTTTTACTACTAGGGATGTCAGAAGCGTAACTGAGAACCCTGATTCTAAAACTGAAAGTTTGTAATATTATTCTGTGGCCTCACTGCGTGTAAGCACCATTATCACATCTTTACATAAATTACACATCAATAGATCCTCTTCTCATGCTTATGGGTCAGATGTAATCATTTTTATTTTTTAAACGTAGAAATGCAAGAAAACTGAAGGGATAAAGAGAGAGCATGGGGCAGGTAGCATTGAAAGAGGAAGATATTTAGCCATTTAAGCTACAACCGAAAACACTGTATTTCTTTAATGATGACATACGTCCTAGACTGCTTTATTATCCCCATTCTTTTTCCTTTTCCTTTTCTCTAGAGAAAATGAATTTATTTCACAACGTCTAAATAACAGAGGGGGAATATACTGATTCATAATTTAGAGAAACCATATAGCTACTCTTGTTAGCAGAACCTGAAAAACCATTGTTCTTCCAACCACTGCTTGATTTCACAAGTAGACCACCAAAAAAAAAAAAAAAATTTGATACATTTTGCTATTTTCTGTTTCCTTCTCTGACCCCTGTAAGGCAGGAGGCTGAGTTAGTTTTTTGCAAACCTTGCTATTTTAGCCCAAATCCCTGTGGTTGTTTTTTAAAAGGAAATTTGATAATCTTGCCAGATGCCATGTTAAGGAAGGAATCCTGCAAAGACAGTATTCTTGGAGCCAAGTTCTCAGAGTGGCCAGCTCTGCACAGTTGCCTTCTTTGGTCCCAGCATGATTTGTAGAGTTGAGTTGTCTGTTTGAGACTGGGATGGGGTACTGGGACCAAGCAAATGAAGGAGACCCTTGGGATGTCAGAGAGGTGAGCCAGATATCAAACAGCCCATGGCTGCTCTAGCTGATACAGAAGATCCACCATCACAGATTTGTGATTCAGTTCCACGACCTGAGCCGAATTTCTTGGAGCTGTTCTCGAATGTCAACAGACATAAGCATCATCTGGGTACTTGCTGAGAATGTAAGTTCCTGACACCCATGCTCAGGTTCTTATTCTGTAGGTCTGGGGCAGGCCCAAGAATCTGAATTTGTACAAATGTCCCAGATGATTCTGATACTGGCTGTCTGAGGACCACACTTGGAGAAACACCAACCTAGTGCTTTTTGTCAAGCCTTCCCTTTGATGCTCTGCTTCTGCTTCAGGAATTTACTCTGAATATGACTTTTTTACTGTCACCAGTTAGGGCTAGAGCCAGGAATTCCGGTGGTGTACTTTATCTAACATGGTTGAGCTCTGAGTGGACTTGAAGTACATTTCTTACAGTAGACTTGGCTTTCTGGAAGGCTCGCACTGGAACCATGTGATGTCCAGTGGTTTCAATGATAGGAAGCTGAAGTCAGCAGCTAGCCTTCCAGACCTACCCAGATCCTCTTCCTTTCAAAACCCCCTTAGCTCCTCAGTATAAAGTAAGAGATGCTCCCAGACTAGAATTTTAGGTAGGAGAGCTTAATGACATGGAAGTAAATTTCAAAAATCTGAAAGGTTCCCCCATCTATCATGGCAGGACCTATTTTCTTTCTTTCTTTTTTTTTTTTTAATTGTACTTCAGGTGAAGGCTTACAGAAC
>NW_004443945.1:21204740-21220452 GCF_000243295.1 Trichechus manatus latirostris | reverse complement strand
ACAGCAGGGCAGGTCTAGCTGAAGAGGAGTTACTGGGACGGGTTGTTTGTGGCACTTACTACAGCCACCAGAGCTGGTCGGTAATCAGTGGATGGCAGGTTCCAGTAGGCCGTACCTGTGCTGCTTGGTTGTGTGATGTCAAGCGCATGGTGCAGGTAGGCAGGATGCCGCAGGGAGATTGTTATGTGTGGAGCTAAGATGGATATGGGAGAGAGGAGAGAGGAACAAGACCCAGAAACTTACAAACAAATAAAAAAGAATACTAGGAGAGCTTGCCGTTGGAGTGGAGAGATGAGAGACTGTGAAATGGAAAAAAACAGAAAGTGGAAGAGGAAGAAAAGAAAAGAATGAATAAATAAAAATCAAAAAGGTTTAAGAACCACAAAGTTCCCAGGGATCCCACTGGTGCAGCTATGAGGTCTGGGGAAGTCGGTCTCTGGTGTTGCAGTACAGCCTGGCTAAAAGGTGTAGAGGTATACAATGCCAGGTATTAGGGAACAGAGAGGCAAAGAAGATATTGAGGGACGAGAAACTGAGCAATGAAGAAAGACAAAAAGGGAAAAAGAGGGAAAAGAAAACTAAACAAATTTAAAAAAAAAAAAAAAGAAGAAGAAGAAAGGCCCCCGAAAAAACAGAAAAAAAAAGCCAACGAGAAAAGAAATGTCCTCAGGGATCCCTCTGCCTGTCTGTGCAAGCTGAAGTAGAGTTTCCTTGCCACTCAGCTCCGCTTGGCCAGAAAGGGCCCCCAACTCAAGAAAAGGAAAAGAAAACAAACAAACAATTCAAAAGAAATGAACAAAAGCCCCGGAATCCCACCAGCGTGGTAGCCCAGACCAGGAAGCAGCTCCACAGTCGAATGGAGTTCCGCAGCCCTTCAGGAAGAAGCAAAGATGGCGCACAGAGCCAGGTACTCGAGTGAAAGGAGGGGGAGGTGGCGAGAGGCAAGTAAGAAATCAAAAGAAGCAGAAAAAAAAAAGCAACATTAGCAGCGAACAAATGGCACTCAGAGAGCCAGCTAGTGTGGGCTGGTGTTTCTGGACAAGAGACTGTGTCCACAGGAAGCAGAGGGGGCTGAGTGTGGGTGAAGAAGGGTAGAGAGTTGGAAAGGTTATATCACAAATTACCGGCGCTCTGCAGCCCCTCAGGAAGAAGCAAAGATGGCGCACGGAGCAAGGAACTCAAGCGAAAGGAGGGGGTGGTGGAGAGAGGTAAGGAAGATATCAAAAGAAGTGGAAAAAAGCAACACCAGCAGCCAACAAATGGCACTCAGAGAGCTGCCCATTTGGGTGTGTGGAATCCAAGCAGCCAGTGTTTCCTGGTCAAGCGATTGTGGCCGTGGGAAGCAGAGGAGGCTGAGTCGGGGTGAAGAAGGGTGGGGCGTGGGAAAGCGTATATCGCAAATTACCGGTTGTTTTGTCTCCCGCTCGATGCTCCGTGAGGCTGCTTTCTTGTACCCCCGTTTGCTGGTCTCCGATAGGAGTCCAAGATGGCGGATCCATGCTGTGTTAGCTGGTAGGGGACCTCTGCATGAATCTCTCCTCGCTCTCCATTCTGTGTCAGTTTTCTCACTCCATTCGGTGCTTGGCTGAGTTCTTTATCTCTTCATTTGATGTTTTAGGGTTTCAGGTTTGTTGTATTCTCCGTTCGGCTTAGTTTTTCGGATCTTTGCTGTGGAGGGACGGTGTGGTGCTTCTGCCTAGAGCGCCATTTTTCCAGAACTCGGCAGGACCTATTTTCATACAATCTGTATAGGCTTCTGAAATAATAAAAGTCATTTATTATTGCTTACTTGGCTAAGGCCTTGTTCTACACTACGTGTTGTTGTCATTAGGTGCCCTTGAGTTGATTCCGACTCATAGCAACCCTATGTACAACGGAACGAAACACTGCCTGGTCCTGCGCCATCCTCACAATTGCTCAAGCCCGTTGTTGCAGCCACTGTGTCAATCCATCTTGTTGAGGGTCTTCTTCTTATTTGCGGACCCTCTACTTTACCAAGCATGATGTCCTTCTCCAGAGATTTATCCCTCCTTACAATATGTCCAAAGTATGTGAGACATAGTCTCACCATCCTTGCTTCCAAGGAGCATTCTGGTCGCACTTCTTCCAAGACAGATTTGTTTGGTCTGTTGGCAATTCATGGAATATTCAATATTCTTCTCCAACACCACGATTCAAAGGCGTCAATTCTTTTTCACTCTTCCTCATTCATTGTCCAGCTTTTACATGCATATGAGGCGATTGAAAACACCATGGCTTGGGTCAGGTGAACCTTAGTCTTTAAGGTGATATCTTTGCTTTTTCAACACTTTAAAAAAGTCTTTTGCAGCAGATTTGCCCAATGCAATGCATCTTTTGATTTCCTGACTGCTGCTTCCGTGGGGGGTGTTGATTGTGGATCCAAGTAAAATGAAATCCTTGACAGCTTCAATCTTTCCTCCATTTCTCATGATGTTGCTTATTGGTCCAGTTGTGAGGATTTTTGTTTTTCTTTATGTTGGAATGTAATCCATACTGAAGGCTGTGGTCTTTGATCTTCGTCAGTAAGGGCTTCAAGTCCTCTTCACTTTCAGCAAGGAAGGTTGTGTCATTTGCATAACACAGGTTGTTAGTGAGTCTTCCTCCAATCCTGCTGCCCCGTTCTTCTTCATATAGTCCAGCTTCTTGGATTATTTGCTCAGCGTACAGATTGAATAAGTATGCTGAAAGGATACAATCCTGACAATACCTTTCCTGACATAAATCACGCAGTATCCCCTTGTTCTGTTGGAACAACTGCCTCTTAAACTATGTACAGGTTCCTTATGAGCACAATTAAGTGTTCTGGAATTCCCATTCTTCGCAATGTTATCCATAGTTTGTTATGATCCACACAGTCAAATATATGCTATATATATATATATATGTATATTCAGCTAATCCTTTTAACAACTAATACCGTATTATTATTATTGTTTGTTGCTGTTAGTTGCTGTCAAGTCAGCTCTGATTCATGGTGACCTTGTATATAACAGAATGAAATGTTGCCCCGTCTTGTTTCATCTTTTTGTTTTTTAAATTTTATTTTGTTGTTGTTGTTGAGAATATACACAATAAAACATATACGCCAATTCAACCATTTCTACATGCATAATTCAGTGATATTGATTATATTCTTTAAGTTGTGCCACCGTTCTCACCCTCCTTTTCTGAGTTGTTCCTCCCCCATTGACATAAACTCACTGCCCACTAAGGTTCCTATCTAATCTTTCGAGTTGCTGTTGTCACATTGATCCCATATAGACAGTTCTTAAAAGAGCATGATTCTCAAGGCAGACATTCTAGTTAAGTTAAACTATTGTTTGGTTTTAAGAAGACTTTAGGGATATTTCTGGTTTAATGTTGAAAGATTATCTCAGGGCAATAGTTTCAGGAGTTCATCTAGCCCTCATGGCTGCAGAAAGTATGGAGTCCATGAGAATTTGAAATTCTTCTCTGCGTTTCCCCCCTTTTGAGGAGAATTCTTCTATAGAATATTTGATAAAAATGTTAAGTAATGGTAGTTGGGCACCATCCTGTTCTTCTGGTCTCCTGGAAAAGGAGGCAGTTGCTCATGGAGGCAATTAGCCACACATTCCATATCCTCCAACTCTTCGTGACTCTCCTTCTTCTTCTCTTGCTCAAGATGAATAGAGACCAATTGTCATGTCTTGGATGGCCACTTTCAAGCTTTTAAGACCCCAGGCACTGTGAAACGAACTAGGAGGTAGAACAGAACCAGTGAACATGTTATTAGACCAAAGAAAAGGCAAATGTATCGGGACCAAAATTTATTAGTGGTTACCAGGGATGGGAAGGAGGTGGAAGGGGAGGGGGTGTTTAATGGTGATGGAAAAGTCACATTGATTAGGGTAGGGTTAAAAACAAAACAAAGCAAAACCCATTGCAGTCGAGTCAATTCTGACTCATAGCGACGCTATAGGATGGAGTAGAACTGTGCCATAGAGTTTCCAAGGAGTGGCTGGTGGATTTGAACTGTTGACCTTTTGGTTAGCTGCCAAGCTCTTAACCACTGTGCCACCAGGGATCCAGGGTAGGGTTGCACTCAAACATACCAACAATCATCATGAGGATGGCACAGGACAATTAACTGGGATATGCCATGAAACCATGACCCTAAACCTCCAAACCAAAGAACCAAGTCCCATGAGGTTTTTGGTTGTTCATAAGCAGCCTCAGCAGCTACTTTTTTTTTTCCTTATTGTAAATATATCAATCACACAGCATTTGCCAGTTCAACTTTTTACAGGTGTACAACTTATTGACAGCAATTACAATAATCGGCTGTGCAACTGTTGGTTCCTTGCTTTGGAGGTTTAGGGTCATGGTTTCATGGGACATCCCAGTTTAATTGTCCTGGGCCATTTCCATGATTGTTAGTATGTTTGAGTCCATTATTGCAACTATTGTGTCAATCCATCTCATTTAGGGTTTCCTTCTTTTCCATTGGTCCTCTACTTTACTAACCATGGCATCCTTTTTTAGTGATTGGTCTTTCCTGATGATGTGTCCAGAGTAAAGGAGTTGTAGTCTCACCATCCTTGCTTCTAAGGAGCGTTCTGGTTGTATTTCTTCTAAAACGGACTTGTTCATTCTTCTAGCAGTCCACAGTATCTTCACTATTTTTTGCTGTAGTTCTATTCTTCTTCTGTCTTCCTTTTTCAGTATTCAACTTTCGCATGAATATGAGGTGATTGGAAAGACCATGGCTTGGGTCAGATGTACCTTAGTCATCAGAGTGACATTGATTATTGATCTAAGTAGAGTGAGATCCTTGAAAACTTTAATTTCTTCTCCATTTATCATGATGGTCCAGTTGAGAGGATTTTCGTTTTCTTCACTTTCTGGCATAATCAATTCTGAAGGCTGTAGTCTTTGACCTTCATCAGTAAGTGCTTTAAGTCATCTTCATTTTTGGCAAACACGATTGTGTCATCTGAATATTGCAGGTTGTTAATGAGTCTTCCTCCAATCCTGATAGTGCCTTCTTCTTCATGTAATCCAGTTTCTCGGGTTATCAGTTAAGCATACAGGTTGAATAAGGGAGGGAAAAGGATACAGCTGTGCCACATGCCTTTTCCAGTTTTGAACCATGCGGTTTCCCCTTGTTCTGTTCAAACTCTTCTTTTATAGATAAGAAACTAAGGCATAGTGAAGTGAAGTAACTTGTATAATGTTTCACAGCTAGAAAATAGTCTGATCCTCTTTATGGCTGTTTAAATTTATAAGTTAAAATGAAACCATTGCAAAAACTAGGAATCTGAGTAGCCTCCATTGTCAAAAGGGAAAGGAAAACAATACATGAAGGACATTATAGGGACATGACCACTTGTAAGAAGTGGTGTAGATTTTTTTTTCCAATGTTGAAGTTTATCGTAAATGTATCAAGGTACGGTAGCTGTAGCCTCTAATGCATATTGGGGTTAATTCCAAGACTTTTATTGTCACTCAGGATTTGACAAAGTAATAGTTATTTGTGTCACTAAACCTTTTAGGCTGGAGAGTTTTGTACATTAGTAGCTGTTAAAGATCTTACTGTAGAAATTACTGTTATGATTATGGAAACCCCTAGTTTAACCCACATTGATCATAATATGTTTCTGGCATGGTCAATTTTTTTTTTTTTTTTCCTGATTCAAATCGTTTTATAAAGCATATTTAAAGGCTGTCCTCAATCTCTCTGGAGTTACATAGCCTTTCTGTTAGTTATGGTAGAATCATTTTTGAAGATTTTTTTTAGTGTTCTGCAGGGAAAAAGACAAGAAGTTAATTGATGTTGCTTAGTACTGAATTCCCGAGTTCTGTCTATGATCAAAATACTCCTGTAATGGATTGAATTATGTCCCCCCAAAAATATGGGTATCAGTTTGGCCTGGGCCATGATTTCCAGCATTGTGTGGTTGTCCTCCATTTTGTGGTTGTAATTTTATGTTAAAGAGGATTAGGGTGGGATTGTAACACCCTTAACCAGGTCACATCCCTGATACAATATAAAGGGAGATTCCTTCGAGTGTGGCCTGCACCACCTTTTATCTCTCAAAAGATAAAAAGGAAAGGGAAGCAAGCAGAGAGAAGGGACCTCATACCACCAAGAAAGCAGCGCCAAGAGCAGAGAGCATCCTTTGGACCCAGGGTCCCTGCGCTGAGAAGCTCCTAGTCCAGGGGAAGATTGATGACAAGGACCTTCCTCCAGAGCCAACAAAGAGAGAAAGGTTTCCCCTGGAGCTGATGCCCTGAATTTGGACTTGTAGCCTACTAGACTGTGAGAGAATAAATTTCTCTTTTTTGAAGCCACCCACTTGTGATATTTCTGCTATAGCAGCACTAGATGACTAAGACAGCCCCCCTGCCCCATCAACCTATGGGTGGAAAGACAGTCTCATTTATGTTGATGTCCAGTTCTGTATCCTATAACCCTGGCTTGCAAAACTGGAGGCCTCCAAGCCTCCCTACAAAGTCCCCTCTGGGCATTTCTCAGAGCTACTAGGGGTGTCTCTCATGTGCTCAGTCCCAAGTTTGTTGCTTCTGTCTCCTTGTTAGCATATCCCGAGAAAATAAAATTTTGAATATATAATCAGTGATAGTAAAGAACAGAGCTCTAGGCTTTACCATTTCTTTCTGCATGTTTTTTATTTATTTTATTTTTATGGTGAAAAATATATGTAACAAAATACTTGCCATTTCAACAATCTTCACATGTACAGTTCAGTGACATTAATTATATTCATCATGTTGTTCAACCATCACCCTTAATGATTCTCGAATTTTTCTACCACCCTTAACAGAAGCTCGGTGTTCTCTAAGCGCATGTCTTCCTTTTCCCCTCCCTCTTGCCAACTCCTGGTAACCACCAATAAACTTTGGACTCTATACACTTGCCTATACTAGATGAGGAATGGTTTTGTTAAAAAAAAAAAAAAGGACTGGTGTAATATTCTCTCTTCTAGAGGTGTGGAGTTTTTCATATGTCAACCAGCTGTAACCTTTTGAAGGTTTAATGAAATCAGCAAATGTAATCCAATGTATGAGAGTGGATATGAATCAAGACTATTATTGTTGAACAAATGGCATTAATTTCTAGTGCACATGTGGACCTGAGTTTTAAAATATTTGTTTGAAAAATGTCAAGCTGCTCATTGTTTTAGAATATTTGAGCAGCTTACCAGTATAGTCTTTTTAAACAGTTGTGCTTCTAAAAGGTTACAGTGTGCGCATATTTACTCTTTTCAGCTTTAAAAATTCTTCAGTGGCATGGCTAGTGGGGAAATACCTCAAATTCCTCCTTTAATGAATTGCATTTCCTAGAGGGTATAGAAAATTCCACTTCATTTTCAGCAGTAGCCTTAGGCTAGGGGACTCACTTTACACCCCAGTGCTCGTTACTCTCTTAATTGGGGTGTGGAAGTCATTTTCAGTGCAACCCAGAGGTTATATAATTAGAATGTATATCATTAGATTCCTTAAAGCTAATGGAGAAGTTTGTATTTCCTATGTTGTATTATTTTCCTGGTGCAGCCATAACAAAGTACCACAAGCTGGGTGGCTTAAAATACGGAAATGTAGTCTTTCACAGTTCTGGAGGCTAGAAATCTGAAATCTAGGCATCTGCAGGACCGTGCTCCCTCCCAAGTCTCTAGGGGAGGATTCTTCCTTGCCTCTTCCAACTTCTGGTAGCCGTATAAGTTCCTTGGCTTGTGGCAGCAGGTCTTCAGTCTCTGCTTCCATTTTCCCATGGCCATCTTCCCTCTGTGTCTGTCTCTGTGTCTCTTCTCTTTTATAAGGACACCAGTCATATTAGATTAGGACCTACCCTACTCCAGTATGACTTCATGTTAACAAATTACATCTACAGAGACCCTATTTTCAAATAAGGTCACATTCACAGGTACCAGGGGTTAAGGCGTCAGCACATCTTTTCACGGGACACAATTTAACCCAAAACAGATGTCCACTGTCAGCCCCTTGTGAATGAAAGGGCTCAAGGATGTCTTAGTCTGGGTTCTCTAGAGGAGCAAAACCGGTGAAATGCATATATAAATACCGTAGTTTTACACAAATAGCATGTGCCTTCTATATTTGTTTACCAACTGCACCCCCTCCACCGCCCCTGTGAGGTATTTTTGTAAGCACGCTGTGCTCTTTTTTTTTTTTTTTTTACAGCAACATGTAAAAAAAAAACCTGGCATAGTGGCACTTATGAAAATACCTTGCAGGGGGAGGGCATGGTTGGCAAACAAATCTAGAAGGCACACATTATCTGCACAAAACTACTGCATATATGGACAGGTTTATTTTAAGGAAATGTCTCACACAACTGGGAGGAAATGGCTCACGCAATTGTGGGGGCTGGCAAGTCCCAAATCCATGGGTCAGGTGGCAGACTGGAAACCTCTGCTGACTCACTGAGCCACAGGGGCTGGCAAATCCAAAATCTGCAGGTCAAACAGTAGGCCAGAGGTTTCTGCAGGCTTACATCCCAAGAACCATAGGTCAGGCGATGAGAAGAGAGTATGGTTGAGAGAGTGAGCTTTGCCAGAACATCCATTTATATACTGGAGGCAGGCTACACCTCCAAGGAAACACCCCTTTCAGCTGACTGGCTGATCACATTAGATCACATAATAGAAAGTAATTACATTATACTACATTGTGGAAGAGCACCCAGTCCAGTATCTGCCAAACCTCTGAGAATCATAGCCTAGCCAAGTTGACACATAACATTAACCATCACAGGGGGTAGTGAATATTTGTTGCCTGCTCTAAGCACTGGGAATTCAATGATGAGCAAGGTAGCCATGGACCCTATCCTCCTGGAGCTCATGGTTACAGTGTAGCTGGGGATATTGTAGACAAAGGCTATAGTAGGCAGGGCAGTGGTCTCCAAGATGGGTGTGGGGAGATCTATGAGGATGTAGGGAGAAAATATAAAATTTACAATGTTTTATAATGTGCATGGTATGTGGTATAGTGATACATTTTTATAATATATTTAATTTCTTTGTGCACACATATACAGATCTCCTTCAGGACTCTGCTTTGTTCCATTGATCTTAGCTGATATCTTTAAGAAAGTTTGGCAACTATATTTAAAAAGTCTAATCTATCTAATCAGGACGTTAATTTAATCAGAACACCCCATTCCGTGAACAACTTGATTGAGCATGCTTTTTCTCAAGATGAAAGAGTACCCAGTAACATGGTTATTTTTTGCATTTACATACAATTTAGTGCTTCTTTCAAGTTAGCTTTGAAATTGGGAGGAACTTCCAATACATTTCTATAATATACTCTATTGTAATGGTGTGATAATACATTCCTTGCTAACATATAAAACACAAACTTCCTCTTTAACTTCTTCACTTGTTCTCATTTCATCATAATTGCCTGGCGTGAATTCTTCCTAAACCGATTTTCGCTCACCCTGGAACCACCTCCTATTCTTGAGGAAGGTCCCCACGCCATTCGTTTGTTTTCAGATATTACTGAGTTTGCTTTTTGCCCATCACTGGCGACACAGTGAATTGCAGTCAGCCCAAGTGATATCCAGGTGACTTGCCTTGAGCATTGGCTGCTCATTTCACGCATGGCAGAATTCTTGGGGTCCGCTGATTGGTTGATGCTACCAGTATCACAGGCTTCTCACATCAGAGCTTCTTTCTATGATGTTGGCCTTCCAATAGACTTTGTGAAAAGATATATCTCTACTTATATTCCCTGGTTATTCAACTCCTCTTCCTTTTTATCTCATCTTCAGCACTCATACCTTCCCCAAGTTTCTTTGGAAGACAGATAGCAAAAAAAAAAATTATCCATTTAGGTCCCTTCCACAGGACTTCTATGACAATATGATAGTCGCATTACTTTCATTTCCAAGACTAAATTATTTGATGACTGCCTATGATTAGAAAAATAATTTTAGAAAATCGCGTTTTAGTATGCAATATTTGAATCTTTCTTGGGACTTCTAGATCTAATTTTTTGCATTTTACCACTTGAAAGGAATTATTATCAGCATTTCTGGATGGATCTGTTTGTCAGCATCTAGTTATTTCTATAGTTTCTTAAATTATCATGCCTATCTATAATTCCCAAATTCAAATTAAATAGTTACATCTAGTACTTCAAGTATTTCCCAGTGGGGCTCCCCAGTTCAGTACTCTGCTGAATGCTAGCAAATTTGTTGTGAAGAAAGACTTGAGCACTCAAACTCATTCCCACCCTAGGGCCTTTGCACCAACTGTTCCCTTTGGCTAGAGTTATTTCCAGATCTTCATGTGCTAGATCTTATCATTCATATTTCAACTTAAACTTATCTTCTTGGGGAGGCCCTTTTCTGACCACTGAAACAGACCACTCACATCATTTGATTTTATTTTCTCATAGCATGTGTCACTATCTTAAGTAATGTTTATTCACTTGTTCATCACCTGTCCTCCCGCTACAGTGTAAATTCAGAAGAGCAGAGGCCTTGTCCATCAATTTCATTGCTCTATCCCCAGTGTATAGTGTGGTTCCTGGCAAATAATGGTTTGATAAATGCTTGCTGAATTGCTGAATATATGAATGAAACATTTGGTAAATGGTGTGTAAAACAAGGTTAAACAAGTTTCTCTAGAGTGGGATATACTGGCACAGCATTTCCGAAACGTATTTGACTAAGAACAAACATGTTGTTGTTGTTGTTGTTGTTGTTAGGTGCTGTTGAGTCGGTTCTGACTCATAGCTATAGGACAGAGTAGAACTGCCCCATAGGGTTTCCAAGGAGTGGCTGGTGGATTTGAACTGCCAACCTTTTGGTTAGCAGCCGAGTTCTTAATCACTATGCCACCAGGGCTCCAGAACAAACATACACACACATATTTAAAATGTTCTATTTTTCAACATCTCCTGGAGGAGTCTTCCAAGAAACACCATTGGAGATACATAGAAGTGATGAGATACGACCAGATTAACCAGGGTAATAGTGATTTACTGCAAGCATTCGAGGACATATGGAGTGGTAGGTACATAATCTTCATTTTACCCTATAGTAATCAATGGACAGACTAGGAAGAAAGGCCTGGAAATCTACTCCCCAAAATTCAACCAGTGAAAACCCTGTGGATCACAATGATCCAGTCCCATTGTGCAAGGGGTCACCATGAGTTGGAGACCGACTCAATGTCAGCCAACAACAGCAACAACATACATTTAAGATTACATTTAGATGTACTCCAGAGGGTGAAGAAGACCCCTTCCTTCTCCACACCCTCTCTATGTGTGTCCCTATCCAATGCAACTCACCTCTTTTGAGTAGATTCTAGAGCCAAGACAGGTCAGAGGTAGGCTTCTCTCATGCCTGATTATCCATGTTTCTTAAACTTGGGAACTAATTT
The DNA here is from genome assembly GCF_000243295.1 of Trichechus manatus latirostris. Classification (NCBI taxonomy): domain Eukaryota; kingdom Metazoa; phylum Chordata; class Mammalia; order Sirenia; family Trichechidae; genus Trichechus; species Trichechus manatus. The sequence goes on along the minus strand of NW_004443945.1, from coordinate 21,209,038 downwards.
TTAGTATAATTATTTGTAGCCATGGTAGCAGAGCTGGTTTCACTTCATATACATGGCAGTATCCTTAATAACTCTATGCAGAAAGAATTCCTTGAGGTTGTTTTCCTAATGAGAAGACTGTGGGTAGGGAAGACACATACTGCTTCAAGGCTTCTGTCTGGTACAGAAGGCAAAATGAAACACAGTCCTGTTTTATTGTTGTTTTGGCTTTTTAGGTTGTCAGATACTCCACTGACAGTGTAATAGCATATACATAAGAATAAGTAAGATGTGGTACTGAAGGTACAGTGCTATTAGGCTTCATAGATATGGGTAGAGAAGCAGAAGGAGGAAATGAATTAGTGTGCTCATTTTCTGCTCAACGCAGTAATCTTTAGGCAACAAGCTGGGGGTTAATTGGCCCTAGTGGTATGTACCTAATCTATAGAAACTTGTGAGTATAATCAGATTTGTTCTGGATTTTATTTATTCATAGAGAATCACAAAATTGTATTTTACCTTTGGACCAAACAGGTTTTTTTTTGTTTTGTTTTTATATTTCCTTTTTCAAGAATGATGAATTTGGTTATAGAGAAAAATTATCCACTGCCTTGAGGTTGCATTGGACAATAACTCTTCAGAGTTTAAAACTGTAAAGATTTTCCTTTCTATTTGAGGTTCACTGATTTTTATTTAAAAAAAAAAAAAGAGCCATCACATGAATGTGCACACCCATGTTCATTGCAGCACTGTTCACGATAGTAAAAAGATGGAAACAACCTAGGTGCCCATCAGTGGATGAATGGATAAACAAATTATGGTACATTCACATAATGGAATACTACACAGCAATAAAGAACAGTGATGAAGCCGTGAAACATCTCACAACATGGATCAATCTGGAGGGCATTATGCTGAGTGAAGTTCGTCGCAAAAGGACAAATATTGTATGAGACCACTATTATAAGAACTCATGAAAAAGTTTAAACACAGAAGAAAACATTCTTTGATGGTTACGAGGGTGGGGAGGGAGGCAGAGGAGTATTCTCTAACTAGATAGTAGACAAGAATCATCAGGTGATTCTTGTCACCCGATGAAGGGAAGGACAATGCACAATACAGGGGAAGTCAGCACAACTGGACTAAACCAAAAGCTAAGAAGTTTCTTGAACACAACAAAACACTTCGAGGGACAGAGTAGCTGGGGCTGGGGGCTGGGGACCATGGTTTCGGGGGACATCTAGGTCAATTAGCATAACAAAGTTTATTAAGAAAATGTTCTGCATCCCACTTTGGTGAGTGGCGTCTGGGGTTGTAAAAGCTTGCTAGCAGCCATCTAAGATGCACCAGTTGGTCGCAACCCACTTGGAGCAAAGGAGAACGAATAACATGAAAGACACAAAGAAAGTATTAGCCCAAGAGACAGAAAGGGCCACATAAACCAGAGACTTCATCAGCCTGATACCGGAAGAACTAGATGCTGCCCGGCTACCACCAGTGACCACCCTGACAGGGAACACAACAGAGAGTCCCTGACGGAGCAGGAGAAAAGTATGGAGCAGAACTCAAATTCACCTAAAAAGACCAGACTTAATGGTCTGAATGAGACTGGAAGTACCCCTGAAGCCATGGCCCCCAGACTTTCTGTTAACCCAGAACTAAAACCATTCCTGAAGCCCACTCTTCAGACAAGGATTAGACTGGACTATAAAACATAAAATAATACTCGTGAAGAATGTACTTCTTAGTTCAAGCAGATACACATGACCAAGTGGGCGGCTCCTGTCCGGAGGCAGGATGAGAAAGCAAGACAGGACAGGATTTGGTTGGATGGACACGGGAAACCTGGTGTGGAAAGAGGCAGTGTGCTGTCACATTATAGGGATTGCAACTAGTGTCACATAACAATATGTGTATAAATTTTTGTATGAGATATTAACTTAAGCTGTAAACTTTCACCTAAAGCACAAGTTAAAAAAAAAACAGAATGATGAATGTGTCATATAATGCTACATTATATAGATTAACTGGAATCTTAAACTTGCTTTTAGTCTTCATTATTTATTTGTTTCCTAATTTTATCTATTGAAATTAGAGGAAATTTTTGCATCATGTTTAATAATTTGTATAATTTTTTTGCACTGTGTTCATAAATAAGAGTGTTCTAAAATTTATTTCATTATACTGTCTTTGTCTTGTTTTAGTATCAAGGCAATTCCTCGATAAATGAGTTGCCCTAGTTTGAGGATTATCTATTCCTTGAAGTTGAATAAAACTCACCCGTGGGATCTCTTGCGTCTGGTGTTTAGTTTATATGTATGTGTATGTTGGAGGGAGGAGGACAGGTACTTTATGATTTTTAATTTAATTTCTTAATGACTTTTGATACCTTCAGGTCTTCTATTTATTGCTAAATTAATTTTGGTAATTTTTTTCTGGACAATCATTTCTTTGAGCACCCTAAGCATAATTCTTAAAAGTTGTTATACCATTCTCCCATAAAATTAATCTAATTCAAAGTGGAGTTTTTATACCATTGTTGGTTTTGTTGACATTTTTAGCATTATATTTCTTCATGTGTTTTGGAATTTTGGTTTGCTGACTCATTTTGAGTAGAATGTTTCAATTTTTGTTGTACTGTTTTGCCCCTCTCTGGGCTCACTGTTTGCTCTCTAGAGGTGGTGTGATCGCTTTTACCTGCCTACAATGCTTCCCATTCCAGACCAGATTTTATTAGGCTGTTTCTATGTTCCTACCAATGGTTATAATGGAGATATCACGTATTCTATCCCCAAGCTAGCGGGTGTCTTGCTTCAGTGCCTGGTAGTGAGTCATGTCTTTGTCCATTTCTCCTCCAAAGGCTCAAACTTTTTATAAAGCTGTTGCTCTAGGCACGTTTTTTATTTATTTTTTCTCTGCCTCCTTTCGTGAGCCCAACCCAGTGCTTGGCTTAGTTAACCTGGCTTACTTAGGTCTCCCTGTCTCCAAAAAAACACCCCAAAAAACCAAACCTGTTGCTGTGGAGTCAATTTTGACTCATAGCAACCCTATAGGGCAGAGTAGAACTGGCCCATAGAGTTTTCAAGGCTGTAATCTTTACAGAAGCAGACTTTCACATCTTTTACCCACGGAGCGACTGGTGGAATGGCTGGTGGGTTCGAACCTCCAACCTTTCAGATAGCAGCCTAGTGTTTAACCACTGTGCTCCCAGGGCTTCTCCAGTAAAGCCATAGTAGAGGACGAGAACACCCAGCAGTCAATGCTGGCTTCTGGATCTGGAGCCTTGCAGGTCACCTGGCTTCAGTTCCATAAATATCCAAATCTGTTGGCATCATTCTTTGTGATTCAAACCCATTTCTAGTCCACAGAGCTGTTTATCTTGTTTCTGGAACCAAGCTATGATCTTTAGGTTTTTACTTTTTGAATTTCATCTCTACTTGCCAACATGTTTAAAATAGAGGAGGCTCCTAAAGGTGTGAATTTGCTGTGCCATGTTTACCATAAGTCTCATCATTAACTTTTAAGCATTGCTTTATATCTGGTCCTAACTTCTTGTCCATAGCTCTGTAAGGTTTTGACCTTTGAAGAACACATTAAAGATTAATCCTCTTTTAATGTACTCATTGTTTATACTCATCACTGTGAGAAAGTAAGTTACATTATATAGTAGTTGAGAATTAACTTTAATGGGTTTATGCGACTAAAATTATAAAAGTCAAAGTAATTAACGGGAAATTTGTTTTAGTTATACACTGATCACAAAGTAATATTGTTTTATTTAATTGACTGAACTAGCTTTATTCTGAATCACATTTTATTACTCAACAGAAGTAAATCAACCTAAGTCGATTTGTTGATTCTGTACAAGCTGTGATGGTTAAGGTTATGTGGCACCTTGGTTGGGCCATAACTGTCAGTGGTTTGGCAGTTATGTAATGATAGTAATTTGTAATCAACTCCACCATGAGATTTGCTATGAGCAGCCAATCAGTTAAAAGGCAGTTTCCTTGGAGATGTGGCTGTCACTCTGGATCTTGCATTTGGCTCATCATCATCTGACCTCTGGTTCTTGGGACTTGAGCTGCTGATCTTGGGATTCACTGGCTTCCGCAGCCTATGAGCAAGAGGCCTGCCATCTGACTTGCCAGCCTTGGGTTCGTCAGCCCCTGCAGCTATGTGAGTCAGGAGAAGCCTCCAGCCTGATACCTGACCCATGAACTTAGGACTTGCCAGCCTCTACAACCGCATGAGCCATTTCCTTGAGATAAATATCTCTCTCTCTCTCTCTCTCTATATATATATATATATATATATATATA
>NW_004443945.1:21186204-21204640 GCF_000243295.1 Trichechus manatus latirostris | reverse complement strand
TCACTGGTTTTTTGTTTCTCTAGAGAACCCAGCCTGAGACACAGACCTTGTGAGAAATATATATTAAGGAAGTAAAGGGTGTCAGCCATTAGGAATCTTCCAGCCTAGGGTTTCTCAGCTGAGGGGTGGGGATGGAAGGCATTACCTCCATCCTGCCTTCCCCTACCAGAAGTGTATCAGGAGTGGGAGGCTTTTTATTTTTTTATTTTCTCTCCTTCCCAGCCTCCTACCCAAGGGTAGTATATTCCTTGCCTCCCTGCCCCCCTGCCCCCAATTGCTTGAGAATTACCATCAGAGGGAGCCACTTTTACTAAGAAAACATGCCATGTCAATTGGGTATTATGATAACAATAAAACATCATTAAACAACAAAATGGATTAGGAGACTAGATCGATTCAGCATGTTCAGCGTACCAGGCAATATATTAGGCACTTTCCTTGCAATCACTGTTACATCAACACTGTGAGGCAGTTGTTAGTGTCTATTTTTAGGTATGTGGAAACAGGGCTCAAAGAGCTCAAGCATCTTGCCCGAGAGTTCCTAGTAAGTGGCAGAGGTAGGTTCAAATCCCGGCCTGTCTGCATCTAAAGCCCACAGTTTTCACTCTGATGCTATAAGAGGGACAAAGACAAGGTTGAAACATGCTCTACCTTATTGCAGTTTACTGAAGGAAGAGATAGAGATGAAAATTCATAAACTGTTACAGTATATGGTTTAAAAAGTTTAAATGATACCCTTTTGATAGGTCATTTATTTTTTTTTTCCTCTTATCTTTAAACAATGCTACACTTAAACTTGTCTGTAATAGAAGGAAAAAAAAAAAAAGGGAAAGAGAGAGCAATTTACCCCTTATTATCCAGTCCCTGTTATTGGTGATCTTATACCTTCTCTGCAGAAATTGTGGTCAAATGTGATGTCAGGAGATGCTTTCTGTCCCCAGTTTAAGCTCTTTATTTCTAAAGAAGATATACTAGCTTTTTGATGCTTTCTTCAAGGTCCTGTTCTGGAAAGTTCTGTGTAGTCAAGGCCCTCCTAGAGAGACAGCTGTTCTCTGGTCAGTCTTGCCAAGTCTGTAAATGCAGTTGACGGTACAGTCGCTCATTGGATTAGCCATTGTTAGGAAAACGTCACCTCAGGTACATGGGGAGCTTCATTTCAAGCACCTAAATTCATTTTCATGCAGCGCTACTTGGTTACCTAGTAACTGCAGTTATTTAGAGAGGACTGCTTATCTGTGATTTTTTGAGCTGTAACTTTTTTCCCCTTTGCAACCTATTATTGAAATGAAAATGTAACTTAGCTATTTCATGTTGTATGGGATGTTTTCAAATGGAATAAGTTCATGCTGTTTTAAATTAGGCTCACCAAACAACATTTTTAGAATATTTGTCACATTTCTAAATAACATGTACTTGTGATTGATACCCCCTCTAATTCAAACTGGCAGCACATAGTACTGTGCCTGCTGAAGCTGTCTGTATGAAATATACTGAAAGTCTCCAACTTTCCAAGTGAGTATTTCCTAGGGAGAATGAATGATGCAATGTTTGAGATCATCGTAAGATAATTATGGTATAACTAATAGTGGCAAACATCTATGGAGTTTATGCTAATTGCCAGGAACTATGTCACTTCATTTAATTCTCACAACACACCTTAACAGTAGGCTTGTATTATTATTTACACCTTATGGATAGGGAAATGAGGTTTAGAGAGGTTAAGTAACTTGCTCATGTCAAGCTGATAGGGATAAATTGTTGAAAAACTCATTACTTTATGTATATAGGCAAGGAGTAGTAGATGAACTTTTAGTATAGCCAAGTGAAAGGTAATAGATGAGAGAAAAGCAAACAAAAGTGGGTTCTGTACTATCTTTCATAAAGCAGCCAGAGGGATTTGGTGAAAATAGCCCTTGACTCTGGATCAGAAGCCATGGATTCTGTTCTCGGCCCCTGCCATGTGGGCAAATCACTTCACTTCTCTCTGTAAAATCAGAGTGTTGGCCATAATCTATTAAGGTGATTCTAGCTTTAATAGAGTATGAACATAGGAGCCTGAAAAGGAATCCAGGAATCATTGTAGGTTTCTTAATTTATGTAATCCCATGTAACTAAAGAGACTAAGTAAATTCCAGGAACTATCAAAACAGTTCTGTACATTTAAGTAATAACGCACAAAATGTTTTTGGTTTCCATACATTACAGTTTTGGTCGCTACATCTCTAAAATCTATTGGAATTGGAGAAAGTTTAGAAGGAACCATCAAAATGGTAGGATGAGGCTATTATAATAGGTGTAGCAGTCTTCAGCCTAGAAAGGAGAAAAAAATCTTCACTTAGAAATGTCTACAAAACCACAATTTTTATATGTCATGTACTTGAGAGAGGAGCCCTGGTGGAGCAGTGGTTAAGCAGCTCGGCTGCTAACCAAAAGGCTGGTTGTTCTGAACCCACTAGCAGTTCCATGGAAGAAAAGACCTGGTGATCTGCTCCCATACAGATTACAGCCTAGAAAACCCTATTGGGCAACTCTATGTCCTGTATGGTCTCTATGAGTCGGAATCAACTCAACAACACACACAACAATAGCAACAACAATGTTGTCTTAGGCTGGGTTCTCTAGAGGAGCAAAACCAGTGAAGCAAATATATATAAATATAAATAAAGAGAGATTTATCTCAAGCAAGTGGTTCATGCAGCTGTGGAGGTTGGGAAGTCTCAAATCTGCGGGTCAGGCATCAGGCTGGAGGCTTCTCCTTACTCACATGGTTGCAGGGGCTGACAAACTCAAAATCTACAGGTCAGGCAGAAAGCTGCAGGCTCACAGGGTTGCAGGAGCTGGCAAATCTTAAGATCTGCAAGTCAGGCGGTAGGCTGCTGACCCACGTCCCAAGAACCAGAGGTCAGAGGATAACAAGTTGGATGCAAGATCCAGAGCGCGTGAGCTTTGCTAGAACATCCATATATGTTGGATGCAAGCCACAACCCCAAGGAAACTCCCTTTTCAACTGATTGGCTGCTCACATCAGATCACAAAATGGAAGATGATTGCATCATTACATAACTGCCAAATTATATCATTACATAACTGCCAAACTACATCATTACATAACTGCTAAACCACTGAGAATCATGGCCCAAACAAGTTGACACACAACCTTAACCATCACAAACATGTACTTGAGAAGGTAATCTTAGGACAGATACAGATAAGTACTGTTTCACACAGTAGATGATACATTTATAGAACTTTTTACCTATGGAAGCTTTTATGGATTGAATTGTGTCCCCCAAAAATGTGCAGCAACTTGGCTAGGCAGTGAGTCCCAGATTGTGTGGTTGTCCACCATTTTGTGATCTGATGTGATTATCCTATGTATTGTAAATCCTAAACTCTATGATGTTAATGAGGCAGGCTTAGAGACAGTTGTGTTAATGAGACAGGATTCAGTCCACAGGATTAGAGTCCTGTAGATTGAGTCAGTCTCTTTTGAGATATGAAAGAGAGAATCGAGCAAAGAGACAGAGGGGCCTCATACCACCAAGAAAGAAGCACCAAGAGTAGAGCACATCCTTTGGACCTGGGATCCCTGCTCTGAGAAACTCCTAGACCAGGGTTAGATTGATGACAAGGAACTTCCCCCAGAACCAACAGAGAGAGAAAGACTTCTCCAGGAGCTGGCACCCTGAATTTGAACTTCCAGGCTCCTAAATTGTGAGAAAATAAAGTTCTCTTTGTTAAAGCCATCCACTTGTAGTATTTCTGTTATAGCAGCACTAGATAACTAAGATAGAAGCAAAAAATAAAAATAACTTGGAGAACATTTAGGCAAATTCAGAAATCACAGTAAGTCATGGATTATCAAAAGAAACTGTAAAGTGTGGCATTCACCCCTAAACATTAGTATTGACAGTAATTATAATTACGATACCTTCCCACTGTCTGCCCCTTGATTCCAACTTTGAAAAGAGGGTATGGAAGTTGATGCATCAGGGCTCCACTTCAGGAAGGCACATTTTAAGTTCATAAAAAGTTCTTCTATAGGATGGCAGATTTCCTTAATAATAAATATTACTAGTAATATAATAAAATTTTTAAAATTTTATTTTGACTTTAACCAAAGAAAATGCATGATAGTAGAAATTTATAGTAGAAAAACAATAGTGGTAACAAAGGAAAACATTAACAATTTCTTCTCATTGAATAATGAGCAAGATAAGCCCACTTTTCTTTTTAAAATCATAGATTTTAGAGTTGATAGTGTCCTTAGAGATTATCAGAATCACTGGGTGGTGCAAATGGTTAACATGTTTAGCTGCTAACCAAGAGGTAAGTGGTTTGAGTCCACCCAGAGGTGCCTTTATATAAAGGCCTGGTGATCTACTTCTTAAAAATCAGCCATTGAAAACCCTATGGAGCACAGTTCTACTCTGACACACATAGGGTTGCTGTGAGTTGGAATGGTTTCAACAGTAATTGGTGGTGCTGATTATCTAACTCAGTGTCTACCTACCACCACGACTTCTGGTCAGATATCTTTATTTTTTCTTTTTCTTTTTTTAAAGTATAGTAAGTATACATATAAAACATTTGCCATTTCAGCAGTTTTTACATGTACAATCCAGTGTGACATGAATTATGTTAATCATGTTGTGCAACCATCACAACAGTCTATTTCCAAATTTTTCTATCACTCTTACGGAAGCTGTGTCCCCTAAGCAATGACTCCCTTTTCCCCCTCTACCACCCATCTCTGGTTGTTGTTGCCATTGCTCATGTGTGCAGAGTAGAACTGCTCCATAGGGTTTTTACAGCTGTGACCTTTCAGAAGCAGATCACCAGGCTTGTCCTTCAAGGTGCTTCTGGATGGGTTTGAATGACCAGCCTTTCAGTAGTAGTTGAGTGCTTAACCGTTTGCATCACCTAGGGACTCCCTGCTCCTGATAATCTTAATGAACTTGGTCTCTGTATATCTGCCTGTTCTACATGTTTCATAGAATTGGATCATACAATATTTGCCCTTTTGTGACTGACTTATTTCACTCAGCATAAAGTTTTCAAGGTTCATCATTATTTGGCACATGTTAATTGTGCCTGTGCTTCAACATGACCAGTCTTTGGCAGCTCACTCCTCTGAGAGGTATGCTGTTTTCCTTATTGGGTCATTCACATTAATTCTTCTTCGGAACTGAAATCTACCTGCATATGCCCTCCACTCACTGGCCTGGCTGTACCTCCTGGGGCAATACAAAATAAGTCTACCTCTTGCAGATGAAGCATCTAGCTAGCTCTTTGAAACCTTCTCTTATCCGGGCTAACGTGTTCAGTGGTCTTCAGACAATTCCATTTCCAGGCAGTATAACATATTGACAGCTCTTCTCTGAAAGCATTCTGTTTTCTGAGGACGCTCCTTAAGATGAGGTGTTCTGGGGAAAAAAAGTGTTTGACTAATTCAAAGGAATGTGACAGTATTAGTTCACATAACCAGGATCTCATATTTCTATCAGAAGACCCTAAAATTTTATTGACTTTTGCCCACAGGAGACACATTGTTAACTCCAAAAGCTTATGCGCACTTGAATTTCCTGGTTATTGTCAGATGAAGTAGTGTCAAGCTGGGTCTCACCCGCCATTTCAAAGTGTAGTGTACACCTTCATATTTATCCATGCTCAATTATCTTGTTGGGTTTAAGCTATTATTTCTTCTTCAGAGTATTTTAGAATCTTGATTATTTGGTCCAACATGTTAATGATTCATCTCTCTTTATCATCTTGAGGTGCATAGACATGTCTTTAAGCTATTGATGGAAATATTGAGCAAACTGTACCAAGGACTGGGTTAATTTAAGCAGTGATAACATTCAGAATTTAGGGAAATATAGTTCAGTGGGAATTGTAGTTTAATGCTTCCTCTAATTTTATAGTCTATTAAAATATACTGTTTGTGCTGATAAATACTAGTTAAACTAATGAACAGTTGTTTCATTAGCATTTTTGTTTCTTCAGAAAATGCACAACTTAGTCCACTCTTTGTGGTTGTTGTTTTTAGGTTTTCCACAGGTGTATGATTAACTATTCAAAACACATGGCTACAACCAACATTTAATTGATGAGAATATTATCTAATGACAAGTAAAAATACTTAGGGGGACATGAATATTGGCATTAAAAATCTAAATCCACAACATGATAATAAATGTCACAGTATCCATTGATAAAGAAAGTTAACATTCTTTTTTCATGATGTTCTTTTATTTTAATTAATTGTATTTTTGGAGAGAGGAAAGCGAAACTGTTCATTCCCCTTTGTGGTTTCTGCTAAGTTCTGAAAATTACCTTGTCTCCCCCTTTTTTTTTTTTAGTAGTCGTTCTTCATGGACTCTTGGCTTCTAATAGAGTAAATTTTTATTCATTTCTCTCCAGCAGGTTTGCCTTTATCAAAGTTTATGACATTCAAGCTTCTACTCCTTATCCTTGCTGTTCACTTTTAAGAGGGCAGAAGATAAATTTTCTGGCTATGCTAACTGTGACTATGCTTTAGCTTAGCTTTAGAGTTAGAATAAACCACTTTCAGGCCATTTCTTTGAGTTGTGATGCACAGATATTATAAGGTTAATCAGCATTTTAGCTGTTATGGCTTGTGATTCTTGTGAGACTAAGATTCTCACTTCTCTTCTTCAAGTAGATTTGTTGTTTGACTGTGAATAAGTTAAGTTTCAATTTATTATATTTTTAAATGGTAATGAAAAGTTTTTCATTTTAATTTTAGGTAAACATATATAGTAACACTTTTGCCTGTATCTCATACCATTTATATTAGGTACAAAACCAGTTAAGATGTCTGTTTTTCCTCCCCCTAGGATGTGTAAATTTCAGTAAGAAAAAAGACAGGATCAAGGTTAATGGGAAAAAATAGTATTCTTTCATACAAGAATACAAGACAATGAAACGTTTAATATTTAGAACATACCCTTCCTGTAACAAAATACCAGTGGAAGTGTGGCTTGTCCCCTGGAGTCTGAACACAGAGATTATTAACTGCTAGCTGATCATATGTGAGGTCAGGTATGATGAGAGGACTAAGGAGCAGCGGGTACTGTGCTTAGCAAGTATGCTGCTAATGCAGGCCTGGAGCTTTTCAGAGTAAGTTTGGCTTCTTGACACTCTGTCCTAAAGCTAAAAATCAGGTCATGGAGAAGTCCTTTATTAGGGCTGTCTAGAAAATTATTTGTAATATGCTCAGGCTATAATTTATGCATTAAAATAAAAGTTGTCTTCAAGTGTTGCCATCATGGGAAGCCATGCAGCTAACCCAAAGTTCACTGCCAAGTTCTGGGACTTGGGATGGTTGACTTCTGTCTCCTTATTGCCACTGTGGTCTGTCCAGGGATATGGCAGGCAGGAGTCAACAGTGTAACTTGGCTGTTTGGTATTGAAATGCTTTTTGTAACTTTTATTTAAATGACACAGGTAATTATTCTCAAAGCTCTCTCTCCACTTCTCAGCTTCTCTAGCCTTAGCACCAACCATGATACATAAAGCTCCTGCACATCAGAATATGGCAAAACAATTTGTTTTAACTTTATTATGTGAACCTCAGCAACTCCGAAGTTTTGGTGAACTTCTTGACCTGAGTTTACTTTCCCTTCTCTTCTTCTCGCTTTCAGAAAGCTTCTTTTCAACCCTTCTACCTTGTAGTATGTCTTCCATTTCACTTCCTCTTTTAATGCTGGTCACCACTTGCTTGCTTGCATTTCTTTCCTCCCTCCTTCCCTTCCTTTCTCCCTCCCTCTCTCCCTTTCTTCCTTCCCCACTTCCTCCTTTCATCCCTCCCTTCCCCCTTCCATTCTTCCTTCCTTCCTTTTGTAATCATTCATGGTAAAAATTACTCCAAATCTCCCATCCTCAAACCAAACTTCTTGCTACTGAGGAAGAGGTATGCGGAAGTAAATCCACATACTGATTCACGTTAATTAGGCTTTCTCTTCATGAGGACTGGTGGTAGAGGAGGAATTATTGTATGGCCTTTGTGCTTTTCAAAGTGATGACACTCATTTGAATGAGTAAGCTCTGGTTTGTTGTTCATTTTTTTCTTATGACTCATCAGATATACCCAGAGATGGAGACTAAAGAACATTGTATAGACAGAAGTTTTTAGCTGATCTTGTCATACTGGCTTCTGTAGAGAGCATTCAGGAGACCACAGAAGGTTTAATAATTGAGAACGTTTCTATAATAAATAGACAAACAAGCCTAAAAAAAACAGTACTCTAAGATACATATGCTTCTCGAATTTTAGAAACCATTAGGGGCCAAGAAGAATCCTTTAGCTTGTAAATCTAAATGTCTGAGAAATAAAGAAGATTTCTTTTGGTAGGAAGCACCTTGACCCCATTTTCTATAATGAAAGATTCATGATACTCCTATTATCTTCTTTAAATTGAACCATAAAAGAGTCTGTACTGTATCAAAATGTTAATAATACTTCTTTTGCTTTTAATTCTATCCTCTCTATGCCTAACAAAAGCCTGGAACATAGTGGTGAATGAATGGTTGTAATAAAAGTATAGTTATAGCTGTGTACTATACCGTACTTGGATTTGACCATGGGAAAGATGATCACAAATGAGATAGAATTTGCCCAAACTCACTGTCTCTCTTCCCTCTCCTCAGTAAGTTTAAATGCAATATTGTAATTCACCTCTTCTACTGCTCCAATCCTCTCAAGGGAGCCAACTTTTCCTGTGGTTGCTTAGGCCAAAGGACAAGAAATTTAGGAGCACAGTTCTTTCACTTAACAGATCATCTCCCTTTGCAACCCATCATGACTTCTGGATGAAACCCAATTGCCTCCATTTAATCAGAATGATTTCCTTCCACAGACATTCTCTGCTGTGCCTCTATCCTCAGATCAATGTTTAATCAATTTCTGCCATTTCTTCCGAATACACTGCAGTCACATTTTATAAATCTACCTAAGACTTGATTTTCTTGAGCCGCAGGTAAATTAGGCCCCTTCTTGTTCTATCCTCAGATATCAGTACAATAATGTGCTTTGAGAATTCAACCAGGAGCAGGCATGGTCTTCCTTTTATGAAGCCAGTCTGACTGCCCCACACTAGTAAAAGGAGACAATCTGAGGGAAGAAATTCCTTTCAGGAGCAGCTGTGGTAATGCGTGAGCGTTTGGGTAGATGGCCCATTTTCTTGCGAAAGAAGTCTATATTCCACAAGCTATCAACACCCAACAGCTTCACTAAACAAAGTTTGAAGATTAGAAAGAAATCAACTCAAGAGGAGCTCAGATGTTTACTAAGTTGTCTCTGAACACACTGTGTGAGTCAGGAGGCCTAGGTTTACTCTGTTGACCATCTAGTCTGAATCGTTGGGGAAGAAAATATTTGTTCAACCATAGTCCCTTTAGTCTGTGCTGGGCAACAGCACGATGCCTTCAACAACTGCCCACTAGAAGCCAAGATTTGGTCTCTGACAGGGATTACAAACACAGATTTCTTTAGAAGTGCCTGCCTACGTGTGTTTAGATTCTAAATTGTGGGAGGATATGTGGCAGTGAAAGAACATCAAGAAGTTGCTCAGGGAAAAGTCTGTTGAGTTTATGGAGACTTTTCAAAGGGCAATTTCCCCATTTGAAGTAGTTAAAATAGAAGAGGAATTCTTGGGAACTGTCATAGAATATTGTACTAGGTAGAACCTTGAAAGATTTTATTTATTCTTTCTCTTTTAGCCTTCCAAGATCTAAGAAAGTATCCTATTTTAGAAACACTCTAAGGAAGGAAATTTTCCACAACCTTTCCCCTGTTATCCATTTTCTAACTTCAACAAAAGCCTTCTGTCAGAAAATTCTTGCCCACTTATATGACCCTAATGCTCACTGCTGCAGCCCAAGCCTGTTTTCTTTTGCTTTATCTTCTGCTGTTCATATTCTCCAAAAAGGAACCTGTCAGAACTGAAGCCCATTATTAGGTCACTCCTTGGCCCCTTCTCTAAGGCTAAATAATGAGAATTTTTTCCCCCTCTCTTTTTGTAGGTCATATGCTTCAACCATTTAATGATTTTTGTTGTTGGAAATTTGACTGGGATTTCCTGTGTCTGGAAATGAATTTTAGACCTTTGTTGCCCTAGTACTCCTCCCTCTACCTCTTTAAGTACACCAAATAAAACAAGACTGGGGGAATGAAGTAGCTACAAAACAAAACATCACAAAAACACAGAGTAGTTATCTTGTGGTTGTTGACTAAAGCATTTGTACAAGGACATATTCTCCATTGCCAACGTTAGCATGCACTCTCTTTGCTGACGATCGGTCAACAAAACATGGTCAGGTTTAGAATACACCTAATCAGTTCACACAATTTAAAATGCAGAATGTTAAAAGCTAGGCATGCCAAGAAGATAAACTGACCCAACAGTGGCCATTTTCTAGTATATCTGATGCATAGATAACTTTTAGTTACCATGGACATTTGGAGACCACTGAGCCATTATTGCAGTATCCTTTAATATGCTACTGGACACAATTATTTCAGTCTTTACAATTTTTTTTTATCTCTAGTTGGTTTTTAGGGAGGGTACTATTGTTGTCAGACTTTGGTTTCAAGATTATGATAGCTTTGTAAGTACATTTTTCTTTGCTTTGGAACAGTTAAAATAAAATTAGGTAAATCTGACCTTTAAAGTTTGGTTGAACTCATTTATACAACTGTTTGAGCCCCATACCTAAGGCAGGCCTTTGATAACTCTTGCTATTGCTTAATATGGCACACATGCAAAATACTTTATTTAACATCTGTGAACAGGCTAAAGAATAACAACAGCTGTTTTCACCACTCATTTTCAGAAATAGAACAATACCAGTGCCTTAGAATCCAGCTGTGTGCCCCTTCTGATCATCTCCTCCTCTCTAATATAACATCCTAATTTTTGGTTTACTATTCCTTTGGTTTTTTTCATGGTTTTACCATTCTTGTATGGATTGCCAAATATTGTATTATTTAGTTCAACTAAATTGTGATGTTTATATTATGGAATCCTACTCTTCTATTTCTTTTGTTATTCTCTTCTTCTATTTTTTTGTTTGTATTTGTTTTTCATGGGGTTGTGTACCACTGCCAGTCTAATACCTCATCCTAGAGAGTTTTCACACAGTATGTTTCTGCCCCAGTGAGATGACTGCTTCCTCCTGCTCCCAAGGCCTGAGTCTCTGGTAGTTGAAGCTACTGTAGGACATGCAGAAGGAAAGTTACCAGCCGCACAGTTACTGCTGTTTCTTCCTATCATTTGTCTGTCCCGACTCCCTGTAGCTCACAGACAAGAAACCCTACATTTCGGTGCACTGCCAACTCCCGTTCTGCCTTCCTAGTTGTTTTGTGGTGGCTGTTATTACTATTGCTGTTGTTTTAATCATTTTACTCTTTGCTTGCATTGGAGGAGATGGTGGTGGAAAGGAAGTTGGGAGTGGTGGTATGGGACCAGTCAGTGCTCTTCCCACTTCCAGGAGCAACAAAGGAAGGAGTAAATAAGTGGGCACCACTTTTGTGTTTGTCTCGGCCATGTTATTCCTCTAGGGGCTCCACATCTAGCAACAGAGGCAATGGAAGGACTGTGCATTTTCCTATACTTTATAAGATGGTTCCTTTTCATGAAACTGGAGTTTACTGTATGCCTGAGTAGTTTGTTTTTGTTTTGTTTTATTTGCTTAAATCAGACCAAATTGTATTATAATTAATCATTACTCCTGCCTGACCCTAACATAAGGTGGGTTTTCAGTAGTGTAGTGGGTTTGTATATTTTGCTGGGTTATTGTTTTGTGAGCCTGCATTAAGAAATGCTAGCCAGACACCATTTTGAATGAGCTCTTCTTCACTACCATTTTCAGTTTAAAAAATGCTATTGAATTAGAAGTAGCTTTTTGTCATTACCTAGTTTTTAAATCAGTAGATATTAAATTAGAACTATTATCTTATTGTAGCTCTCAATATTTTTTTTTCTGATTTACAAATATTAAAATAAGCTCTCATAGGCCAGAAGGTTTGCAATTATTATTCCATAGCACTATGCAAATGACCTTATCCTATGGGATATGATTTAATTTCCAATCATTCAAAACCATTTTTTCCACCCATTCTGGATTGGAGAATGGGGATATTTAAGAAAACATAGAGAAATATGATTTTTTTTTTTTTAAAAAAAAGGAGCCCTCAGTCATTCTTAAGGAAGTCTTAATTATAAAACAGTACCTGTCTTGATTTAGTTACTTTTACATGTTATCTGACAAAGAGTTCACTAAAAAAAGAATTTGACACTTTTAATCCACTGGAACTTTAACTTCATCAGGAAAGTGATGCTGAGGGTGGTGAGAAAGTTGACTGACTAATTGGGCTATTGGTCCCATATGAGATTACACCATTTTCTGAATCAAAATTTCCTGCTATTGCAACATGTTTTTTCTTTATTCTTCTTTCTTCTCCTTAGAAACAATCCATTTGGGTCCGTTACATGGTCCCATTTGCTGGGCTTGTTTGTGAGTATGATGAAGTCATACTAGGCCAGGTCTGTATACAGAGTCAACAGGAGATTCTGCAGCTGCTCAGTGAATCAAGTTGTGCAAGTGGTTAGCCTGATATTTTAAAATTCTGCTTTCCCCAAGTCATGAGACATTTTTACTTTAATCGTCAGGAAGATTGATTCAGCTTTGTTTTGCTTCCTACATGCTGTGCATAGACATCAATCTATTGAACTTCTTGTTGTTGTTAAAGCAACTTTTTATTGAGGTGTAATTATAGTGTAATAGTGTAACATACTCAGAGAAAGTGCACAAATCCTAAGTATATAACAACATGCCCTTTGCAAACTGAGCACACCTGTGTAACCAGCACCCAGAGCAGGAAACAGAGTATGACCAGCACGTCAGAAACTGTGTGTCCCCTTCCTGTCACTAACGCTCCTTATCAAGGGTAATCACTTTCCTTGTTGGCTTGTTTTTATACTTTGTATAAATAAAATCATACATGATGTATTGTTTTGAATCTGACTTCTTTCACTCTTCATTATTTTTATGAGATTCGTCCAAATTTTACCTTTGGTTGAGTTTGTTCATTCTTACTGCTGTGCAGCATTCCGTTAATGAATACAACACAATTTATTCATTCTACTGTTGACAGCCATTTGAGTGGTTTCCCTTTTTTTTGACTGGGGGAGGATATTACGAATAGCCTGTAATGAACATTCTAGTACATCTCTTGGTGAAGGTGCACACACCTGTACACATGCTTACACACACACACATACACATACACTTTCTTTGGATATATGTTGAAGAATGGAATTGCTAGGTTATAGGGTTTGCATCCACCACTCATCTGTCAGTTTGTCGCACTGTGGTGGCTTGTGTGTTGTTGTGATGCTGGAGGCTATGCCACCTGTATTTCAAATACCAGCAGTGTCACCCATGGTAGACCGGTTTCACTGGAGCTTCCAGACTAAGACAGATTAGGAAGAAGGACCTGATGATCTACTTCTAAAAAAATTGGCCAGTGAAAACCTTATGGATAACAGCGTAGAACTGGGTAGTGTTTTGTTCTGTTGTACATAGGGTTGCTATGAGTCAGAGCTGACTGGATGGCACCTAACAACAGCAACAACAACAGCGTGTGCATATGTTCATATCTGGTAGATGTAGCCAGTTTTCTGAAGTGGTTTATGTACTTATACCAGCAACGTTTAAGAGTTCTAGTTGCTCGATCTCCTCACCGGTATTTGGCATTTCCTGTCTTTTTTATTTTAGCCATATTGGTGGATGTATATTGTTATCTGGTTTAATTTACATTTCCCTGATAGTAATGAAGCTGAGCATCTTTTCATATGACTACTAGTAATGTGTGTATCTTTTTTTGTAAAGTGTTCAAGTCTTTTGCCCATTTTTCTGTTAGGTGACTGACTTTTTCTTACTGTTTCATAGGTTTTCTTTACATAACTGGATGTGAGTCCTTTGTGCATATATGTATTATGATATTTTCTCCCCCTCTACAGGTTGCCTTTTTACTTTGTTATTGAGGCCTTTTGATGAACAGATAATTCTAATTCTTAAAAAGTCCAATTTATTACTTTTTTATGGCTTATGCTTTTTATGCCCTGTTTGGGAATGCTTTGCCTACTCCATGTTGACAAAGCTGTTCTCCTACACTTTTTTCTAAAATTTTTATTTAGATCTGCAATCCATCTGACTTGATATTTATATATTGTATGTCATAGAGATCACAAACTTTTTTTTTCTATATGGACACCCTATTAACCCAGCATCATTTTACTTGGTTTTTAACTTGTTGAAAATGTGCCCATAAAATTTAGTTTCAATGAAATATGTTTTATATTTTCCTGGAGATAATTACTAATGCCTCTTGGAAAAAAATAAACCTATGGTAATTTAAAATTCGTAATATAATCCCTAGCTTTATTTTATACCATTGTAAATTGAAATCTCTCTTAAAATTTCTTCTGTTCAAACTCTTAGCCTCTAGTTTGTAAACCAGCATATTTACTTATTCAGCACCAAAGTGATTTATAATGCACAAAACAACCGTTTGAAAAAAAATAAATTATTGTTCTTTTTCATTTGAATTCAATTCAACAGATGCTTATTTTGTGTTTACTAAAATTTGGGACAGTTCAGAATATGGTTAAAGTTTTGAACTCCATTTTTATATCTTTTGGTTTTAAGCCATATAATAAAGTTGTCAAACATCTGTCAGTAATAAGCCATTTTTCTCTAGTACTCATAATTAATGGAAAGAGGTACAAGGTGAGGACTTTTATGACTGTTAGGATGACCTCAGACCCCCTCATGTAATGTCTCTAAACTTTTTTTCCACTCGTAATGACACATATCTCTTAAGACTTAAAAATAGAAAAGAAACCATAAAAGTTTCATTTCTGTATTTGGAATGCCTGTGAATGCTTCCTCTTTGATGTCATTCCTGCTTAGTTTTATTTTTTTCTCTTTTCATTATTTGTTCTAGGTTGTACTTGTCAGTGGACATCTGGACAGCTGGGATGTTGGGCAGGGTGCCATGGATGATGGCGGTGGAGCCTTTATATCCTGGGAAGCACTCTCACTTATTAAAGATCTGGGTAAATATTTAGAAAGTCGTTAACCAATGGGTAAGGGTCTTAGTAGCGACATGTTTAACTCAACACACAAAATACTTAAAAATTTATTTAGTTTGATATGTTCAAAGATCCTCCTGAGGTCTATACATGCTTGTCAGTTGATTCCCAGAATAGAACTAACTTATCCCACTAAAGACATAAATTTTTATTCAAGGGTACTCCAGACATCCAAAGTATCACATACTATGATCAGCCACTGGGGAAAATGAACAAGCAAATACAACTGAAGTAAATGCAACCATACCAACCAGAGATATATAAGGAAACTAGGACTAAGTCCAAAGAATAATCAGCAGTGCCCCCTACTTTCTTTTCCTTGCTCATCTCAAAGACATTATCAGGCTCTGAGGATAGCTTTGGTCCAGTTGTCTTTCCATGATGGAAGACAAATAGAGCAACCTGGAACTGAAAGAATGATTCCTTTAGCCACAGTAAGGAATCAGGCTAAAATTAGGGGCATCCTAGATAAACCTAGACATGGGGAAGATGGACAGGCATAAAAAGGAGGGGTTTATAGTGATAGGAGGAGCCCTGGTGGCAAAGTGGTTAAGCACTCAGCTGCTAACCAAGAGATCAGCAGTTCGAACCCACCATCCGCTCTTGGGAAAAAGATGTGGCAGTCTGCTTCTGTGAAGATTTACAGCCTTGGAAACCCTATGGGGGTAGTTCTACTCTGTCCTGTAGGGTCACTATGAGTCAGAATTGACTTGACGACAATGGGCTTGGTTTTGGCTTAATAGTGATAATGGAGGCCCTGGGTGGTGCAGATGGTTAACATCCTCGACTGCTAACGGTAAGGTTGGAGGTTCGAGTCCACCCAAAGGTGACTCAGAAGAAATGCCTGATGATCTAGTTCCAAAAAATCAGCCATTGAAAATCCTACAGAGCACAGCTCTGCTACTCTGACACATATGGGGTCACCATGAGTTGGAGGAGACTCATAGTGATAGGAGTTTATTTTGATGGGCGTGTTTGCAAATAAAAAACACACGCCTTTTGTGCTAATCAAAAAGGTGGATTTTGAGTGAGGTTAGACATAATTTGTTTAATTAAACAGTGAAACTGTCTGAAGCAAGAGTTCCTTGTCTGAATCAGACCAGTGGTGGTTTTTAAATGCCAGAGTGTCTTGCATGGAAGTTGTGGCGTAACCTCAGTTTTAGATGCAGTAAAGACCAGAAAATTCTCTTTGGTGAAAGCTTTCTGTTGTCACTTAAGTACATACACATTAAATTTATGCTTTTTCTCCTACATTTAGTGAACTTTTCTGATCCTGTAAATCAGGCCATTAAATAATTATGTTCATCTTCTTAAAAGTAGATTGCTGAAATTGTCATGTTGGGAGAAATCTTTTGGTATACCATTGTGATTTATATTTTACTTGTTTTTTAAAATGGAGAGATGGCCATGCTTTTTTTATTTCCAAATAAGCCAGTGTATCCCAACCTCGTCACCACTGGCTGGATAATACTTTCTTGTGGGGGGGCCCTGGCCTCTACCTGCTAGATGCCAGTAGCACACCCCTCTCCCAAGTTGTGCCAACCAAAAGTGTCTCCAGACAGTGCCAGATGTACCCTGGGGGGACAAAATTACCCCAGTATGAGAACCACTAAAATAAGCTAATGAGAAATCTCTAAACGACCTGAATATAAGCTCACTTTTTAAAAAAGAAAACTTAAGCTAATGAAATCTTATGGTGTATATACTTTTGACATCTTTAAAGATTTCACTGAGCACCCACTATGTGGAAGCACTTCATAAAAGCTTGGCTTAGAAAGAGGTTTAAGGCATGTCCTCTGTTCTTAAGACCCTTAGCATCGAGTTGGAGACAGGCACACCCACCTACACACACACTTATCATGCAGACGTCATTTCAACATCTGCTTTTAAAATTGGGTCATGATTGAAAGAGATTAAATATCCAGCAAATAAAACCAAAGAACACACATTCCTTCAGAAAAGGTCTGGGAGACTCTGTATGTGAATGCCTCCTCTTCTCCCTCCCCTTAACAATGTTCCCTTGGGTACTCTTCTCTCTTTCCTGAATTTCAGTCCAGAATGAAGTGGGTTCCAGAGTAAAGCAGGCAAATGTCAAACATTTTTTCTCTTTTCTTGGGCACAGATATTTATTTCAGAAGTTAATCTGATTTCAGTGTGTTCAACCAGTTTGCTGGATACATAGTGGTAGAGTAAAAAGAAACTATGCCCATCCAAATTGGATTGCAGGTCCCTTTGTGCACAGCTTCTTTTTTGGCCTCAAGCAGTTCATTTGAACTCTCTGGGCTTCATTTTCCTCATCTCTTTTCAACTGTATGCTTCCTGAGTATTTTGTCTGCTCTAGATTGGAATATGGTATCTTCTCGAGGCTTTGAATCTTACTTCTTTAGTGCTCACTGTTTAGTTAATCACTGTTAATTGAGTTGAATTTGATTACATGGATAAATGTCAAACATCATACAAAGGTGAGTTGAGTATCTTTCTTCAGCTCTGAAAGTACATTGATTTCAATTGTTTTTTGATAGCTAGTGATCAGTCTCCTTCAACTCAGGACTTAAGTCTCCCCTAGATTTCTGAAAACCTGTGTAAGCATATTTTGAATAAAACTCTAAAATAAAGAGTAATATTTTGCTGAATAGGTGTTAAGATACAACCTGGAATACTGGTAAAAGGAGCAGGACTCTGGAGTCAGACTGCCCAGGTTGAAATCCCAGGACTGCGACTTACCAGCTATGTGACCTTGGGCAAATTACTTTGTTTCTCTGTGCCTCAGTTTTTTCATCTGTGAAATGGGGAAAATAATAGGACCTATCTCATACGGTTGCTTTGAAAATTAAATGATCTGTTCACGTAATGTACTGAGAACAGACTCAAACTAAGTATTCAATAAATGTTAACTATTATTATTTAAAAAGCATGACTCTCAAAATAGCATATTTTTTATGTAGGAGAAGATGATAATATTTTTTTACCCTTCCCCACTTCTTACACCTACTACATCTACCCACTTTAGTGATTACTTTGCCTCCTAACTTAACATGTGAGTTATACTGATGTAACTCTAGGGCTAACTGCTTTGGTATCCCTAAAATAATCATTTCGTCTTACTTTTTTTTTTCTTTTATTTTTTTATTGTACTTCAGGTGAAGGCTTACAGAATAGTTTCTCATGAAACAGTAGTACACATATTGTTTTATGACATTGGTTAACAACCCCACAACATGTCAACCCTCTAACTTCTCAACCTTTTTTTTTTT
>NW_004443945.1:21131736-21179970 GCF_000243295.1 Trichechus manatus latirostris | reverse complement strand
CATCCTGTCCTGTTTTTGTAAATGTTTTGATATTGTCTGCTGTTTTGGGGGCCTTAAGTAGTTATTTTTCTCGTTTATCAATTGTAGATTTGTTTGTTTCATCCCTTTTTTTAAAAAAAATTTTGACTATGTCTGAGCAGGCGGACTGTGTGTTCTTTGTTTTTTGATCGTCTGTGCGCACAATACTTTTTGCCTCCTTCTCCAACTGGCAGGGTCAGTCACTCAGATATGGTACGGCAGGGCAGGTCTAGCTGAAGAGGAGTTACTGGGACAGGTTGTTTGTGGCACTTACTACAGCCACCGGAGCTGGTCGGTAATCAGTGGATGGCAAGTTCCAGTAGGCCGTGCCTGTGCTGCTTGGTTGTGTGATGTCAAGCGCATGGTGCAGGTAGGCAGGATGCAGCGGGGAGATTGTTTTGTGTGGAGCTAAGATGGATATAGGAGAGAGGAGAGAGGAACAGGAGCCAAAAACATACAAACAAACACAAAAGAATACTAGGGGAGCTTGCCGTTGGAGTGGAGAGATGAGAGACTATGAAATGGAAAAAAAAAAGAAAGGGGAAGAGGAAGAAAAGAAAGGAATGAATAAATAAAAATCAGAAAGGTTAAAGAACCGCAAAGTTCCCAGGGATCCCACTGGTGCAGGTATGAGGTCTGGGGAAGTTGCTCTCAGGTGTTCAGTACAGCCTGGCTAGAAAGTGTAGAGGTATACAACGCCAGGTATTCAGGGAACAGAAGGAGAAGGAATATATAGAGAGATAAGAAACTGAGCAATGAAGAAAGACAAAAAGAGAAAAAGAGGGAAAACAAAACAAAACAAATTAAGAAAAAAAAAACAAACAAGAAAGCCCCCCCAAAAGCAGAAATAAAAAACCCAACGAAAAAAGAAATGCCCTCAGGGATCCCTCTGCATGTCTGTGCAAGCCGAGTGGGAAGTCTCCTTGCCACGCAGCTCAGCCTGGCCAGAAAGGGCGCCCAACTCAAGAAAAGGAAAAGAAAACAAACAAACAATTCAAAACAAACAAACGCACATAAGCCCTGGGATCCCACCAGCACAGCAGCCCAGACCGTGCAGCAGCTCCACACTTGAATGGAGCTCCACAGCCCCTCAGGAAGAAGCAAAGATGGTGCACGGAGCCACGTATTTGAGCGAAAGGAGGGGGAGGTGGTGAGAGGTAAGGAAGAAATCAAAAGAAGCAGAAAAAAAAGCAACACTAGCAGCCAACAAATGGCACTCAGAGAGCCAGCTAGTGCGGGCTGGTGTTTCTCGGACAAGAGACTGTGTCCACAGGAAGCAGAGGGAGCCGAGTGTGGGTGAAGAAGGGTAGCGAGTGGGAAAGCGTATATCACAAATTACCGGCGCTCCGCAGCCCCTCAGGAAGAAGCAAAGATGGTGCACGGAGCCATGTATTTGAGCGAAAGGCGGGGGAGATGGTGAGAAGTAAGGAAGAAATCAAAAGAAGTGGAAAAAAGCAACACCGGCAGCCAACAAATGGCACTCAGAGAGCTGGCGTGTTCGGGTGTGTGGTATCCAAGCAGCCGGTGTTTCCTGGTCAAGAGATTGTGGCCGTGGGAAGCAGAGGAGGCCAAGTTGGGGTAAAGAAGGGTGGGGGGTGGGAAAACATATATCACAAATTACTGGTTGTTTTGTCTCCCGCTGGAAGCTCCGTGAGGCCGCTTTCTTGTACCCCGTTTGCTGGTCTCCGATAGGAGTCCAAGATGGCGGATCCGTGCTGCGTTAGTTGGTAGGGGACATCTGCATGAATCTCTCCTCGCTCTCCGTTCTCTGTCAGTTTTCTCACTCCATTTGGTGCTTGGCTGAGTTATCTCTTCATTTGATGTTTTAGGGTTTCAGGATTATTGTATTCTCTGTTCGGCTCAGTTTTTTGGATCTTTGCTGTGGAGAGACAGCATGGTGCTTCTGCCTATAGCACCGTTTTGCCAGAACCTCCCCTTACTTTTGAATTTGCCATCGGTTGTATGATGGAAACCCTTTGACATCTCCATTTTTCCCGTTTTGCTAAAGTAGAGGGTCAGCGAAAAAGAGGAAGACCCTCAACGAGATGGATTCACATGGTGGCTGCAACAATGGGCTCAAGCATAAAAACGATTGTGAGGATGGTGTAGGACCAGACATTGTTTTGTTCTGTTGTACATAGGATCACTATGAGTCCGAATCAACTCAACAGCACCTAATAACAGCAATACTAAATTTTCAGGGATCTCATATTTCTCCTGGTCCCTCCCAGCTTCCATTTTCTGGGTAGATTGAAATGCCCATCCTCCACTCTGCATCTTCCTTCCTGTGATTATACCCGCTGTGTCTTACTCTTTAATTTTAAAAATGATTGTGGATTTCTATTTGCAGATTGCCTGTGTATTTTAATATGAAGAGCAGAGGCCAACATGTGACATATGAGTTCTGGATGAAAATTACTGATATATTTGAACAAGAAATAGGGCCTGGGCTAGAGGCCAAGAAACTGGTTCATAATTATATAATTATATTAAGCCCAAACTTTTAATTGGTGAAATATGAAAGCTCTGAGGAAATCTCTTTTTCCAAGAAAAGTGAGATTCTTTTTGGATGCTGTTCCTTGGACAATATGTCATGCAGCATGTGTGTCAAAAGTCCCTCAGAGGGGCTTGTTAATTTGAAGTGTAGGCCCAGTGGGGCTTTCCGATATTTGGAAATATTTTTCTCAGATTCATCCTTCTGGTCTCTTCTCTTTTGTCCTCCTCTTTCACTACTCTTATAGATTCACTCTTTTTACCCAAGCCATCAGCTTAAACTATGTTCAGTTAATCTAACAGAAGAGATATTTGTGCTTTGTAAATATAATCAGTTACTCCTGAGTAACTGTCAGCAGAAGGTTATTTGCTATGAAGTGCTGTTGAATACTTTTTTGTGTTTGTGGTTTACTGGACTTGAAACTGTTTATTTGAAATGACATTTCCTGGAATGTTCTAGTATCAGTGGACAAAGCCTATGGCCAAATATGTTATGCTTCAAAATGTTTGTTTGGCACTTGAAAAATAAACCACCATCCATCCCAAAATTCTTCCAATTTATCATGTCTGTGAAGTTAGAGTTTTACGTTTTCAGACTTAAACAAATGAAAGAGATAAGAATTAACAGTATTATCTGGCTGTTGAAATGTAGGCTATATCAGAAACATCTTTCTAGAAAAGTCTAATTGTGAGTATCTTGATTGTGATTATTATATAGCTTAAAAGTTTAACTCAGAAAAATATTTTATTTGAATATTCTATCACTCATTCACTTAACAAATATTTATTGTGCATTGGCAGTATGTTAGTGTGCCAGAGGGCTTGTACCAAAGAGGAATGAGACATAGTCCTCGAATCCAGTGGGAGAGGCATTTGTTTCAAAAATGGCAATGCAAGTTGTTATGAGTTTTCTGATTAAAGTATGTACAAATAACGTTGGGAATCTGGTGAAGTAGGTGTCAGCATTGCTAGACTGGGTCAGGAAACTTCACAAAGGTAATACCTAAGCTTCCTTCCAAAAAGATGAAGAGAAACTACCGAAAGTAAAAGGGACAGAATGAAGAATTCCCAGCAGATTATAGAGCTTCGAGTTCTTTACATCATTAGAAATGGGGAAAAAATTGGTGACAGTAGCAGTCTTGGGGTTGAGGGTCAGGGGGAATGTTGCAGAATTGCAGGAGATGCTTACTTTTTACCTGATATATTTATATAACATCATATTTTTATATAACGAGTGTTGCTTTAGTAATCACAGGAGCTCTGGTGGCACAACAGTTAAGCTCATGGCTGCTAACCGAAAGGTTGGTGGTTCAAACCCACGCAGCGGCTCTGTGGGAGAAAGACCTGGTGATCTGTTTCCATAAAGATTACAGCCAAGAAAACCCTATGGGGCAGTTCTACTCTGTCACATGAGATTGCTATGAGTTGGAATCAAGTCGGTGGCATCCAACAACAACAACTTTAGTAATCAAAGGGAAAAAAACTCTCAAAGGCCAAATAAATAAATTTAAAAAAGACTCTTGGTATCTCCATTACCACAAACACTCTGTTAACAGGAACAACAGGGCACAGGTGGGAAGCAAGCAGACTTGTGCAGGAGCCCACCAAGCTGTCCAGACCCAGAGTATACCAGCAAAAATAGCCAAGTGCATGCCCAAGGTTTGGTATAAGTTCCACTGCATAGCTAGAGCTTTATGCAGCCATTTCTAGTGCAGTGGGTTCTCTCCTGAAGTTGGGATCTTGGAAGAGGGTTTCCTTTTCCCAGCCCCTGATCAAGTCTGCTTTGGAAAAGTCCTAGGAAGTCCAATCCAGAGTAACTGAGGGAGGGAAAATAATACCATCCAATGAAAGGGAAACTTAAAGGTAGAGCTAGAGACAGCTAGAGCCCTGAAGCCAATTTGCTTCTAGCCCAGACCTAGAAGGCAGACTCATTTAGAAAGGACCTCCCTCTGTGCCTACCTATACCTCTGGGGATGATAAAAGTACTAATAGCAAACATTTTTCTCGATATTAATATGTTGTAGACATTGTGCTAAGCATTCATCTCTGTACATGCTCTCTTTTTGTGACAATAACTCTAAGCAATAGATACACTTGTTATATCTGTTATACCAAAAAGGAAACGGAAGCAGAGAAAAATTAAGTACTCTGTGGAAAGTCACACAATTATTAAGTGAAACATTTAAATTTAAGAAGCCTGACTCCAGACGCTATACTCTTAAGTACTATATAATATTGCTTTCCTGGAATAGCATTTCCAGTCTGTTTTCTATTGTATGCGTGTCTAGGGAGACTCATCCTAGGATATCAAGAAATGTTATATGGAAAAACAAAAAATGGTTCTATGGTCAAGTAAGTTTAGGAAATTCCCTCTTGGTAATTTCTTTATTCATCAAAAAACATTTGTCAGAGAGTCTTCCATGGATGTGGTATACTATGGGAAATGCTGCTTGTGGGCATTTTTGGTGTTGGTAGAACTAAAAAAGATTCCAAGAATACTTGGTCAGATATACTTCACAGAGTGAGTACAAAGGGCCTCGGATTTGTTTTCAGTCTAGATTTTCTGGCTACCTATGGGAGCTTGAGGCTGCCAGAATGTTGACAAGGGTGAATCGTGCCATGGTACCGTAATTGGCATGGGAAAACAAATCTTGTATTTCTCCTTGAAGAGCATTTGTACCCACCCAAATGCAAATGCAAAAGACTACCCAACGACTTTATTTTATTAAGATGAATATAGTATCATTGAGAATATATGAAATATGCTAAGGACTCTCTCTGCCAAGTTTTTTTTCTATGGTCCCAAATGAAGCTGAGTTAGGTGAGATTTTACTTTCTTTGAAGGATTTTTTTTTTTCCTTAAAACACTCCACTAACTTTGCCTATACCTACTTTCAATGCTATTTCTCCACAATTACTTTGTGAACACAGTAGAGGAGACTGTTGGCCTCAAGAAAGGTATTCTCTTAAAATCTCTAGTCCTCAATACCTTTATGGAATAATATATCTGCTTGTGAAGCTGTCCAAGATATTAACTTGTTTAAAGTCTAAAAAAAGTATTTCTCCCAATGCCATTAAACTTTTTTTTTTTTAATTAAGTTGAATTTTAATTCTAGACGGTTGTTTGCTGTTATTTTTTCTGATCAAATTTTGGTCTTGACTTTTTATAATTATATTTAGTGAGGCAAATATCTAGAACAATAGAGAAATTAGAAACTGAGAATTTGCTTACTCTTTTCCTTTTTTTGTTACTTCTAAAAGTAGGTTTGTGGTCATGGCATTTGTGGCTTCTTCTCTTGTGCTTTTTTGCGTGATCTTCTCATTTTTTATTCAGATGATGTTATTTCCTTTAGTGACAAGTTTTGTAATGTCTGGCTTTACCATGAGACCTGTGGCAGATATATATTTTTTCAGCTGAGGTTTGAACACATTTATAATTTTCATGCACACACTTAGCATCTTTATATCTCATTCCACTGACACAGCCATTTCCACTAGCATGTATAACAAAAGACAAACATTGTATGTAGATTGATCTGCTAAACATGTCCATGAAATAAAGTAAGAATTGTTAAAAATTAATCACTTAGAATGTGACCTACCTTTTAGTTTGAATGTAGTATTGGAGATTCAATAGTTATTTTAGAGCCTTAAGTGTATGAACGTTGCTGTTACCATTTTATCTTTTAGTTACAGTATACTTTTCCATGTAAAGGGAGAGAAGGCCTGAGTCCGGGGGCATACAGCTTGATGACCTGTTCCTTCCTGCCTAACAGAGAGTCTGGAGGGGTGGCAGATGAATGCGGTGAGAGGGAGAGTCTCCTGGGGTCCCTCTTCCATAGTGTACTCAGCACCTTCCCCTACATCTGCTTTGATTTGGCCTGTATGCTTTAGAAAATTAAGAAATGTGGTGGTGGTAAAGGAAGTGAAAGCTGAAGAAATTAGTATTATTTGTCCTAGAGAAGAGAGGTCATGGAAAGACTTAATAATGGTATCTTTAGTGCCCTAGTGGGTTTCTTCCCAACCACGCATGGGATCCATATAAGTTCAGGGTGGGGCCATCTCGAAAACCCCAGACTATTTCATTAAAAACAGTATTATCATGGTATCGCACAACCTGGCTTACAAGGAGACCTCTTATGTGACTTCACACACCTTCTATTTCAATGATTATTGAATACCCACTTCATGCCAGGTAAATGAAAATGGATTGGACAGTGGTCCTTCCATCATGGAGCTGACAGATGGCAATGGCTTCACATGGGCAGAGAAGTTTGAGCTAAACCTTGAAGGGAAAACAGGTGGGAGAATAAAGGACAAAATTAGAGCTTATGAAAGTGCATAGTGTGAGGCCTGGCAGATGTTTTCATACATTTGGAGCAATAGATGAGTGAAGAGAGGTGGAACAATGGGTCTGAAATGAAAGGTGATGGTCAGGTTGTGAAGGGCATTGGAGGATGCAGGTCTAAATTTGGTACTCTAGGCAGTGGGAGCCATTGGAGATTTTAAGCAAGGAATCAGCACGATAAGACTTCTTTCTAAAGTAAAGATATCTGGTAGGTTATCCACTGAATCTACAAAGCAGTGTAACAAATAGAATGAAGACACTGAAAAATTGAGGGAGGAGATCCCAGCCATACTGAGCCTGGAAACCCACAGCTTTAGAGTTACTAAGCAAATTTTATGTGCTATGTGGCTGATGAGCCAGCTTCCAGCTCTCTATGCAAAGTATACTAAAGACGAAGTGATGGGTTTTCCAGTGATGCTGTGTTGTTCTTCACCTACACACTTCTCTGCATTGTGCTAATGCTGCATTTTGCAAACAGTGTGGTTTACCTCAGCTTCCAATATTGCCTCCAAATGAATTCTGCTCCTGTAAACTTGCCTAAGGACAGAGGTCTGCAAACAAAGAAACAAGAAGATACACTATGAACATCAGATCGGACCTTTATGATTAATTGGGTTTTAAAAATGGTCCTGGAAGATAAGGATTTAGTTTAGTCCTTTCTTAGGCCCCTCCAACCTGTGAGTATCCTCAAAACCAAGCCCTAGGAACAGAGTTTCTGCTGGGTATTTGATGCAAACAACAAGCTAAAGGAAGTATTGAAAGAAGTTGAACGTTACAAGATTACTTATCTGTAATCCTGCTAACCCCCTCCTCATATTGGGTGATCATCATTGTTGAGCCGAAGTTCAGCCCATGTTCTTGCCTGACCCCAGCACCTCCAGACTGTGCAAAGTGATCCAGGTTCTCATTGAGTTTTCAGCCATTTAAATCTACCTTCTTTAACCTGAAAAACAAAAAAATTAAATCAAAATCTGGAGGTAAATGAGAGGCAGCATGGATAGTAGAATAAGCATATACTCTATGTCAGCAATCTGTGTTCAAATCCTTCTATGCTACCTAGCAGCTATATTGTCCTGGAAAAATTATTTAACCTTTTAAATCTTCAATTTCCTCTTCTTTAAAATGGGAGCAACTTATCTTGAATAGTTGAAGGATGATTTGAAATAATTTATACAGTACCTGGCCACCATTAAGCTGTCAAGAAATTAAAAAAGAAAAGTTACCATCAAGTTGATTCTGACTCATAGTCACCCCATGTGTGTCAGAGTAGCTCCATAGGGTTTTCAATGACTGATTTTTTTTGGAAGTAGATCACCAGGTGTCATGGATTGAATTGTGTCCCCCCAAAATATGTGTCAACTTGGTTAGGCCATGATTCCCAGTATTGTGTGGTTATCCTTCATTTTGTGATTGATGTAATTTTCCTATGTGTTATAAATCCTAATCTCTGCCTGTGGTTAATGAGGCAAGATTAGATTATGTTAAAGAGGATTAGGGTGGAATGTAACACCCTTACCCAGGTCACATCCCTGATCGAATGAATTTCTCTGGGATGTGGCCTGCACACCTTTTCTCTCTCAAGAGATAAGAGGAAAGGGAAACGAGCAGAGAAGGGGATCTCATACTACCAAGAAAGCAGTGCCGGGATTCCTGCACAGAGAAGCTCCTAGCCCAGGGGAAGATTGATGAGTAGGACCTTCCTCCTGAGCCGACAGAGAAAGCCTTCCCCTGGAGCTGACACCCTGAATTTGGACTTATAGCCTACTAGACTATGAGAGAATGAATTTCTCTTTGTTAAAGCCATCCACTTTGGGTATTTCTGTTATATCAGCACTAGATAACTAAGACACCAGGCCTTTCTTTTAAGGTACCCCTGGGCGGACTTAAACTTCCAACCTTTTGTTTACCAGACAAGCATGTTAACCATTTGCACCACCCGAGGACTCCATTATTATCCCATCCTAACTGTCAAACAATGGGGGTAGAGGTTCCAGCCAAGAATATAATCTCAGTATCCACTCTAAGCTCTCAATTCTACAGGTCCCATCCATACAGTTTGGCTTGATCAGGGCCATCCCCACAGCAGAGAAGCCTCCAAATTAAGCAAGAGTAAGTGATTCTGAGGAGCCAAATTAAACAAACCATCGTCCCAGTATAGCCACCATCCACGAGTATACATAAGGCTGACACTTTCCCCATCACTGTAGAGAATGCCACTTAATAGATGCTTCGTATTATACAGAATAACACTCCCCAGGACATCAGGATGGAGAAAATTTCATTTTTTCCCACCCGCTTCGCTCTCTCTGCCAATGTTCTTAACCTGGTAACATTATATATACAAAGACTTATAATATTTCTAAGGAAAAAAAATAGTAACATAGGAAATAGCTGTTGAGGGCAACTGAATTTAATACAAAGTAAACTGTTTGAAATATAGAAGAAAAATCAAGGCAGAAAAAATAAACAATTAAATCTAGTGCTTACTATTTACAATTTACCCTTGTGACTAAATTCTGAAGAAATCTTTCTATGTTTAATATAGCCAAAACCCCAACATTTCCAGGCATTCTCAGAATATATTCATGCATAGAAAGCCAAGGACTATGGCTAATGATGCTTGTATTATTGTTCTTTCTCTGTAATAATGGTATCATTTGAAAGGAATATATTTAAAATATAATTGAAACTATTCTGAGTGATTGCTTTGATTAATGTATGTGGGAAAATATAAGTCAGGAAGTGTTTCAAAGGCTATATTTCTGTTCTCATCACCACAGACCATATATCCATTTAGCCATCCCATATTCACTTGTTTCAGGCAGCATGTTAGAACAAAGCAATATTTTATGAAGTGCTTCAGACTGGAATTACTCCTTTTCTGAAAGAAGGATGTGTGAATTCAACTTTTATAGTTGAATAATTCTAGATGGAGTCGTTTGAATGTCATTTTTGGTCACAAATGAAGAGTTTGGTAGAGGAATTTTTGAATGGATTACCTTTCTTAATACTTACAATATGTTGTTGCAAAAAACAGTGGTTAAACTTTTAAAGCCAGGCTTCTTGATACAAATGCAAAATATCTGCCAAGAGGACCCCATGTCCTACGTTTTCGTCTTTATAATAAACAGATATTTAATTGAACACCTGGGAGAAGGAGGAGAGAAGCAATTTTTATTGAATAGATTTTATGTGTTAGTTACTTTACATGATCTTTTTTTAGTCCTCAAAACACCCCTCTAGCAGATCATTTGACCTGTCTGGACCTCGGTTCCTTATCAGAAAAATAGGTGATAATATGCTTACAGGGCTATTATGTGATTGAGAAACCCATATATCAGAGTTGCAAAGATTAGAAATGCATGGCACATAAGTGTTTAAGAAAACTGTAGTGGCCACACTGCGGCTGATGGTGATGATGATCATCTCAGTGGCTTGGAATTCATCCTGGGCATATTATGGAGCAGTGATGCTGGACTTAGGGAGACAAGGCAACCTTCAGGATGGTTATAGTGTGGAAAAACTTCAAGAAGGTACTGTAGCATTTTTTATAACAGTAGCATAATTTTACTAATTACAAGTATATGAAGTTTCTTTTTTTTAAGAAAAAATTATCCAAATTGACTAGTAACAGTGATTGCTGTGTTTTTATGCAAATAATGCATGCCTTCTACATTTGTTTGCCAACCATACCCTCCCCCGCCCCCCAGGTATTTTCATAAACTCCCCTATGCCAATGTTCTTTTTACATGTTGCTGTAAAAAATTAGCATAGCACACTTACTCTTGCTTTAGGACTTGAATGAGATGGGGTCATAAAAGGTTTTTCATCCAGGCCTTCTTAGATTGATGTGAGGATGAGAGTAGACCGTTTCAGATTTTAGAATTAAAAGCTAATGGCAGCTAGCTTGTCTGAGCATGCTGCACCAAGCTCCAAACTAAGTGCTGGATGTGTGGTTCTCATGGAGCCTGTTGCTGTTGTTAGGTGCCATGGAGTTGATTTCGATTCATAGCGGCCACATGTGACACAGTAGAACTGCCCCAAAAGGTTTTCTAGATTGTAATCTTTAAGGAAATAGATTGCCAGGTCTTTCTCCAGTGGAGCCACCAGGTGCATTAGAACCATCAACCTTTTGGTTAGCAGCCAAGAGCTTAATGTTGCACTACTAGGGCTCTTTTCATTGAACCTGTTGTTGCTGGGTGCTGTAGAGTCGATTCTAACTCATAATGACAGAGTAGAACTGTCCCATAGGGTTTTCTTGGCTGTAATCTTTCTGAAGCAGATTACCAGGACTTTCTCCCACAGAGCTGCTGGGTGGGTTTGAACTACCAACCATTCGTTTAGTAGCTGAGCACATAACTGTTGCACTACTATCATTGAGCCTAAAAGGCAGGAGTTACTATTAAGCCTTTTATAGATGAAGGGCCTAAGGCTGATGCTACTTACAACTTACAAACCTAGAAATTCTTCTATTTTTTTTTTTCCTTAAAGCTGCTCTTTAATTTTTTTCTTTGTCATTTTTGTGTTAAGAAATATTTCAAATATTTAGAAAACTGTTGCTATTGTTATTGCTCCGTGCTGTTGAGTTGGTTCTGACTCATAGTGACCCCATGCACAACAGAACCAAACACTGCCCGGTCCTGCACGACCCTCACAATCTTTGCTATGTTTGAGCCCATTGTTGCAACCATTGTGTCAGTCCGTCTCATGGAGGGTCTTCTCTTTTTTACTGACCCTCTACTTTACCAAGCATGATGTCCTTCTCCAGGGACTGGTCTCTCCTGATAACATGTCCAAAGTAAGTGAGATGAAGTCTCACTATTCTCTATCCTAAGGAGCATTCTGGCTGTACTTCTTCCAAGACAGATTTGTTCATTCTTCTGGCAGTGCGTGGTATAGTCAATATTCTTCACCAGCAGTGTAATTTAAAGGCATCAATTCTCCTTTGGTCTTCCTTATTCATTGTCCAGCTTTCCCATGCATATGAAGCGATTGAGAATACCATGGTTTGGGTCAGGCACACCTTAGTCCTCAAGGTGACATCTTTGTTTTTGAACCCTTAAAGAGGTCTTTTGCAGCAGATTTGCACAACGCAATATGTTGTTTGATTTCTTGACTGCTGCTTCCATGGGCGTTGATTGTGGATCCAAGTAAAATAAAATCCTTGACAACTTCAATCTTTTCTCCCTTTATCATGATGTTGCTTATTGGTCTAGCTGTGAGGATTTTTGTTTTCTTCAATATGAGGTATATAATCCATACTGAAGTCTTTGCTCTTCATCAGTAAGTGCTTCAAGTCCTCTTCACTTGCAGCAAGCAAGGTTGTGTCATCTGCATCTGGCAGGTTGTTAATGAATCTTCCTCCAAATCCTGATGCTGCATTCTTCTTCATATAGTCCAGTTTCTCAGATTATTTGCTCAGCATACAGATCGAATAAGTATGGTGAAAGGATACAAACCTGACTCACACCATTCCTGATTTTAAACCATGTAGTATCCCTTTGGAAACCCTGGTGGCACAGCTATGGCTGCTAACCAAAAAGCTGGCAGTTTGAATCCACCAGGTACTCCTTGGAAACCCTATGAGGCAGTTCTACTCTGTCTTATAGGGTCGCTGTGAGTTGGTATCGACTCAACGGCAACGAGTTTTTTTAGTATCCCCTTGTTCTTTTTGAACCACTGCCTCTTGGTCTCTGTACATGTTCCTCATTAGCACAATTAAGTGTTCTGGAATTCCCATTCTTCACAATGTTATCCATAATTTGTTATGATCCACACAGTCGAATGCCTGTGCATAGTCAGTAAAACACAGGTAAACATCTTTTCTGTTATCCTCTGCTTTCAGCCAAGATCTATCTGGCATCAGCAATGATATCCCTTGGTCCACATCCTCTTCTGAATCGGTCTTGAATTTCTAGCAGTTCCCTGTGCTTTTGAATGATCTTCAGCAAAATTTTATTTGCATGTTATATTAATCATATTTTTCAATAATTTCCACATCCGGAGGATCACCTTACTTTGGGATGGACACAAATATGGATCTTTTATAGTCAGCTGGCCACGTACCTGTCTTTCAAATTTCTTGGCTTAGACAAGTGAGCACTTCCAGCATCGCATCCGTTTGTTGAAACATTCCGTTGGCATTCCGTCAATTCCTGGAGCCTTGTTTTTCACCAATGCCTTCAGTGTAGCTTGGACTTCTTCCTTCAATAGCATCGGGTCTTGATCATATGCTACTTCCTGAAATGGCTGAGTCAACCATTTCTTTTTGGTATAGTGACTATGTATTCCTTCCATCTTCTTTTGATGCTTCCTGTGTCATTCAATTTTTTCTACATAGAATAATAAACACATTTTCTTCACCCAGATTTCATAAATGTTAACAACTTCTGGTATCTGTTTCAGATTTTTAAAGGAAACAAAAAATTACCAATACAGTTGAAACCTATTTTGTACCCATCCATTATCCATCCCCTTCTCCCTCCTCAAATATGACTATCTTTTCTAGGGGATTTTCACATTGTCCTATAAATGTGTATATCCAAAAACAGTTTAATATAGCTTTTGTGTTTTGTGTTCTTAAATTTACGTAAATTTATTTTTCCTTGGATTAATTCTTTTTGAGGAACTGCTGAACTGTTTTCCACAGTGGCTGCATCGTTTTACATTCCCGCCAGCAATGGAAGAGAGTCCCAGTTTCTCCACATCCTCTCCTATACTTGTTGTTTTCCATTTTTCTGATAATAGCCATCTTAGTGGCAGTGAAGTGGTATCTCACTGTGGTTTTGATATGCATCTCTCTAATGACTAATGACCTGGAGCATCTTTTCATATGCCTGTTGGCCATTCGTGTATCTTATTTGGAGAAATATCTATTTAAGTTCTTTGCCCATTTTTTCATTGTGTTGCCTTTTTGTTATTGAGTTATACAAGTTCTTTATATATTCTGTATATTAAACTCATCAGATATATGGTTACCAAATATTTTCTTTCATTCTTTATCAGTTTTTGAGATAAGTATATTAAAAATCTCCCACTAGGACTGTGATTTTATAAATTTCTTCTTGAATCTGTCACCTTAGCTTTATATAATTTTAGGCCTTGTTGCTTTATGTAGTTGAACCTAAAGACCTTCTTTATCCTTAATAATGCTTTCTCCCTGCAAGTCTATTTTATCTTATATTAATATCACACCAACTCTTTTGGTTACTCATTCTTTTTCTATTCCTTTATTTTCAACTTATCTAGGTCATTGTGTTGTAGTTGATTCTGTTGTAAACAGCATATAGTTAGATTTTTAAATATCAACTGTGACAATATCTGTTAACGGGAGTTTGTTCTGTTTATTGTTATTGTGGTTACTTATATTTTAGTATTTTTTCAGCATTTTTCTGTTAAAGTTGCTATTTTTTCCTTTATCTTTTCTCCTCTTTTGCTTTCTCTTGGATTCATTGCTTTTTCTTATTCCTTCCCACGTTTTTCCCTCCACTATTTAGAAGATTCTCTTTCTATACTTTCAGTAGTTAGAAACATGTATGTAACATGCATATTTGTCTTAATTGAATCATTCAACAATGATAGATTGGGTTTTGCATCAATGTATTCCCACTCATTTTATGTTTATATATACATATATATATATACATATTATATACAATATTGTTGACTAGTATTTTATTGACTTATTTTACTTCTATTAACTAGTTTGTATTCTATTGACTAGTACCTTATTTCTAAACCATCCCCGGACTGATTATTATTTGGTTATTATTTTTTGGTGTTGCAAGTTGCATAAGTACTCTGTGCCTCAGTTTCCTCATATCTATAGTGGGGATTATAATGGTATCTACTTGTAGGTTTATTGTAATAATTAAATGAGTTAGTTCAGTTATTGGCACATAATAACTGCTCAGTGAATTTTAGCTGTTATTATTATTTATAATCAGTATTTATTAGATTATCAACATGTTTATTGATATATTTATTTATTATTCTTTCTTTCTTTTTTTTTTTTTTTTTTTTGTATAGTTACCTTCTTCCCGAACTAAAAATCGCAGTAATTCTTATAATAAAGTTCTGTGGGTAATAAATTTTCTGAGTTTTATTTAAAAATGGCTTTATTTTGTCCTTACCTTTGGACGATACTTAGCTGGATATGGAAATTTAGATGACAATTATTTTCTCTCAGCATTTGAAAGATATTATTCTATTTTCTTCTGGCTCTTATAGTGGTTCTTGAGAAATCTAATTGCATCTATGATCATCTGCATTTTCACCATTATTTGTTTGGGAGTACTTTTTGTTTTTCAATTATCTTCAGCAAAATTTTACTTGTGTGTAATATTAATGATGTTGTTCGATAATTTCTGCATTCTTGGATCACCTTTCTTTGGAATGGACACAAATATGGATCTCTTTCAGTTGGTTGACCAGGTAACTGTCTTCCAGATTTCTTGGTATAGACAAGTGTTCACTTCCAGCATTGCATCTGTTTGTTGAAACATCCCAGTTGGTATTCTGTCAATTCCCGGAGCCTTGTTTTTCACCAGTGCCTTCGGTGCACCTTGGACTTCTTCCCTAAGTACCATCTGTTCTTGATCACTTATTGAAGATCAAAGACTACAACCTTCAGTATGGGTTACACCTGAACATAAAGAAAACAAAAATCCTCACAAACTGGACCAATAAGCAACATTATGATAAATGGAGAAAATATTGAAGTTGTCAAGGATTTCATTTTACTTGGATCCATAATCAATGCCTACGGAAGCAGCAGCCTAAAAATGAAATGATGTATTGCACTGGGCAAGTCTGCTGAAAATGACTACTTTAAAGGATTAAAAAGGAAAGATGTCACTTCAAGGACTAAGGTGGACTTGACCCAAGACATGGTATTTTCAATAGTCTCATATGCATGGGAAAGCTGGACAATGAATGAGGAAGACCAAAGAGGAATTGATGCATTTGAATTATGGTGTTGGTGAAGAATATGGAATAGACCATACACTGCCAGAAGAAGGAACAAATCTGCCTTGGAAGAAGTACAGCCAGAATGCTCCTTAGGATGGAGGATAGTGAGACTTCATCTCACTTACTTTGGACATGTTATCAGGAGGTACCAGTTCCTGGAGAAGGACATCATGCTTGGTAAAGTAGAGGGTCAGTGAAAAAGAGGAAGACCTTCAATGACATGGGCTGACACAGTGGTTGCAACAATGGGCTCAAACATAGCAACGAATGTGAGGACGGTGCTGGGCCGGCAACGTTTTGTTCTTCTGTACATAGAGTCGCTATGAGTCAGAACCGACTCTACGGTATCTAACAACAACTTTTGTTTTTATTTTTTTCTGCTCTGATTCTTTTTGTTTCTTCAATCTGAAGACTCTTGCCTTTTTTTTTTTTTTTTGACTCTATAATACCATATTATCTCCTCAAATTGTGCTTTCCTTCATTTTATTTTCTCTGTCTGAAATCCCCACAAGATAAATATCTCATTCTGTCCTCCATGTCTCTTAATCTCACTTTAATACTTTCCATTCTTCATCTGTTTGCAGCTTTCTGGGTGATTCTCTCAGATCCATTCCTTCAGTTCGTAGTATTTCTCTTCAGTTGTGTCTATAATTCTATTTAGCCCTACCGTTGAGTTCTTAACTTAAAGTAGACATGGTTTAGTTATATATTGTTATGTAATGTTTTGTTGTGTAGCTTTTCATTAGATTTTATTGGGTCATTTTCTTGTTTGTTTGTTTCCTGTGAGGGTGAGTTGTAAAGTGCCTACACAGCAAATTCACACATGCTCTGGCTTGATCTCTCTAGGTTTCAGAGATTGCAGACCAGTCTTTCAGGTTACTCCCTCAGCTTGGGGTTTTCAAAACTCCATGGGTTATTGCAGCATCAGCTTTTACTTTCAGCTCTAGCTTGAATTCTTTTATTATTTCTAGTATCTAGGGGATTTCTCTCTCTTTCTCTTTCTTGTTCTGTTTGTCCTTCCTCCCTCTCCCCCCTCCTTCCTTTCTTCCTGATTGAGTTATGCTATGCATTAAACAGTAGCTTTTAAATTTATATTTTCTAAGCATTTTTACTTGTTCGTATGATAAAGGAGCCTTTCAGCATCACCATGATCAGTCAGAAGTCTTTCTAGTTCCTTTCTAAGGAACAAAAACTCCTTCCATTCAGCCTGGAGAAGACAAAAACTGGAAAATCAAAACAGTGACCTGTCTGTGACACCATTGGCCTGGAAAAATGAGGAAGGGGGTGAGCAGAACTGTGAGAAGCATGAATAGCCAAGGCCAGTGATCCCCAATCATTTTACCACCAAGTTTCCCTTGTATTTTTTTTATCTTTATGTGTGTGCCTTGAAAGATGTTGTCCCGAAAAAGCCCATATACATTTTTTAACTAATAATGATTTATTTCCCCGTGGAACTATTGCCTGAGATAATCTTTAAACGTTAAATCAAAAAATACCCCTTGAAATCGTCTTAAAACCAAACGGTAGTTTAGCTTAACTAGTGAAAAAGGTCTGCTTTTGAGCATTGTGCTCTTTTAAGAGCTATCTATATGGGATCAAATTGCCAACAGCAACTTGAAGGATTAGACAGGAACCTTAGGGGGCAGTGAGTTTATCTTAATGAGGGAGGAACAACTCAGAAAAGGAGGGTGAGAATGGTTGCATAACTTGAAGAATGTAATCAATGTCACTAAATTGTACATGTAGAGATGGCTGAATTGGTGTTTGTTTTGCTGTGTATATTCTCAAAAACAACAACAAAATAAGTAAAATTTAGAGGAAAAAAAATAATGATTTATTCCCGTTTTGTTAATTACAAAAATTTATAACATACTTTCATTATTATGAGATGACCAGTGTTACTGTGTCAAGCTGATATTCTTCCAACCAAGAGCAAAGAGATTAAATTTGCAAGTTTAGTTTATCCAGGGAGCCATCCCTCCCATAAAGATATGATTTTTGTGCTTTTTAAAATATTTGAAATTGGCTCATAGACACCGTTTCGTGATCCTAGGTTTGGAAACACTGGTATAAATGTACTGAGTAGAGCCCTAGAAAGAGGGGAATCACTCTTACCTATGTCCTTCCTCTCTTGAGGTTTCATTAGTGCTGGCTGGTCCAGGACCTGCACCTGCAGCCGTTGCTTATTCCCTTCTTGGCTCAAGTCACAGCACCTACAGGTGGTCTCCTATAGTGGTCTAGGTGTGAGCATTGATTAGCTTTTAGAGGACATTATTTGGACTAGCAGGAAGAGTATCATGCAAAATCATCTCAATGCCACCTTTGAAAAATGACCCGGATTTTCATATCAGATTAGTCCTGGACCATCAGAACAAATATGTTTTCTTGTGGCTTGTCTAGGGGGCATTGGTGGTCCAGTGGTAGAATTCTTGCCTTTAACGTGGGAAACTCAGGTTTGATTCCCAGCCAATGCACCTCATGTGTACCTGCTACCTGTCTGTCAGTAAAGGCTGATAGTTTGTTATGGTACTGAGTAGATTTCAGTGGAGCTTCTAGACTGAGATGGACTAGGAAGAAAGGCCTGGAAATATACTTCCAAAATTCAGCCAGTGAAAACCTTGTGGATCACAACAGTCAGATCCACAACTGATCAGGGGGATCATGGAGGACTGGACAATGTTTTGTTCCATTGTACATGAGGGTGCCATGAGTTGGCGGCTAACTCAATGTCAGCTAACAACAACAATAACATGGCTTATCTGCCCATCTTTGATAAATGCAAGTTGTATAATGAGCCCTCATTTAACAAAGATTTTCAACATGGGTTTTTGTTTGTTTATTCTTTCAGAATAGTACCTTAGAAAAATTTATACTGATTTTTCTTGGCAATTATTAAATAGATCTCCTCCATACACCATCCCCCAACCCTCAACCCCAGCATTGAAGAAGAAATGATTCCTTAATTCCAAATCTAAGCCACTTCTGACACTCACAACTGGACTTACTCTGAAGTTGGCCTCTCATAGAAGGACAGCGGGCAAAGCACTGGTCACTGGAGAGCCTGGGGAGACAGTGGGAGGGTGAATTGGAAGCCATAAGTAGGAGCAGGCCTTTCCTTATTGTTTTATATAGTTAGAGAAAACGTAGTTTTAGAATGGACTTTGCTAAAGGGATAAACAGTACAGTTCAATTATCCAGACTTTGAATCATACTTCTAGCCTTGTAATTTACCTGATTCACCCCTATATACTATTCTTTTTTTGTAATGAAAAGAGAGCATTAAGTGAGAGATGAGCATATTAGTGATTATACTTAGGGCTACTGCATTTAAATCAGGGTAATATGGGTAAGGAGACTGGCATGGGGAGTGATGTGATCAGGGTTGGTCAGTGGCACGGAAGCAGAGGGGGGTAATTCACTGAGAGGGCATGAGTAGGGGTTTTACGGGCAATGGACACATGTGCATTCTTCAAATCCTTCCACAGGGCCTGCTGCCTACTCTGTATGTTCAAGGGCATTTTATGTTAGATTTATGTGCAGATCCCTAAATATGCCATACTGTTTCACATCTCCTTATTGACTAGGAAACCATACCTTGTGGGTACTCATTTTTTCCATTGTCAGAGTTCAGCTCCTTTACGATAATATGCATTACTTCTAATCTTTACATGCCCAGGACCCAACTCAAAGTACCTACTCATAGTGTTTATCAGATTTAGCAGAACTCACCCCACTCAAATGCTTCAGTCCAGGAAAGTGAAAGAGCCAGAGGGAAGATTAGTTCTGGGGAGTCGCGGAGTCAATCCACGGAGGCCCTTGGTCTCCTACAGGAACACAGAAAGGGTAAAGAAGTGTAACTGTGATAAAAGGGAAAGGAAAGAAGAGAGAGAAAGAAGGAAAAGAGACACAATCAAGCAGAAGCAGAATCTGGCTCAGGGAAGCAGAGTTGAATAGAGAGTGACGTTTGAGGCGCGTATCATGAAGCCTGATGGCAGGGCCGTGTCTACATCTGTTTGATCTGGTCGCCATCATTACACTGCCTCTAAATTTTAGCCTTTTCTTTTCATAATCATTTTTCTTTTGCTCTTCCTTGGCACTATCTTAAACATCACATTAATGTTAACTGTTTCATAAACTAAGAGAACTTCTTTTAACGTGGACAGGCTCCTAGGTGAACCTCTTTCAGTCCTTTCTGATACACACATGTTTAAAGTGGCAATTATTTCCTCTTATGGAAGAAGACAGATCTCATTTAATAATGTGTTTCAAAAAGGGAGATTAGTTGTGGTCGCAGCGACAAATTCTTCATAATTCTTCAAGCACTATAAAAAGTAATTTAATGGCATGAAGTGAATTCCCACCAGGGTAGTTGTCCTGTCACTGTGAATTGCTGTGATCATCTTTGAAGAGATACTTCTTTCCGCAATGTCTGTCAGCAACTATGTAGGGTTTGTTTTAGATTCAAAATGTGTGAGATAAATTGATCTCTATTTAAGGGATTCAAGCATATTTTTGTTGTTTTTGTTGGATCCGGCCTGGACTAGCCATTTGCTAGTTCAATTTAGGACATGTTATGTTTCGTTGTCCTGAAAATGTATATCCAGATGCAGTTTTTATGTACTCTTTTTCTTCCCCTTCATTTATGGAAGAATGGCTGTAGAATTAAAAGGATTTTTTATCTTTTCTCAGTGATACTACCCTTATTACATTCAGTTTTTTAATAAGTCATAAACCTGCTACTTTACACAAGTCTTATTTCTAAAA
The DNA here is from genome assembly GCF_000243295.1 of Trichechus manatus latirostris. Classification (NCBI taxonomy): domain Eukaryota; kingdom Metazoa; phylum Chordata; class Mammalia; order Sirenia; family Trichechidae; genus Trichechus; species Trichechus manatus. Next base: position 21,159,377 of record NW_004443945.1, on the reverse strand, counting down.
ATTTTGAGAGAGCTAGAACCTGTGTAAGGTGGAAACCTGTCAGAGAAGAAAAACTCAAATATTTTCCATTAATAGAAAGCGATAGAAAAGTGGTAAGACTGTACCCTGTCAAAGGTGGAAAACTTGCAAGACCTGGAAAAACAAGGCAGTCCTGTTGGGTTCTGGCTCTCACAGATTTCACTATACATAATCTCAGAATTTATATATATGTGACTTCATATATATATCAATAAATATATATATGACTTAAGACTGATCAGCTCTTACCATAGCTATTGCATAGATATCCAGGATTTTTATTTTCTTTTAGTATCTTTCAGACTGGGAAAAAAACCTACTATTTGTAAGCAGATAATTTCAGTAAATGCCTTTTTATTTTTCTCTCTCTGTGATTTACTGCTTGAAACCGTGAGAAACATCGAAGTACAGGCACTGCTTTCCAGCTTTGACAAAACCTCAGTGGCTGACCTCACAAACTTAGAAAGATTTATCACACATGATTCAATGGTGGAAGTAATAATATTAGCAGTCAAAACTTTCTAAGACGCCACCAGGAAAAGGCAACTTTGGTCGTTCTGCTTCTTGTTAAGAACAGCTGGCAATTTAAAAAGCAAACACTTACTAAAGGGGCGGAGATAAAAATGATCAAACAGAAATGCCTCCTCCTTCAGTTAAATATGAACTAAGGATGCTGCATAGCAGTAATAAAATCAGAGTCTTAGCAGCTTCCCGTTGATGAGTGTGGGTGTATGTGCTTATTTTTGTTTGGTCTTCAAAGATGAATTTTCTTACGTCTTTCTTCTCTTTGAGGGAAATATATCTAGATCAAACTATTTCTTGCAGAATACTTGATCTATATAAAACCCTGTTTAAGATGTCATGTTTATCCTGGCTGTGTTGAGACTCAGACAAGATTATCTGCTGTGTGAATTATGTCTGCGAGAGATAGGCTCTCGCCATGCCTTCTGCACAATTACTCCACACATCTGCCAGGGGGCAGAGGTGATTTCGGCCATCCTGAGTGTTGCCCATATAAGGCAGAGCCCTCTGCAGTCCCGAGCACTAAGTCACTAGCTGAAAGCCATGACAGTGCCCATCAAGAACCTTGACTGTGAGGAAGCCTCTTTAAGAAGAAATGATGGTGAAGAAAGAAATGTGCATGACCAGTTTTGCAGGCTGTGATGTCATGTGATTGGTGTGGCATGGCTCCCTATCAGAAGTGCATATAGCAGAAGGGAAAAGAAATGGACACATGAGCGGCATTTCCTCAGTTCCCACCAAGCTTCAACAGTGAGTCCTGGAAGCAAAATAACAGTGAGCTATGACATGTAACATTAAACCACCCATACTTCTTCTGCTTTAAGGAATTCAAGGGAGTCTCAACTGTGCTAAAAATAATAGGACATTTTTCTCTTTGTGGCATTGGCTTTCTGTCCTTCTGGACCTTTAGCTAGAAGTTGAGATGCATCATTTCTTTCCGAATAGCTCTGAGAATCAAAGAATCTTAGTTGCCAGAGCTGGAAGGGGATTCAAAGATCATCTGGTGGAATGATCTGATTGTTCACATGAATAAACTGAATCCCAGAAAGACTGTGATTTTGTTCAGGACATGGACCAGAGCTTGTGTAGAACCAAGAGCTAAATTCTGACTCATGGTCCAGGTCTGTCTATAGTGTACCACACCAGCTGAATCACATTTCTCTCCAAGACACAGCCTCTGCTTCAGCCAGCTGGGTTACTTTACTGTGTTCTTCACAAACCACCCTCACTCCCCTCTGCACCTTTGCTGATGCTATGTGCCCTGATTGGCATGCCCTTCTCCTCCAACTCCTCTGCTCAAATCTATCACATCCTGCAATGCCCAGTCCACTCCCACTTCCAAAATTGACCTCTCCTCTCTCTGGACCTATTTGAGCCCTTTTTAACCCTCTGTTTCATATTGATCTCAATTCTTATCCAGACTAAGCTCTCCAAAGTCAGAGTTTGTGTCTTCTTCACTCTAGTCCTCCACCAGGTTGGGTACAGAGCAGACTCCCAGCTTATTAACAGGCATATTGAACAGTCTTCTGTTCTGGCCCTTGAACTCTTGGGCAGGTAAGGCAAGGAAAAGAGGCCAAATCATACAGAAATCAAACACACAGATGTTCAGGTCTCCTCCGAATCAGCCTCCACTGGTCAGATGTTTCCAGCACCTGCATCCACAGCCATTTCCATAATCCTTCCTCTCCAGAGGCAGTTCTTGCAAGGGATAATTCCTATTGTGGTTGAGCTAGAAGCTTCCCAAAGGCCTTGTCAATATTGTAATTTCAAGTCTGTCAATTTCATCTAAAGCTTCCCCTTTGGGAGAGATGGAAACCACCAGATAGGTATTCACATATCCATCACCTTACAAGTATTTTCTAGGTGGTCAGTGACCCCTAGAAAAGTCACAGGTGTCCTGATGAATAATAGGAAGATTTTTCATGGAAACTAATGAGGACCATGGTTATTCTAAACAAAGGCACTTCTTTGAATCATAGTGAAATCCACAGATATGCTTTCTAGCTCCTTTTCTTAGCCCTTCCTAAAACGATGGCCATATGGTTTAAAACCAAGAAAGGAAATGACTCAAGGTCACCTCCAAAATCAATTATAGTCAGTTTAGCTCTTCCCCTCTTTGTATTCACCGTCTCCAATCCACAGTAGACTGGATGCAGAATGCCTTGGTAGAAAGGGGTCATTAGGGACAGGCAGCCAAGCAGTGTAGCAATGTAGAGAGAGCCCTAGACTAGAAGTATAAGTCCAGGTTTGTGGCCTGACTGTACCACTTCTGTCTCAAAAACTGAGCAAAGCCTCCTTCCTCTCTCAACCTCAGTTTTCGCATCTGTTAAATGAGAAGAATAATGCCTGCCCTACATCTAGGCATTCTTTTTTTATTTTTTATTGTGCTTTAGGTGAAAGTTTACACCTCAGGTTAATTTCTCATACAAAAATTTATACACAGATTGTTTTGTGACATTAGTTGCAATCCCCACAATAAAAATATGGAATGCTTCATGAATTTGCTTGTCATCCTTGCATAGGGGCCATGCTAATCTTCTCTGTATATGTGCTGCTGAAGCGAGCACCATCTAGGCATTCTTCACATATATAATTATTTCTTTAACATTTTCCTTCCCTATTCACGAAGGCAAGGTTTATATGTGTCTTGTTTACTACTTTATCCCCCAGAACTTGACCCATAGTAAGGCATTTACTGTATTCATGGTTGGTTGACCAAGTGACAGGGAAAAATTCAGAGCAATTATTGACAGTTATTATGATTATTAGTATCTTTGATGTTGTTGTACTTAAGCTCCCTAGAGGATTGTAGTTTGTAGTTTAGACTCCTGTTTTCCACTCTCCATGACTATGAAGGAGTTGAGACAGAAGACCTACAGTGAATCAACAGAAGCCAACCACTGACCCTTGGTCATAAGTGAGTGATTTCTTTTTTTTGTTTTATTTTTTCCCATACAAAAATTTATACATACATTGTTATGTGACTCTACTTGCTCTCCCCATACTGTGACAGAACACTCCTCCTTTCCACCCCTGATTCCCCATGTCCATTCAACCAGCTCCTAACCCTCTCTGCCTTCCCATCTCACCTCCAGATAGAAGCTGCCCATTTAGTCTCTTGTATCTACTTGAGCTAAGAGGCACACTCATCACAAGTATCACTTTATGTCCCACAGTCCAGTCCAATCCCTGTCTGAAGAGTTGGCGTTGGAAATTGTTTTAGTTCTGGGCTGATAGAGAATCCAGGGGCCATGCTTTCTGGGGTTCCTCCAGTCTCAGTCAGACCATTAAGTCTGGTCTTCTTACTAGAATTTGACTTCTGTACCCCACCTTTCCCCTGCTCTATTAGGGAATCTCTGTTGTGTTCCCTGTCAGGGCGGTCATTGGTGGTAGCTGGGCACCATCTAGTTCTTCTGGTCTCAGGCTGATGAAATCTCTGGTTTTTGTGGCCCTTTCTGTCTCTTGGGCTAATACTTTCCTTGTGTCTTTGGTGTTCTTCATTCTCCTTTACTCCAGGTGGCTGGGACCAACTGATGCATCTTAGATGATTGCTTGCAAGCTTTTCATACCCCAGACGCCACGTAAGTGAGTAATTTCTAAAGTTCATGGTATTTCTTTGTATATTCTTCACTAGTCTTCATACCTGGCACACAAGGTGGATGAGTTTGATCTTTATGCAGACCTGTTCTGTGTCCCTTGATGGGTGTGTGCCAGTAATCATCAACAGCAAAGTGGCCGTCTCTGGTTATCATCACTGGCTGCTTTTCTTCTATAATGTTTTTGCCTTTGGTCTTTAATGTATGAGTATTTTTAGTGGCAAAAATAAGCTTCTAGTGGTACTGTACTAGATGTGGCTTTTGCCTGAGGATGCACTCATGTCTGCAGAGGATTAAGACTGTCCATGTGAGCACTTATTTTAAAGCCCCTCCTATAGGTAGACTTGGAGGCACAGAGGAAAGAGTAGGGCCTTTGGCATCTGACAGGTCTGCTTTTAAGAGCCGCATGCAGCTAACAATTTAGAGGGAAGAAAAACGTTAAAGAAATAATTATATGTGTGAAGAATGCCTAGATGTAGGGCAGGTATTATTCTCATTTAACAGGTGAGAAAACCGAGGCTGAGATAGATAAGAGGCTTTGCTTAAAGTTTTCAAGACAGTAAGTGACACAGTCAGGCCTACTTATTGCAATAATAAGGATAATAATAGTGTCTTCTGCAAGGGATGTTGTGATGAATCAGTAGAGAAATATATCAAGCACAGAATCTGGCCCATAATTAGTATTCAGTAAAAGTGAGTTTCCACCCACTTTCTTTCCCTTTATTCTCTTTTCCTTAAATTAACCTGAGATGAAATGTGGCAGAATTAGACTTCAGCCCTATAATGGCTCATCCTTTCAATTCATATCCATCTTTCAGATTGCTTGTTGTACCCACATTTCTTATTAACACAAATTGGAGGCAGTAGCATGACCTTCATTTGTTGACAGAGACACGAGTAGGCAGAACACAGTGATGAATGTCTCAATTGAGGCACGAATTGAATGTTGCCTGTGGGGTAGGCCAGCTCTGCCACCTGCATTGACTATACATCATCCCTGGAAATTAACCCATCTTCACCATAGTCACTAAGATGGAAACAAGTGCCTGTCCATTGAACATCACCTTCAAATGGGAAGGATGAAGGCCCAGCGCAATATATACAGTACATCCACATGTATAATCATGTTGCCATTTGCATTATTCAAAGTTGACCACTTGAAAAATGTCTTAAGATATTGCTTTGCATGAGTGGATTTGTGTATATATTATTTGTTTCCTGACTATGAGCTGATTAGAGGCTAATAGTTTTACATGAAAGTATAATGATTAGCAAATTCAGGAGTCGATGTTGTGTTTCACATCTACTCTGGTATATAATTATTTTCTCACTTTAGTACAACCTTATGCATCATCAAGCATGTTGATGTATGACAAAATGTTGATGTGGACTCTCATTTTTCAAGGCCCAAAGATGATGATAGTCCTACATCTTTGTAAATTTCAAAGGCATTATCATTCACTAAAATATATAAGCAATTTTCATTTAAAGGAATGATTAGATATATGTATAAAAAGGTTACATATCAACACATTTTTGTTTTATTCTCTCCATTAATTAAGAATAATATTTATCAATAGGTAGATGAGCTGAAGACTAAGCATATATGTAAAATTTTCTATAAGATAGTCAGCTTTTATATATACAAAGTAAAGCCTATATTTACACATTTAAGTATGGAAACAAATTATTAGTACCGCTTCATAAAATTAGTATATTTAGGTTTCTACCATTATATTTTATTTCACAGTGTATCAGTCAGAACAACACGAATTGCATATTTCAAGCAGAAAGTGATTTAATTTAGATAATTAGAACCTATGGCAGAAAGAGTCAATGTCCAAACATATCCTTATTCTCTTATCCTCTTTTGCTGTTAGGTTGGGACCTTATAACTGGTCCTGATGGGAGGACTGTGAAGGGGAGTAAGTAGTAATTTTTCAGGGCCAAAATAGTTAAGAGCTGAGGTGCCTCTTCGAACCCTCACTTGTCCTGGAAGTAACCTTGGAAGCTATATGTCAAAATGGAAAATAAAAAGATGGAAGAATCTTGGTTCTCTGAGTCACCAGATGGAGAAGAGCCCCTACCAACCTGCCTTAGACTTTGCATGAGCAAAAAATCAACTTTTACTGTTCTAAGCCACAGAGATTTGAGAGTTTTGTCTATTGAAGCAGCTTACATATATAAGAATTTACAAAAATTTTGGAAGGCACAGCGAGGAAAGTTCGGAGGAGCAACTACTAGTATTCAGAAAATCACAAAGCACAAGAACTGCAGGGAACTGCCACCAGTAATCTTAGTTACCTGCAGCACCAAAGTGAGTGATTTGTAGGAAGATATTTGGAGGCTTTGGGCAAAAGCTTACATTTGCTGTCTGCCAAAGCCCATGTGACTACCCACCTCATGGAAGTCATAATGATTTTTGTTTCTCTTTTGCCTTTGAAATCTCACATGAATGAGTCTCATTGTTTTAATCTAAACTATAATCCTGCTATAATATAGGGGGTAGTATAGAGGAGAAAATAGTGTTGGGTCACCAAAAAGCAATATGGCATAAGTAGCCCAATTATTAGGGTGATAATATGCCTGTTTGTCTGGGGTACTCCTAGTTTATTTCTATTGACCCAGAGTAATTATTGATAGTGCCCTGTTTTCAATCTCAAAACTTTCTTTGTTTGGACAATAAATTATATGGCCATCCTGCCTGTTATTAACATGATGAAAATACTTTATTCATTTCCTCAGCAAATACTTACTGAGGCTATACTGAGTAAGAATCATTTTGCTAGAGAGCCCTGGTGGTGCAGTGGTTAAACAGTTGCTAACTGAAATGTTGGCAGTACAAACCTACCAGCTCCTCCGAGGGAGAAAGATGTGGCAGTCTGCTTCCGCAAAGATTAGAGCCTTGCAAACCCAATGGGGCAGTTCTGCTCTGTCCTACAGGGTCGCTATGAGTTGGAATTGCCTTGACAGCAATGGGTTGATTTATGTGGGGGAAATGATGGATACAGTTTGGATGGGTCACTAAAAGAGTAAATGCAGGAAAAGTCTATTTATGTGAGGGAAATAATGCACTTGGTTTGTATTTGTTGAGTTTGAGGGGCCTGTGGGATATCCAAATGTCAGCGTCTGATACGCAGCTGAATTTCTAGGTTTGAGAATCAGAGAGAGTTCTGAGCTGAAATTGTAAGTCTATAGGATCTATATGGTAGTTCAAGCCATAGGAATGTGAGAGATCAATTAGAGAGAGTATTCAGAGTAAGAATAGAAAAGGCTGTTAACAGAGCTCTGTTAACAGGCCAGTATTTAAAGAGCTAAAGAAAAGAAGCCCACGCAAAAGATAAGAAGGAATAGCTAGAGAAGTAGAAGAGAACTAGATGAGTGATGTGAAGGAAGTCAAGGTAAGAGAGAAAATCAAGAACAGGGTGTACAACAGTGTTAAATGCCAAACACAAATTATGAAGAAAAGAAATGAGTTCCCTGGACTTGGCAATTGGGGCTATTGGTGATTTTAGCAAGAATCAACTTAATGGAGATAGGAAGGTAAAAGTCTGATCGCAAGAGGCTTAGGTAAGAATCGGAAGAGAGAACACATAAACAGTGAGATACAAATCTTGTTCAGGTGACTTGACTGAGGAAGAGGAAAGGGTCACCTGGTGGCTGGATGGTGCTTAAAAGCAGAGTCTACACAATCATTTGCTCCCAGAGATGCAAAAGCAATTTGCAGATCAGGAAATGTTTTGGATTTCATGACCTCCAGAGTCCTTTCTGCCTCAACATGTTTATTATTCCATATTTCTGTACTTGATAAGCTTAGGTTCAACTTTTATTTTCACAGGTTGACACCTGCAGACATGGAACAAGATCTGTCCTATGCTAACAAATTTAAGTTAGAATTTAACTTGAACTTACAAGTTCTTAGGAAAATATATTTAGGGATCAAAACATATACCCATACATAGGTTATTTATGAATAGTGTTCTTTCTTTTTTATAATCACAGACATACAATTCCTTTATAATTTATTTTGTAATTGGTGCCTCCTTTAAATCACTTGCTTATGCTTATATGAAATTTAGCCTTTTGACCATTTTTTTTCATACCTTTGTTTCCAGCTTCTGCTAAAGAGCAATTATTAAATCACTAGGTCATGCCATTGGATGAGATTTACTGAATGGTGATTCTTTTTTAGACTTTAGCAATTGCCCCCAGAGCCTTGGTTGGTTTATTGACTAGAGCAAAGCAGTTAGTTTGCTACTAGTGTAATAAGGCTAAGCATCTGGAAATATTCTGCTAGGAGGAGCCAATGACCTTGTTTTTGAAAGGTCCCAGGTCTCCCATTACTCACCTCCAGTCTTGCTAGGGCATAAGAGCATCAGTATTTATGACGATGTCATAATTCTGTACTATGACTTTTAGCTGGGAAATTCTGTTTGGAAAGTATCTTCAACTGTTTTCTTTGCCTCAAGGGAAAAGGCTCTCCCAGATACCTCAATTTTGATCAAAAACATTCACAAGTCCCCTTCTAGTTTTTTCTCTACCAATTAAGCTCCTCTTAAATGGGTAAATTAAAGCTCATAAACCTGGTTCCACTAGTTTATTAGAAAACTCACTTTAGCTATAAGAGTCAGAGGTGTTCATATGGACAGACCCTAGGGAGCTAGTAGAAGGTTATTTTCCTCCAAAGAGTTCAAGCCCCTATAATTTAATTTTCCTCTGGTTTTGACCAAGCTCAGACTTCTGCTGATTTTATAGTACAACACAGCCTAGCCATTTAGGGATTGGTCTCTGTTGTTCCAATTTAATTAGAACTTTCTAATTTGTTGCTGTCATTTTGTTTGTATTCATGCTTATGTTGAAAGCCTTTTTTTATAATTACGATATTAAAGTATGCTATTTCTTCATTTGCAAATAACATTGATTTAAAGATACACCTTTGATATAAGACATTTTCAAGAGGAAAAAATAAATAAAACCTCGATGAATGTATGCATTGATCAGAAGACCATTCAAATTTTAGAAACATTAAATGTGAATAGATGGATCTATCCTTCATCTATTCAGCCCACAGTTATTGAGAGTAGTATTATGTCCCAAGCCCTTTTGTTAATTTCAGACAAGAAGACAACGAAGACTTCCTGGGGATAGTTAGCATTTTGAATTTGTAAAGTGAGCCATTTATCATATGCCTTAGTCTAGCATATTTTTTTAAAGGATTCAACTTTTTTCTTCAGGTATCTTAAAATTCATTGTGAGCAAAATGAATGTTATATGGTGACTTTTTCACACAATCTCCATTGCCTCCTTTCTTCTGCTTGTACTGTTCCCTCAGTCTTACATTCCCTTACAGCGCCCAGCAACCTGAGTTTATGTTTATCATAGCATGCCATGCTACCCTAATCATCCTAGGGTGGCATGTCTAGGTTGGAAGGGACTTAAAAGTAAGTATGTTTAAAATCTTCAAGAAATCAGAGAATGAATAGTATCCACTAAACATATAAGAACTGGAGCTTATGAAATAACAACTTAGTGCTAATGAAATTAGAACATGTAGATAAAAAAGAACCAATTAAAATGATTGGAAATAAAAATGTATAAAACCAACAACCCGTTGGCATCAAGTTGATTCAGACTCATAGAAACCCTATAGGATAGAGTAGAATTGCCCCATAGGGTTTCCAAGGAGTGGCTGGTGGATTCAAAATGCCAGCCGTTTGGTTAGCAGCTGAATGCTTAACCACTACATCACCAGGGCTCCATACAAATGTATAGTTGTTTAAAAAAATTTTTAAATCTCAATAGAAGAAATAAATGGTCAAAGAGGGAATGCTGTCAAAGACAGAATTTACGAATTGAAAGGTAGAAATTAGAAAATTACCAAATGGTGTAAAAGAGAGAAAAGAGAATTGAAAATATGAAAGATTTTGAAACATGAGAAGTTCTATTATACATCAGTTAATAACTCTGGTGAGAGAGAACAGAGAAAATAGCCGAACATTTTCTAGAATTAAGGAAAGATATGATTATTCACATTCAAAAAAGGACAGAGGGCCAAGTAAGATGAACTTTTTATAAACTCCTTCTATATTTGCATTATAGTGAACCTAAAGAACATTGAGGACAAAATGTTTGCCTTTTTGAATGGGGAGATATAAAATATTGCCTAAACTGTCTTTGATTACTAGGGATCTAAGTTGTCTATTATTTCATTCTATTGGATCAAAAATCAACATCCGTGGAAACAATAGTCAAGAGATCAGATGACGTATTACATTGGGCAAATCTGCTGCAAAAGACCTCTTTAAAGTTTTAAAACACAAAGATGTTATTTTAATGACTAAGGTGCATTTGAGCCAAGCCATAGTCTTTTTAATCATCTCATATGCATATGAATGAAAAATGAAGACAGAAAAAGAATTGATGCATTTGAATTGTGGTGTTGGTGGAGGATATTGAATATACCAGGGACTGCCAGAAAAATGAACAAATCAGTCTGAGAAGAAATACAACCAGAATTCTCCTTGGAAACGAGGGTGGGGAGAGTTCGGCTTGCTTACTCTGGACATGCCATCAGAAAAGACCAATCGCTAGTAAAGGGCCTCATATTTGGTAGAGGGTCAGCAAAAACAAAAACAAACCCTCAATGAGATGGATTGACACAATAGCCACAAAAATGGGCTCAAACATACCAATGATCATGAAGATGGTGCAGAGCCGGGCAGTATTTCATTCTGTTATACATAATGTCACTATGAGCTCGAGTCAACCTGACAGCAACTAACAACAACAACATTCTTTCACTGTTGTGATAAAGCTTTCCTCTGTTGATTTAGTTGTTTGCTTGCTATCACTATTCATGCAGTCATTGTACTGGCCTCTAGGTATATTTATTAAAAGACATAATAAATAAGAATAGTCTATGGAACAAAGACTATTAAAACGTAATAATACTAGCTAGCAATAGCTTACATTTATAAGGTGTTTACTATGTACGAGAATTTTCTCATTTAATCCTTACATCAAATCCATGAGGCTACTACTATTGTATCATCCCTATTTTCCAGCTAGGGAACCTGTGACTTGTTGGAGAGGCTGAGTCACTTGCCCAAGGTCAAGTAGCTAGTATAATAAGTGGTACATCCCAGATTTTAACAAAGTCAGTCTTCTTCCAAAGCCCGATTCTTTTTTTTTTTTTAATTGTACTTTAGATGAAGGTTTACAGAACAAACTAGCTTCTCATTAAACAGTTGGTACACATATTGTTTTATGACATTGGTTAACAACCCCACGACATGTCAACACTCTCCCTTCTCAACCTTGGGTTCCATATTACCAGTTTTCCTGCCCCTCCTGCCTTCTAGTCCTTGCCCCTGGGCTGGTATGCCCCTTTAGTCTTGTTTTGTTTTATGGGCCTGTCTAATCTTTAGCTGAAAGGTGAAACTCAGGAGTGACTTCATTACTGAGCTAAAACGGTGTCCAGGGGCCATGCTCTTTGGGTTTCTCCAGTCTATGTCAGGTCAGTAAGCCTGGTCTTTTTTTGTGAGTTAGAATTTTGTTCTACATTTTTCTCCAGCAATGTCAGGACCCTCTATTGTGATCCCTGTCAGAGTAGTCAGTGGTGGTAGCTGGGCACCATCTAATTGTACTAGACTCAGTCTGGTGGAGGCAGTGGTAGTTGTGGTCCATTAGTCCTTTAAACTAGTCTTTCCCCTGTGTCTTTAGTTTTCTTCATTCTCCCTTGTGGAGCCCAGATTATTTTTTCTTATTGTTGTGCTTTAAGTGAAAGTTTACAATTCAAGTTAGTCTCTCATACAAAAATTTATACATACTTTGTTATGTGACCCTAGCTGCTCTTCCTATCCTGTAACAGCACACTCCTCCTTTTCCACCCTGGATTTCTGGTGTCCATTCAACCAGGTCCTGACCCTCTCTGCCTTCTCATCTTGCCTCCGGACAGGAGCTGCCCATTTAGTCTCATGTATCTACTTGAGCTAAGAAGCACACTCTTCATGAGTATTATTTTACGTCCCATAGTCCAGTCTAATCTTTGTCTGAAGAGTTGGCCTCGGGAATGGTTTTAGCTTGGGACTAACAGAGAGTCCGAGGGCCATGTCTTCTGGGGTCCCTCCAGTCTCAGTCAGACCATTAAGTCTGGTCTTTTTCATCTAGTTCTTCTGGTCTCAGTCTGATGAAGTCTCTGGTTTATGTGGCCCTTTCTGTCTCTTGGGCTAATACTTTCCTTGTGTCTTTGGTGTTTTTCATTCTCCTTTGCTCCAGGTGGGTTGGGACCAATTGATGCTTCTTAGATGGCTGCTTGATAGCTTTTAAGACCCCAGACGCCACTCACCAAAGTAGGATGCAGAACATTTTCTTAATAAACTTTGTTATGCTAATGGACCTAGATATTCCCTAAAACCATGGTCCCCAGACCCCTGCCCCTGCTATTCTGTCCCTCCAAGTGTTTGATTGTATTCAGGAAACTTCTTAGCTTTGGTTTAGTCCAGCTGTGCTGACTTCCCCTGTAGTGTGTGCTGTCCTTCCCTTCACCTAAGATAATTCTTGTCTACTGTCTAGTTAGTAAATAACCCTCACCCTCCCTCCCTACCCTCGTAACCATCAAAGAATGTTTTCTTCTGAGTGTAAACCTTTTCTTGAGTTCTTATAATAGTGGTCTTATATAATATTTGCCCTTTTGTGACTGACTAAATTCACTCAGTGTAATGCCCTCCAGATTCCTGCATGTTATAAGATGTTTCATGGATTCATTGTTGTTCTTTATCGTTGCATAGTATTCCATTGTGTGAATATACCATAGTTTATCCATTCGTCCGTTGATGGGCACCTAGGTTGTTTCCATCTTTTTGCTATCATAAACAATGCTGCAACAAACATGGATGTGCATATATCTATTCTTGTGATGGCTGTTATTTCTCTAGGATATATTCCAAGGAGTGAGACAGAGCCCAGATTCTTAATGACTATTCTATGATAGCTTCTTTTATGAGAAGCCTTTAGGAAAGCTATTAGCACTTTCAGCAGTCATTCTCGGTAGGCTTTCTCCTGTGGGATTGTATGCTGGAACACTGAGATTGATGGAATTCTGATCTATAGGCATGTGATTGGTTGTTTTATAGATTTTTCTCTTTTTCAGATCCACATGTAGCCGACCATCCAGGCTGCCTAATCATAAGTACTCTGTCAGCCAGTCTAGTTATTCCTATGATATATTTCCGAGGTACCAGAAACTCTTCAGGCTCCTGAGGCATAGAACTTATCTGCTTTTTAAAGAACCCTAAGAGTCTTCTCTTGCCAGAACTTGAAGGCCTTCCCTGATTCTCTTGAAGGCAGTGCTGGGTCTACTTTTGAATTTTATAATGTTGGAGAGAGAAGACAAGTTGAGCTTTCTGTAGAGGTTGCACAAGGGGGACCCACAAAAGCCAGACTTCCTTAGTCTTTAGACAAGTCCTTTAGCGTGTGGGCAAGCTTTGCTGGTTGTAGCTACCCCAATGCAGTCTTCCATAGAGGTTTCCCTAAGTCAAGAGAGAACAGTTGAAGTCACACTGAGGAACAGAATGAGGAAACATATCCACCAAAGAAGCTATTTGTCTCCAAATTTCCACTGAGCTCTTGGAGGACAAGGTAGTTATTTTTGTCACAGCCATGTGAACAAAGGTTTTAGATATGGTGAAATTTCTGGAGAAACTGAGAACCAGTAATTCAGCCTGAGAAGAAGGGCTATAGCAAGCCTAGGAATTACTGAATGAGGTTTCAAAGTTGACTGGTCTTACAATCTATTAATCTGTGGATACTGCATAAACTTCTGTTGTCTTGGTTGCCATATCTATAAACTTAATATGATCATACACACTAAATTTTTGGGAGGACCAAATGAAAAAATGAATATGAAAACCTTTTGAACCACCTCAAAGCACTGTGCAGTTTAGTTATTAACCTGAAGTTTTTGTTTTAGATAAATACGATCTGTCTGCAATTATTTTGACTTAATTTCTAGCACCCTACACATAATAAGCCAGTATATATGTCTCTTGAAGACTGAAAGTTTTGGCCCCTTCTTTAGCTGTAGCCAGCGTTGCTGCACTTTTAGATCCCATCACTAGATTCCTACTGTGGGGCTACCTTTGCTCCAGTTCTTTGGTGGTCTGGTGCCACCTAACTCAATCTATAGTTATTTCTACACTTTGACAAGTGACTTTGACAGCTAGAGGGTTCAAGGAAGACATAAAATAAGCATGGGTGCATATTGACAACCTCTGCTTGGAAGATGTCTTTTTAATTGTACTTCTTCACTATGCCAAGCAAAGCCAGGTGGAAAATAAATCTCATTGTTTGGAAGGACATTTATGGAGCATCTGCCTTCAACTAGGTCACTCTGATAGGTGCTTTCATAAGTTGTTTCATTGACTATCATTATCATTATCATCTGGGATATATACACCTGTCTTTACTGCTCAGACTTAGGGAGTCATTTTGGGGTGTGATAAGAAACAGTAATAATGAATTTATAACCTTAAAGGTGGAATTAAATTTTGTATCCAAGTATCCTGACTTTTTAAAAAATTTTCCTGATTCATTTTTACTATGTCAAAATCTAAGGCCATCCTTTGAAATGTTAGCAGAAAGAAAGATCAAGGATTAAGAAGGGCAGATTTAGTAAAGTCACAAAATTTAATACAGAAAATACATGAAGGGATCCCAATAAAATTATAACTAATAATATACCTAATACATTAAAAAATTAATAAGAAATTAAGTCCAAGGACTCAGTAAATCAATGAGCAAAGGACCAAAATGTGCAATTTGTAAAAAAGTTTAAAATATTAAATCCCAATAGCAAATACTTGCAATTCAGAAGAATGAAATAACATTCTTAGCCTTTTAAATCAGTGATGAAAAACAAACCAAAACAACAACTGAGAATACAGGTAAGAGCACAGTGGAAGGGCATTTTCATTTACTGCTTATGGGAATATAATTTAATACAACCTATTTGGAAAGTAATTCGGCAGTATATACCAAGAGCCTTAAATTACCCTTTAACTAATTCTACTTCTCATAATTTATTCTAAAAATTTTAAATATCTGAGAAAAAGCTTTATGTTCAGACATGGTCATTGCAATGTTATTTGTAATATTAAAAATGGAAATAAATGAAAAATATGACAATTGAAGAACAATTAATGTTTCATTCTTGTAATTGAATATTTTACAGCCAGTCTAAATAGAAATTTAGAGAGACTGAAGTAACACAGGTAAATATCTAAGTTGTAATATAAAATGAAAATACATGTGTAATTTTCAACTGTGAGAAATTTAAAAGCACGATAAAAAAGAATTGAAGGAAAATACCAAAATATTAATAATTACTATATCTGTTTAATGGGGTTGCTATTATTTTTTTCCATATTTTTCAAATTTTTCCCGATGAATATGCATTTCCTCTATTTTAAGAGGAAAAAACTTTACTGAAAAAAAAGAGAGAGAAAAATATAATTATAACAATTTCTTACGGGGCTGGGTAAAGGGCCTTCATAAATGTTGCTTGATTGGGAAGCCTTGTGAATTTTTTTCTAGCAGTTGAGTATTTATTATCATTTCATGAGAGCTGATTTAAAGTCTATTTTGAATGATCAGCAAAGATAGCTTTTCCTAAGCTAACATTTAAGAGTGTGAAAAAGATAGCCATAAAAGTTTTGTCATAGCTTAGGTCCTAAACTATGCTAAGCAGCCTTTTGATGGACTTTAACATGTTAACTGCATATAAATGTTGCTAAGTATAGATGAGCCTTATGTCTTCATTAAGTAGTTTATAAGTTTAATGGGATGAAATCTTCGTGTGTGAGTATGAGTATATATAGTAGTTGTTTGTTTTGAATATTCAGATCTCAGTTTGTAATCATTCAGGGCTAATCTCCCCATTCCAGAAGTATTTTCCTCCATATATGCACACATTGCTGTACTCAGTAACGGGAACATAAAATAAAGATCATTTCCTATTTCACATGCTCCATAAAATGTGTTGACAGTAACCACCTGTGTCCCTGGTGCCCTCTGCAGCTTGGAATCCTGAATACTTTCCCCAGACATGCTTGGGGAGGGAAACAGAGTCTAAGCAAGCTGAACAAGCAGTACCCTAACAGAGGCTTTTTGGTTTAGGTCAGCCCAGTGATGACAAAGAAGTCACCCAAGAATTTCAGGGAACGTGGGAACACAGGAAGACTGTTACACTTTGCATAAGGAAAAGAAGTTGAGATTGAAATAGGGGAGAAAAGACTCTAAAAGTTCAGTTACCTTTTCTAAGAGTTTCTTCCCATTGCACATGTCCTACTCTTCCTTCTAAACCAAAACCAAACCCACTGTGGATTTGGACTTATAGCTACCCCATGGGATTTCCAAGACTGTAAATCTCTACCGAAGCAAACTGCCACATCTTTCTTACTCTTCCTTAGATTCACCCACCCCTGCCCCAAAGAGTGTTAGCAGCTTGAATCCCGATAGGCTCCTGGGGAACTGTTACCCTACTGCCCCTTTTATAGTCAGTGAAGAGGACAGGAGGAAATTGCTCAGGCTACAAAGAAGTGCAAGGGAAAGAAACACACGCAAAACACCTTGGGAGCCTTCTAAATATTTGTCCCATTTGAAAAATTCCAGCTCTGATTTCTTAGTCTGAATTGCAGTTCACCGAACGTAGCTGATTCCATCCCATATGAGTTTGTTATTACCATGTGTGTCCCTTCCTTAGAACCACTGAGAACAAACAAGAAAAAGCAATAAAACAAAATACTTATTAAAATGTAAATATAGCAGCTGGATCCCTGATGAGTGACACTGACAAGCAGTGCTGGTCGCCTTGGAGGGCCCAGGTGCGCTGGAAGGACTCATCTGGTCACAGAGCGGCGGCCTGGAAACTGACAGCTCTGAAGGGAACCTTTTGTTACCTGACTTCTGTGGCAGGTGGCTGGCTCCTTCTCCTGCGTGGAAGAGTTGAAACTTGTCTTTCAACTAAATAGAATACATGGGGGTAGAGATTCTTTTTTTGTTTGGCAGCCTAAGTATATTAGGAGGGGGGAAAAAAGAGCTGCTGCAAAATAACAGGACAGGAAGGCATGAAAAATGCTTTATGAAGAAACATAAAAGAAAACCAGGGGGAGGCATATTTAGCCTCAGTCATTAAAAGCACACTACTGCTCCCAGTCCTGCCTGCTCCCACCACCTCCCCCAAAAGTTTGTTTGAAGAGTTTCCTCTGTAGAACTCCAAACAAGCCCCAAATATACCAATGCCTCCAACAGCTGGTCTGGAATGAGAGGGGCTTCTGTTATGAGAGACAGCATCTCCCATTTTATGTGGGGTTTTACACAACAGTTTTCTGTGTGGCTTAACTTTTGGCATCTGACTCTTTCAGCAGAAGGCGTGTGGTGGTTTTTCAGCCAGATCTTTGAGTGCCCGTGTCCTCCCACAATCCCTCTGGCAGGTGATAAAAGCAGGCCCACCCTGCAGAAAAGCCACAGGTACTGCCTAGCATAAAATGACACACGTGAATGTCACTGAGAACTCGCTGGCCTCGTACCTCATATTTTCATTTCAGTAAAGAGCCTACTTTCAAAGCTGACAGTGTCTGTAGCCGGTAATTGAAGAAAATGATTAGCATGCCAAAATGGGAGTAATCACAGAGCCATTTGACATTGTCCTTAGAAAAATCCTTTACATACCACGAAAAGCCAGAGCAAAGAACTATTTCTAAAACTATAAATGTGTGTACATTTTCAAAGTGGATTTTGATTTCCCCAAAACATACAGGCAGCCGGAACACAGTTACGCTTTAGAGTCTAAGGTGATCTAATTCTTTAAATAAAACTTGATTGTGGGGAATGGCACATCTTTTCTAGTTGTGAGGGGAAGTTGTTATTATAATAAAGAATGGGCTGTTTTTCTTATTTGGAAAACTTGAGGGGGATGAAGTAATGGTTTTAGTACTATGAAGAAGTGGGCTACAGAACACTGGGATAAGTCATGTTTATTTAACATTTAATGCCCCTGGTCTGTTAGGCACAAAGAGACTAACTCTGGGGCTATTATTTAATGCTAGAACAGTAAAATAGCCTGGCTAGGATTAGATTAGGCAGTTGACAAAGTACTCAGGGTTCAAGGCTCAGAAATGAATAAATCAACATCCTTACAGTACAGAGTGCATGGACATATGTGTGGTTGGGGGATGGTGGGTGGTGAATGGGCCCTCCTCCCTCTTTAGGGTCCTGTGTGAAGACCAAGGGCTACAAAAATGACCTGACATCTTTAATTCTTTAAATCTCTTTAATGTAAGTTGTCATTTGAAGAACTAAAAGACAAAATTATTTGCTCAGAACAATTTAATGCTTTGTGCTATTGGTACACAAACATAGATCTAAGCAACATGGCAGTGAGTTAAGCCAAAGAGAGCTGGGAAGCTGGAATTGATAGTCCAGTAGTCTCTTTAATAAGGTGTCAATTTATGGTTGGACATTTTAGGGTATCTGTTTATATAAATGGAGTCCCTAGGTGGTGCAAACAGTTAAACGCTCGGCTGCTATCTAAAAGATTGGAGGTTCAAGTCCACCAAAAAGCACCTTGAAAGAAAGGCCTGGTAACCTACTTGTGAAAAATCAGCCACTGAAACCCTATGGAGCACAGTTCTACTCTGACACACATGGGGTTGCTGTGAGTCAGAATCACATTCTTTCCCACACAAAGCACATAACTGTGGTTGATTAGTTTATACAAATAGTATAAATATACCTTCAACTTGTGACCGGCATAAACCTAGTGCCAAGAGAATAGCTCTTCCTTTCAACTGGGTTGCTCGTCTTACAGTTTTGTGACTGGCCCAGAGTGTACTGTTTTCTTATTGGAATCTCGTGGGTGTGAATCTGATGATGCCGTGATCATCTTCATCACATGCCTGCGCCTGCCTTCCACCAGACTGACTCCCAAGCCAGTCAGTCCCAGTCCACTGTGCTTACTGAGGGTAGTGATGCGTAGCAGAAAAGGCTTAAACTATGAACTTTGGGGTCAGAAGGACCAGGGTTCAAGTCATACTTCTGCTCGTTATAAGATATGCAGCCATGAGTGCCTCACCTCCCTAAGCCTCAGCTTACTGATCTGTAAAATGGGGAAAATAAAGTACCTACATCCTTGAATTACTGAGAGAATCAATTGAGAAAAATTAAAACAACTAACACATCTAAAGTGCTCGGCATACTGCCTGGCACATAATCCAAACCAAACCCGTTGCCACTGAGTCAATTCTGACACACAGCAACCCTATAAGACGGAGTAGAACTGCCCCATAGGGTTTCCAAGGAGCAGCTGGTGGATTCGAACTGCTGACGTTTTGGCTAGCAGCCGAGCTCTTAACCACTGTGCCACCAGGGCTCCTGGCACATAATAGGCAGTCAATAAATGCTAACTTTCTTTTTGACTTTACCTCCTTACCCAACAGTTTTATTCTGTAGTTAGTGTTCTCCTTCCACATCAGGGTCAGCATGACACCATGTAAGTCTGTTTTGTATTTCTGTCTGCTGCTCATTTGACTGTGTCTTCACTTACCTACTTTGTTGGCACTGAGATCTTGGCCACGTACCCTTCTGTGTCCTCTGGCTTTGAATCCTGTCTGGTTCAATGCACAATGGCAGGAGCAGACCCTCTTTCCCATCAGTGATAGAATCCTCTTGATTCCTCTGCACTGGTGCCTCTGCATAGCCAGCTTATTGGACCCAGGCTAATCAGTACCTGGACACTTGTTCTTCATTAGCAGGAGCTCTGTTCTACCTTCTAGCAATGATAGTGTACCTTCTGATGCCTCAGAGAGCCAGCTGAGACTGACAGCTTCCACCTCTGGAATTCTTTGATTCTATGTTTGACAAGTCCCAGTGTTGTTTCTACTTGGTCCCATGCACTTTCCACCTCATTTTCTCCATGTCACATCTGATTGTTCCTTATTGTAGAGGATGGGTGCAGGGCCTAAGGAGGTGAGTGCCGTTTGCTGACAGCTGCCCCAGAGTGATGTTGGCAGAAGGTTCAGGGAGTGACAGAGTAAATTGCCTACCTCTTTTTTTTTGAGTTTCTGACAGTGTTGTTTATGGCCACTAGTTTTTATTTGAGGAGCTATTCATCTAATGGAAAAAAGATGCCCTTTGTTCTGTATGTCCTTTAAAAAGAAACACAGGTAGCCATCTGGCTTTCATCAGTTGAAATAGGCCTTAAGAATGTCTATATCATATCTGATTCCTCTATGTCTGAGTCATTTTGCTCTCTGGATTTTCTTAATTCTCAATTAATTTTTACTCATTCATATGTTCTTTCTTTCTATGATCCATTAGTTCATTTTGTCAGTCCTTTAGTCTGGTGAGGGGGCAAGCCCTGCTGAATTATAATATAAGGTGACAACTTTTCTCAGGGAGCTATGCATAGAGTGTGGCAGAAGAACTGGACAGAAGTGCCTTGGGACCTGCAGTTCACGATATGGTTTCTATAATTTCTGTGATTTCTACAAACATTTGTCTGATGATGTTTGATTTGCTGTGTTATACTTTGTGTCTGCCTTTGTGCTGCTTCTTTCCTGCCTCACGCTTTGAATTTATCTCAGTCCTCATTTCCTGGGGAAGATTGCACTGGACACTTGGGGAGGGGCTTGAGGGTGGGGTCATAGCGAGAATGAATAGGAAGACTTGAAAAATGGCCCACTCTTCTGCTGTGATGATGCCCTGTTTCTTAACACTGATAACTCAGTTCTTGGCCAATTTAGTACAATATATATATTATATATTTTTATATTAGAAAGCAAGTCAGTTTACTTCCATGTTGTTATTGGAGCCTTTTACCTCCAACCTCTATGGTCTACCTACATCACCAGTATTTGTCCTAAATTACTTTGGTCTTTCATGTGCCAGAGAATGTTCTCAGCATAAGAGGGGATGAACAGGGTGGTCTAATTGAAAAAGCATAGACACAGGGGTAAAAAAAAAAATCTGAATTCGTATCCATCTCCAGCACTTACTAGCTCTGTGACATTGTGCAAGGCACTGAAGTTCTTTTAGCCTTTGTTTCCTTATCTACAACTTGGAAATAATATCCCCAGGTATTATAATACTCCCATATATTATAGGATTGTTGTGAAAATTAAATGAGATAATGTCTGGAAAGAACTTAGCACAGTGTCTGGCAGAGTGCTAAGTACCCAGTAAATCTTGGTTTCTTCTCTCCTCCAGCTCCACCGCCTTTTATCTTGGCCAGCTGTCTCCAATATAGCATCGACGGTACTGTAAATACTCCCACTAATATGTAATGGCTCTCCATCAATCCTCTCTTGATCACCTTTCTACTCTTCCTCCATATTTACTCCTAAACTTAATTATGATTCTCCTGCTGGTATAATCTCCGTCTCTGCAGAGAACAATGAATCCTGGTTGTTGAAAACATCATTGTTTCCTTAGAAGAACTTAAAGAACCTACAATGTGATTGTGAGTTCTTGTTTTCCAACAGAATTTATTGTTAGCAATAAAAATCAATATATTTATATTTGGAGCTTATTTTTCACATTAATCTTGGCAGTAATACTTTTCTGATTTTTGAGAAGTCTATGATTTTTGTGTACACAAAGTACATTTTGTTGTTTTGTCTCAGTGGATGCTAAGCTTATAATTTTTTAGATTTATTTTGGGTTTTTCTGGAGCTCAGTCCCTCAAAATGCAAATGAGTCATCAGTAACCCATCTGAAAGATAAGTTATTCTCCTTCTCTGTCCCCTACTTATTCAAGGTAAGTGATGTTTTTTGGACTCAGCAGTTCAAGTCTTTTGTCATCCCTGTTGCTGTAAATTTGGTTACCCCATGCTCCAATGTTGTTCAGCACTTGGTTGTCTTAGGGATTATTACTTATTTCCATCAGCCTAGGAAATGTCCTTCTTTGCAATGGTTCTCAGCTCTGACCCCCATTGACCAAACACATTTGCCTAACCAGCTGTCTATAAACCATATTACTGTCACATTGTCTCTTTGAAATTGGACAGTTTTAGATGAAATTTGAAGGTGCTAACATGGGTCTTTGAGTAACAGGACAGTTACGAGTAGATTTGTTAGATTATATTCTCTAATGTGAGAGTTTGGCTTAAAAAAGAAATAGAAGATGGTAGAGGTTGTACAGGACTGATCCAGTTCTTTCATGCAGCATATTACTTGGGAAGGCCATCACACGAAGTGGTTAAGAACTAGATTGGGCATCAGACAGTCTCAGGTTTGAATCCCAGCTCTGCCATTTATTAGCTGTATAGCATTGGGCAATTTCTCTACCTCTCAGTTTCATTATTTGTAAAATGGGAAGGCAATATTACTTTCTTTGCAGAATTAAATGAGGTAATGTTTCTAAAATGATATGAGATGTTATCTGGAAACATCTTAGCACAGTGTCTGGCACAGTACTAAGTACCTAGTAAATCTAGGTTCCTTCTCCCCCCATCTTGCTCTTAATGTTGGCCATCTCTAAAATCACATTGGTGTTAGTGCAAATATTTTCACCATTATGTAATTGATATCCTCCAATCCTTTTCTTTATTATCTTTCTGTCCTAACTTCCAATTCAACTCTTGACCTCAATGATGACTCTCTTTTGCTGGTGCAACCTCACTGTCTGTCCAGAACAGTGATAATTAAAAGGAAAATCAATTTTCTTCAGATGAATTCAACAATGATGATGGGAAGGGTGATGATGATAAAGATAATGTGGGAATTTCTTACTCTCTTTAATCTTCTAGATTGTAGGTTCCATGACATCAAAGAGCATGTCTATCTTCTTCAGCCCTAAGTCTCTCAGTTCTTGGAACAGGAATGGTTGTCAAATGAATGAATCTGGTATTTTGAGTAGGTTTTGATTGTGCCATTTTATCTTTTTCATTGCAATCAGTTGGCCCAAATGTCTATTTGTTGATTTGTCAATTCACTTCTCCCATTACAGAATTTTAGTTTCTTTTTTTTTTATGAAATAGAATTCTTAAATGTATGCTGTATGTCCAAGATGGACATTGATGATATGTTTTAATGTGTTAAAGGTGGAAATTAAATATCAATAAGTTAGAACACATCAGGAAATAGTGTGCTTGAAATGTCAATGTCTACACAGGGCAAAAAATCTAGATTGATTTTCAGGTTTAAGGAGAGGTTTAAGGAAGGGGGTCCTGGGAAAAGCTTTGAGATTGGACGCATCACATTCCTTCCCACACGAAGCACATAACTTCGCATGGACTTGGTTTCCTATCAAAAGTGGAGTGTTCACAGACTCTGAACATACCCTGTACACTCAGCGCTAGGAGGACAGCAGATAAACTTGGGAAGTCTTTCTAAGAGAACAATCCCTTGAGGTTTTACGTAAATTTTTACAACCTCCTATAAATACTTTTAACAGACCATGTAAAATTTCTCCCTTACCCTAACAGCTTTAATACATAAGATGCGACAAAACGACGCAGAAAGGCAAAAGCTCCATAAGGTCAGATGATCCATTTCCTTTGCAATGTGAGGTTCATAAATTCTGAAGCATTGAAATTTCATGTAAACACCCCTGAGTTTGCTCTAAGTTTACTTCTTTCTAGAGGATACAAATGTGACTCACATTTCCCATAATTGAGGACTGAGAATGTTTCAGATGAGCAGCACTTCTCTTGGGAGACCAAACACTTCGCTTGAAGAATGCCAGTGCCATGTCCCTGTGGATACCAAAAACCAAACCCAACCCAACCCATTGCCATCGAGTCAATTCTAACTCATAGTGACCCTATAGCACATAGTAGAACTGCCCCATAGGGTTTCCAAGGTTGTAATCTTTACAGTGGCGGACTGACACATCTTTCTCCCGTGGAGCAGCTGGTGGGTTCAAAACACTGACCTTTGGTTAGCAGCTACTCGCTATAACTACCAAGATTCCTGTCCCTTGGATAGGGTGCAGTATTTGTGGAGTCATAGTTTTAATAGCCTAAATCTAACCTAGATTCAAAGACTCAAGTCTGTTTCTACCTACCCCACCTGCCCAAGCCCAACCATATTTCCAGCTTTCCTCTCCCTTAGGCAAATGTAACTGATAACTGATTTAATGTTTAAAAATATTCTCTGTCCAAAAGTTTCTTTTAATAGATCTAATCTATATCTGTCTTATTGCAGCTTAAAGCAATTTCCAATAGCTGTGCTAATCAGTTCATCAACACATGTATCTAGGGCTCTTTTGACTTACCAGGGGTTGTGTGTGGAAGCCAAAAGCAGAAAGTACATTAATCATGATTAATTGTCACAGGGGTGGAACAGAAAATAACAACTTTGCAGTTCAGAGAAAGGAGAGAGTGAAGCAGGAGGAATCTGAACTGGGTCTTGAAGATAGTTACGATATGGGTAAGTTGAGACAAAATGAAGGGCAATCCAGATGGGATAAATGGTGTGAGGAGAAGCACAGAGATGGGAAGAAAGTGAAGAGACCAGTTGACCTGGAAGTGAAGCTTTGGTAAGCGATGTAGTTGGAGATACGTAACTTTGGAGAGGCAGATTGAAACCAGTCTGTGAAGGGCCTTGGATGCTATGCTAAAGAGGATGAACTCTATCCTATAGACCAGTGACCTCCAAAGTCAGAAGGTGTGCAGGACAATCCATT
Source organism: Trichechus manatus latirostris (assembly GCF_000243295.1). Taxonomy (NCBI): domain Eukaryota; kingdom Metazoa; phylum Chordata; class Mammalia; order Sirenia; family Trichechidae; genus Trichechus; species Trichechus manatus. Next base: position 21,134,558 of record NW_004443945.1, on the reverse strand, counting down.
TGTGTACAAGAAATACTTATTCTTTATCTACAAAAAGAAATAAATTTTACTAAAATTTATTACATGAATTAATAATATTGTATATGTCAATTATACATAAATATACATATGTGGTGATGTATGCTCAAAATTGTTTTAGTGATAGAGATGCATGTTCAAAACAGTTTGGAGACAGACTACTGCAGTAGATGATGGGGAGTGATTAATGGCTTTCTTGCAGCCGGTGACATGTTCAAAGCAGTATTTTGAGATGAATCTGCCAGCAGTTGTACAGAGAGGATTGGAGGAAGCAGTTAGTTGGCGACTGCAACAATTCAAAGAGCCTCAATTATGGGAGACACAGTGGGAATGGAAAGGAGGGGGTAAGTTCCAGAGACATTTTGATGATCTTGTTCTTTTCATGGTGAGATTTTTCCCTTAGCAAAGACATTTAGAATCACTTTGGGGGCTGAGACTAGAGCAGTGCTCAGGATGAGTTTTGTTTTTTTTTTGGTTCAAAACTGATTGAAAACTGTATCGGTACTACCAGATGTGGTATGGTAAGTGTCATGGATTGAACTGTGTCCCCCCAAAATGTGTGTCAACTTGGCTAGGCCATGATTCCTAGTATTGAGTGATTGTCCACCATTTTGTCATCTGATGTGGTTTTTCCTATGTGTTGTAAATCCTATCTCTATGACGTTAATGAGGTGGGATTAGTGGCAGTTATGTTAATGAGGCAGGACTCAATCTACAAGATTAGGTTTTATCTAAAGCCAGTATCTTTTGAGATATAAAAGAGAGAAGGAAGCAGAGAGACAGGGGGACCTCATACTACCAAGAAACAACAGCCAGGAGAATAGCACATCCTTTGGACCCTGGGTCCCTGTGCTGGGAAGCTCCTCTCCTGGGGAAGATTGATGACAAGGACCTCTCTCCAGAGCCAACAGAGAAAGAAAGCCTTCCTCTGCAGCTGGCACTCTGAATTTGGACTTCTAGCATCCTAAACTGTGAGAGAATAAATTTCTCTTTGTTAAAGCCATCCACTTGTGGTATTTCTGTTATAGCAGCACTAGATAACTAAGACAGTTTAAGAAAACTTAAACTTCAGTAGGACTGACAATTAAAAAAAAGTAATTACTGGCCCAAAACCGTGTCAATAACTTCATAACTAACTTATACATAAGGAAAATCTTTGAAAATGTAGATAATATCCTTTCCACCATAACCACAAAAAGGAGTACCTGAAAGAGTTAACAGAAGTAGCTTCATGATGACTCCTACATATCAAACAATTTTTGCTTCCTATCTGCTGTTTAATGTTGAAAGCAGATCCAAGAAATTTTCTCATCTCAGTTGCTTGTTGGAGATATATTCCTTTTTGATAATCCCTGATTCCAGTACAAACACATTTGTTTTTCCTCGCACAGCTTGATCTTCCCAAGAAATAAAATTGGTGAATGTAAATTTGTAAAAGAAATCATGGTATTTGTACTTGATTTACCATCATTTTCTAAAAAATTGTACTGTGTGTTTAACTCCTCGCCATTTGATGTTTCTGCAAGGTAGAATTCTTAACAAAAGTGTGATTCAGAGTTCGAATCTATCATTAACCAGCCCTCTCAATTTCTCCTTGGAGGTTAAAACGCTCTAAATAATGATAGGGAAAAAGAACTAGTATGTTTTAAAATGTCAACTTGATCAGACTTGTGATCCATACATGTTACTAATAGTATCTGAGAAATATATTGATGAAAGAGCCCTACTATCAGGCAATTTAAGTGAGAAAAACAAATTCACGTATTTTAACTCTAGTCGGGCATCAGATATAAACTTAATATTTGTCTCAATCAAGTTAAAATAGACTACAGATTGTATGTGCACCTTTGCCTGTGCATGCGTATGTGTGTGTATGTGTGTGTGTAATTATGTTTTGCTGAAAATGAGTAGAATATAAAGTAGAGAAAAATAGACATAACCTATTGGCTCATATAAAAGCAAAGGAGATAAGAAGTTCCACATTAACTAAAAGTGAATATTCTCATACAGTGCTGGTGGGAATACAAATTGGTAACCATTCTTTAGGGTAATTTGTTGACATGTGTCAACAACCCTAAAAATGTTTATACTATTTAGAATTAATATTTCTAATTTTAAGAACATATCCTAGGGATAAAAATCTTAACTGTCCAACAGTAAAAAAAATAGCTAAAAAAGTAAGACTCATTTTCTTGAAGATTACTGATTATAATAGGGAAAGACTGTAAATGTGGTGATTTTAAGTAGAAAAGTAGTATAAAGCTATATATATTGATATGTTTACATATATGTATACAAATATATGCATACAAAAAATTATAAATAAATGCAGCAATATGCTTATATGTTACTTTTGTTTTCTAATTTTAATTGTTTTCCTTAGTTTTTAATTTAAAAATGGATATATTATTCTTATAACCAGAAAAATTATCAAAAAATTAAAATTAAAAAGAAATATCAGAGTTGAAAATGCAAATACATACAATTTGATTTAGTTAATTGAATGGGAACATTTCTGTGACCATAATATATTTATTTATTTATTTAATAACTTGACCAAGAGGCACAGTTGATAAACTATATTTTGATTAGACCCAGATGTTCTGTAAAAGTAGGTGAATGTAATAGCAACTGAAGCAAATGTCCAAGTTGAAACACATCTGATTATACTGGCTACTGGAGTGGTTTCACCTGTGTTATATGAGCTTTGATCTCACAAAAATAGCTTATCTTATCATCTTTCTAAACTGAGGCAGCACCGTCATGATGCTTTAAATTAAATATGTATTATTAAATGTATTATT
>NW_004443945.1:21111088-21131604 GCF_000243295.1 Trichechus manatus latirostris | reverse complement strand
AGTTGGTTCCAACTCACAGAGACCCTGTGTACAACAGAACGAAACACTGCCTAGTCCTTCACCATCCTCACAATCATTGTTATGCTTGACCCATTGTTGCAGCCACTGTGTAAATCTATTTTGTTGAGGGTTTTCCTCTTTTTCGCTGATCCTCTACTTTACCAGGCATGATGTCCTTCTCCAGGGACTGATCCCTCCTGATAACATGTCCAAAGTATGTGAGACATAGTCTCGCCATCCTTGCTTCTAAGGAGCATCCTGGTTGTACTTCTTCCAAGACAGATTTGTTCGTTCTTCTGGCAGTCCATGGTATATTCAATATTCTTTGCCCACACCACAATTCAAAGGCATCAGTTCTTCAGTCTTCCTTATTCATTGTCCAGTTTTTGCATGCGTATGAGGGGATTGAGTACATCATGGCTTGGTCAGGTGCCTCTTAGTCTTCAAGGTGACATCTTTGCTTTTGAACACTTTAAGGAGGTCTTTTGCAGCAGATTCACCCAATGCAATGCATCTTTTGATTTCTTGACTGCTGCTTCCATGGGTGTTGATTGTGGATCAAGTAAAATGAAATCCTTGACAACTTCAATCTTTTCTCCATTTATCATGATGTTGCTTATTGGTCCAATTGTGAGGATTTTTGTTTTCTTTATGTTGAAGTATAATCCATTACTTGTGTGTGATATTAATGATATTGTTTGATAATTTCCATATTCGATTGGATCACCTTAATTAATACATATGTATGTATTAATTTCTTCATCAGTCGGTAAGCCAATAAGTCAATAAGCCTTTACTCAGCACGTGTTAAATACCGGCCCTGGACTAGGATCGTGAGAAAAAAAAATGAGTAAGACCAGAGAATTAGTGGTCTAATGGGAAGATCAACATTTAAGTATGGTTGAGAATGAAAACAGATACGTATGGCATTCTAGAGGAACGTTGAGAAAGGAGCAGCCAACTTTATCTTGGATTTAGGAAAGCCTTTCCAGAGAAGGTAATATTAGAGCTGGGCTTGGTTGAATGAATAGGAGTTTGCCAGATGGAAAAGGTGAAGGGCATTCCAGATCGGAAGAGGAGCATATGCAAAGGGCCAAAGATCTGATAGAGTGTGGCATGTTCAGGAGCTGGTAGGAAACGTGATGTGGCCAGAGCTTAGGATGAGAGGCAGGAGCAGGAGCAGGAGAGAAGAGTGAAAAAACAGGTTAGGGCCAGAAATGGCCTTCACACACTGGTAATCACAGTGTTCCTACTTCAGAAATGATTAATAGTGATTTTCCTGGCTAATAGAATCCTAATCATTATAATGAGGTAGGACTGTTTTCGTTTGAATTATGGAAATTATAACTGTTATGACCTGTTCCACAAACACAGGTTATAAATATGATTACACCTCTTTAATCTCCTTTACAGTTAATCACCCATGCCTCCACACACCTTATTAGCAGGAAGCCTACTATCTCTGCTTGAGGTCTCTCCTTCCCACCCTTAAATTGTTCATGAATCCTGGGACTTTACTGAGCCCCAACACACCAGTCCTCCTCCAGAAGCCAGTAAGTGTATCCGCCTCTGGCTGCTGCGTGGTATCACTTATCCTGTGCATTGAATGAAGTACTTCAGGTCCAGGCCTGGCTTAAGCCACAGTGGTACCCAATTTGGGCATTAAGGTTATAGGCTCCCTTTGTTTACATTCCCATCCTCAGCCATTGTTCCCTAAATCATAACCACTGTGCAGGGACGGATTAACCAATAATCAAGGTACGTATGGGTTTACTTGTGCTTACTTACTAATCTGTGGAGCCTTGGTGGTGTAGTGGTTAAGAGTTCAGCTGCTGACCAAAGGTCAGCAGTTTGAGTCCACCAGCCACCCGTTGGAAACCCTATGGGGCAGTTCTACCCTGTCCTATAGGGTCACTATGAGTTGGAATCCACTTGACGGCAACAGGTCTACTAATCTGTAGTGAATAATTTCACCTGTTTTTCACCGTTGTGGTGAAACCCATGTGAAATTGTTCACTACAGATCAGTAAGTAAACACAAGTAAGCCCGTGTATACCTTGCTTTCTGGTTAATCCACCTCTGCCACTGTGCCGGGGTGGCTGAGCCTGGAGGAGCTTCTGGAATAGGCCACATGCTAGGCTGAAATTAGCCCTTCCTCTAGAACCTTAGGCCATTGTGTTCAGCCCAGGTCAACAGACCAGACTCACCCTTTTTATCAGGGTCATTTTATTTAAGTGACTTCTGGGACCTTCCTAGGGCTTTAGTCAGCGTCACCCTGATCCAATAGGTCTTTCATTCCCTGTCCCCAGTCTAAGGAAGCAGGGTAAAGGCACTGGGGCTTCCTCCAAAAAGGCCCAGGGTTTCTTTTACACATTGATTCTTTCCTGCCCAATGTTCAGGTTGCTCAAGAGTTAGCATCTCACAAGATGGAGTTTAAAAACCATGCTATTGCTCTGACCCAATACCGCCCCCCCCCAAAATACCTAACTGCTTTACATGTAAAAACCTGTTGCTGTAAAGTCAATTCTGACTCACAGCGACCCTATAGGACAAAGTAGAACTGCCCCATAGGGTTTTCAAGGAGTGGCTGGTGGATTTAAACTGCTGACCATTTGGTTAGCAACCATATTACATAACTAAAAAAAAAATCAAAGAATTCTTCTAAGAAGAAAGATCTTCAAGGTAATTTCTGTTCCTGCCTATAAAGAGAAGTAGTTGCAATTTATTTCACTAAAATAATTAATCTCTGTCTAACCCATGCTCCCTATTAAAAAATCAATGATAATATGCTCATATATGACAAATTGTGTAACTTTCCCAAGGTGGAAATAGGTCTTAACCCCCAAACCCATGTGTTTAACCACTATGCTTTACTTCCTCTTCACATTCAATTTATATGCTAACATGCCATTATTTATTTCTGTAACTCATATACTATACTTCTTGTATTAGCCAAGTTCGTTGCAGGAGTAGAATTGTCTTTAAGTGTGAGCATCCTTTTTTGAACTGTTATTAAAGAAGGCTTGGAAAATAAGTATATTTATGAACTAGTATATTTATAGGGAGCCCTGGTGGCACAGTGATTAAGAGCTTGGCTGCTAACCAAAAGGTTGGCAGTTCAAATCCACCAGCTGCTCCTTGGAAACCCTATGGAGTAGTTCTACTCTGTCCTATAGGGTCGCTATGAGTCAGAATTGACTTGACGGCAATGGGTTTTTTTTGTTTTTATATTTATGTGGAGAAGTGAGTATGTTTACTGTAAGAGAAAGTTGTTTTTTTTCTGCCTACTCAGGTAACAGAAGGAAGAATAGTATTTATACATAGTTCTAGGAGGGATGAAACTGAGGGTAAATGGATATTTGGGTCAATACACATTGTTAACACTTAGTGTTCTTTAGAATTCATGATCTGGGAAAGCTATCCTAAGGTTGGATTAATCTGAGTTGTTCTGCTGAAAGTCAAGTTTATTTTGCTTTGCCTCACTCTTGGTGCAAATGTAAGACAGTGAACTGACCTTTTCAATTTACCTGCTTAATGATAGTCACCTCCCAGACTTCTCTTCTTTCAATTTGATAGTAATGGGGGAAAAAAGTCCGAGTTTTTTCACCTTTTCTCATAGGCGCTGTTTTCCCAATAGCATTATTACTGTTCTCAGTGAGATGAAAATATACCAAAAAACAAACAAACAAACAAAAACCAGTTGCAGTTGAGTGAATTCCGACTCATGGTGAGCCCATGTATTTCAGAGAAGAAACTGCACTTCATAGGGTTTTCAATGGCTATGATCTTTCGGAAGCAGATCCCCAGGCCTTTCCTCGGAGGCACCTGTGGGTGGATTCAGACTGCCAACAATAGGGAATCTCTGGCTCATTTCTATACATCTATGAGAGAATCAATTACTTATCCTCTGACAAAACCTCAGTGAAGTCTGACTTCTTTCCAACTAATACCAGGGTCCTGCATTCACCTCCAATTCTAGGACTTTCTTTCACTGGCTTGTTTGGGCTAGTGCTGTAGGCCACTGAGCCAGGGCAGAGTTGGAAGGAGGGTTATGACTGAGCTGCTCGTTTACCCCAATTTGACTACAAGATGAATCCCCTGCATTTGACCTCATATCACTTTGTTTTCTTACTATTGTTATTGTTATTTTTTTAAGTCTGAAATTCTTGGCTTTTGAAATTAGGTTGTGTTTGAAATGTATAACAAATTCTGTCATTTAAAAATGATAAATATAGTCATTCTTAAATGACATTACTCGGTTTCAAATTTATTATCTTTTTTTTTTTTATTTCACTCAGAAAATAAAAACTCTGATTGACTCTCACTTTAAAAGTAAGAATCCTGTCTATTTGTTAGGATTTGGATATGTTTCATGTTGGGATGGAGGGAACATTTCATACAGAAGGAGGTTAGGTGTTTTTCTATAGGTAGGTGAAGTGTGTATTTTTTCCCTTGGCTGGATATACCCATTCTATATTAACAAAGGTGTTCTTGATATATATTTGCCTTGTCTCAATTTTCTTAATAATCCTATGAGGCAATTATTATTTTCGTTAGTGTATAGATAAGGAAACTGAGGCTCAGAGAGTTTAGGCAACTAATCCAAAGTCACAGAGCTAGGAAATAGCAGAGACAGGAATCAAACATAGCTTGTTCAGACACCATGGCCAGTCTATGGACTTAGGTGGCCTAGGGGCCTGAACTCCACACTAGGTTCAGGGTCTAGTCAGTGAATGAAATCCCATACATTCCACTTAGGTTCAGGGACAATGAGTACATCAGAGTGGGGAGACTTTAGAGAAAAGTCCAGTATTTGCTAAACCACTGGTTCCTAGTGCTTCTATCAGGCCCTTGGCATTGATTACTTTGCAGGTGCTGGTGGTCCACGCTGACATGTACTGAGCTTCTCAGGGGCTTGAAGGAGGCTCTGTTTGTCTTTTCAGGGCCAGCTATACACCAACAGCTATGCTGTCATGGCTTTGAGGCCTTAGCATTTCTCACTTCAAACTGATTACTTCTTTATTATCTTAACATGACATCATTGGCCATCTGGTTGATTTGAAAAGTGAAGGACACTAATCCTGTGCAATAATGACTTTCAAGTGGAACACCAAATCTATAGGGATATTCAAGGCTTTTGCTTTCAAAAAAAAAAAAAAAAGGGAATTTTCTCTAGCCTGTGCTAACTGTCCAATTATCCATATTTAGAGAATTCCATCATTTTAATAATTTGGTTCCATTTTGCCCATAGGTGCAGATATATTTAATAAGAAAGCATTTTTCCCTTTCTTATGGATTTAAAAATGTTTAGAATTTTCATTTGTAGCATGTAAGCGATAGTACTTTATCCTTTGTTATTTTTTGCTATGTTAGAAGCAAAGTGCCATTTGATTTAAATTGACTCTAAGCACATTTCTTTTAGAGAAACCAAAGATTGTAATCTTAAGCCACACTGATTAAATTTCATTCTGAGTCAACAGTTTGTAAAGTTTGTGCTGTGCATGTGAGCAGGTGGTTTAATTCTGCGGAGAGGGCAGTGGTACACCAGGATTCTTCTTTACCAAGCACTCAAATGCCTTTGTAAGAAATTCCTCTTCTCTCTGGGGGTCAAAGTATATGCTCTGTGCCTGGATATCCTTTATGTAGTTGGATAGTTCATTTATTATTACATGCCAGGCATAGAGGTGTTTTACATACATTATATCATCCTCACAGCCACCCCATGAAATAGTTATGGAATAGGCATCGTTTTCTCCGCTTTTCAGGTGTTGAAGTTTAGTGATTACACAGCTAGGGGCTAATAATGGCAGGCTTCACCAGGTCTGTCTGCCTTTTCAACTATAACACCTTGCCTGGGGGTGAGTTAGAAGAAGAGTTTTAGGAGATGAGGCTGGGGAGGTAGTGAAGGGCCTTGAATTTTATTCTGGGTATGACACCAAGATTTTCATTCACTCATTCAGTACATAACTACTGAGCACCTACTATGTGCCAAATGAGGGCAGTGGTGGTTCAGTGGTAGAATTTTCTCCTTCCATGCGGGAGACACTAGTTCGATTCCGGATTCCTGGCCAATGCACCACAACCACCACCCATCTGTCAGTGGAGGCTTATGTGTTGCTATGATGCTGAACAGGTTTCAGCAGAGCTTCCAGATCAAGACAGACTAGAAAGAAAGGCCTAGTGATCTACTTTAAAAAAATCAGTCACTGAAAACCCTATAGATCACAATTGTTCAATGCCATTATGCTTGGGATCACCATGAGTCAGGGACCAATTAGAGGGCAGCTAACAAGGACGACAATGCTATGTGCCAAATAATCCAGGTAGTGGAGACATAGCAGTGAATTAAAAAAAAACAAACAAACATGAATCCCTGCTTTCCAGAAACTTACATCCTAGCTTTTGAAGGTATTGAGCAGAGAAATGACGGGATCTGGCTTAGGTTTTACAAGGATCCTCTAGCTGCAGCATGGAACATCACCTGCAGAGGGGCAAGGACTGAGGCAAGGAGACCAGTTAGGAGGCCACTGAAGCAATCCAGGCAAGAGATGACCAGAGTGGTAACAGAGGTGAGAGCTTAGATTCTACATCTACTTAGAGGGAAGTGCCAGTGGATTTGCTGAAGAATTGTATGTGGAAATTGCTTTTCTAGGCTTTAATTCGAACTCTGGTCACCCTGCATCCTAAGCCTACGGTCTTTTAATTATGCTAAAATGCTCAATGTAGAGGGAGTTTAGTTTAGTGAACAATGTAGCTCCTTTTAAGCTCCTTAGGGCTGAGCTTATCAAAAGAGAGTACTCGTTGGTGCTTGAGGAGGTAGGCTGGAGCTCCATCATCCGGGCTGCAGCTGACCAGTTTTCTCCCTCAAAGGCCACGCACCTCAGTGGCAACACTTGGGTGGTGATACTTGATGTTTGTAGTGTATCCGTTTCAGAGCCACTCAAAGTGCATTTCATTCCTGCCCTATGGCTTGCCTGTGAGGAGGCAGGAGGATGGATCCTCTTAACAAGATTTAAGCCCAGCTTCATGCTTTTCTGCCTTTGTTAGTTCTCAGAAACAACATCCTTAGGTCCGAAATCAAAACATTTTAATTCTTGGTCACAAAGTGGCACTTTTAACATATTGTTTTACCATTATTATTATTTTTTTAAGTTTGGGAAACAGAGCTTCCTTGTAGTTAACTTTTATAGAGCTGACATAGTCACTAAAAATGGCTCTAACTCCAGGATACAAATTTGTATTTCTCAAGTCAATATAATTGCCACCAAGTTGTTTATGCAGTAACAAGGCGAATAAAATGTGTTGTCTTCATTCAATTAATTTTCATTGACCTTAAGTGAATGACCTTATATTTCCAAGTAGGAGAGGAGAATGGCTGTGGGCAGTCATTGAGGACAGCGTGGGTGCCTAGCTATACTTGTAAAATTAGACTAAAAAGTAAGCCCCTATGCACTTTATCTTGAAGTAGAGACAGACCATTGGCTTCCAGTTATCTGCCTTAAGACCTCCTAACTGCCTCTCCTGGACACCATCTAATATCCCATCTAACTTGGCCATCCATTGGGTCCTGCTGGGCAGGATATTCAGTTTAGGGTGTGATTAGAAGCTCTCCCTTCCCATCCTGCAGACAGCATTTGTCACAACCCGTGCCCCCACTAACTTGCCCTGGAGATCAGCCCTGAGGCTGCTCCTTTGCTGTGTCAGCCACACCCTGAATCAGGCAGTCACATTGGCTCATGATGAATGCCTCTGATTCCCTCCTTCTTCCAGAATGCAGAGGGGCTCTGCCAGCTTTTTTTATATCCAAAATCAACTGAAGTATCAATTATACTTGTTTTATTTTATTATTTTTCCTAGGACTGCGCCCAAAAAGGACTTTGCGCTTGGTGCTCTGGACTGCGGAGGAACAAGGTGGAATCGGTGCCTTCCAATATTACCAGTTACACAAGGTACAGCCACAGATCACTGAGCATTTGAAATGTGTAAACCAAAAGCATTAGTGTTTTTGTTTTAAAAATTCCTTCTATCATCCCATTTAACATCGACAACAATACTTTGATGTAGGCTGACCCTGGCAAACAGCCCTTGCAAAAACCTTCCTCATCTAGCCCTATAAGTGAGAAGGCACAGATGAACTGAGAATGCTATGGTGTGGAGCAAAGGGCTTTTCCATTTCTACATCATGGTCTGTGGCCTTATAAAAAGCCCAACTGTCATGCTGCCATTTTCTTAACATCTCTTTACTTGTATTATACTTGTATTTGCTGGTGAAATAGCAAGCGGTAGACATTTTCTCTCTCCACTGAGCCCATCCCCGTACCTCAATGTTCCAAATCCTCCTGAAGGCCCCGGAATTTGAAAGTCAAGTCTTGAAGCCTTGCATTAGCCAGGAGTGTTTCCATATGGCAGTGGGAATGGTAGCAACCAGAGATCTCAGACCTGGGGCTGTGGAGGACAGTGTGGCTTGACACTGACTGTGATTAGGCAAGAGTGAAGCTTGAGGCAAAAAGGTGATGGTGGAGGGTCATGATTAGAAATGCAAGATCATGTTGTAGGTAGGGGACAAGGAGATTAATGTCAAGGAAAACCTTTGTGGGAGCAAAATTTACAGCTCAGCAATGCTCTGAATCAAATCAAATGTTAGTTCAAAGAGGAATCCCAAATCAATGGGTGTGCTGCTGAGCAGTGGTGTTCGGGCAGAGGAGCAGGGTCTGGTTGTTGCTGTTGTTGCTGCTGCTGCTGGATTGTTTTCCCTACATCTCCAGATTAGAATAAACACATCTTACAGATTTAAATGATCAAAATCAGAGACGGGTTAATTTGTTTTGTAAATTGTGTTTATATCATTTTTGATCCTTTTACACAGAGTGAGTGTTTAATACCCTATTTCAGTTATTTAGAGCTTGAGAGTAATGAGTTCAGAGTCATAAATTTGGTCACTGAGTGTGATTATTTACTGTCCAGAGGAAAGCCTATACCTGTTGGCCAACTCTTTCACTACTTCAGTTCTTTTAGCCTCAAGGGATAAGATAATTCAAGACATATGTCTTTTGGTTGATGGGTCAGTAACATTATCATCTGTATGTTGTGGTAGACTAGAACACCAGGTAAGAGTTGTTCTTGATTCAGCAACATTCAGTTAATATTTTGTGAGCATCTTCTGTATTCCATATACTATGTTAGGCATTTGGTTTAGCTTCATTAAAAAAGATAGACCTGGCCTTATGGAGACTGAAATTTAGTAGAGGAGACCAACCACTAAATTTCAATTACAGTATAATGTGTTAAGAGTTCTGATAGTGAAGTAATAAGGTATTGATGGCACACACAGGAAGTTCACCTAACCTGGTCTTGGGTGGTGAGGGAGGTCAGGATAAGCTATATGAAGGAAATGACATTTAAGCTGAGGTCTGAACACTGAGTAGAAGTAAGGTACGGAAAAGGAGTTGGCAGGGAGGAGGTAAATATTCTTCCTTGGCAGAGGAAACTGTATGTGTAAAGCTGGAGATAGAGAGAGCACAGCATAAAGGAGAAACTGAAAGTACTTGAGACTGGCTGTGCACAGAATGCCAGATGCACAGTGGTGGGAGCATAGAGTGGAGAGGTAAACCAGAGCCTGAATGAGAACTATAAATCATGTTTAGAAGTTTGGACTTTATCCTAAGGGCAAGAGGAGTAACTGAATTATTTTGTGGAGGAGCTTTAAGATTTGTACATCATGAACACCATAGAAAATACAATACTTAAAATAACTGTTCTTTAGTTCCTTTATTCTCTATAATATACTGTACTCCAAGAAAAAAAAAATTGGATTTAAACTGTAAAGGATCAGACTTGAAATTTCATTGACCACTGACATTCCTTAGATCTGGGAAAAGAAGGTTTATAGCATGTTGAGTTTATAGCACTATAGCATGGATGCAGGCAGAAATGACTTGATTTTAAACTTCTAAGAGGTTGGCAGGGATATCTATCTCTAAGGGACATGTAATCACATTAACAGAGCTGGTTTATCTTGACGGTATCCATGTTGCCTTCATACAAATGTGTACAGAGATTTGGTGGCAGGTGTGTATTGTATTTTCAGGAATGGAAAAAAGAAATTCCAGAAAGGGAAAATATAGGGTTCTTGTTTTAGGATAGCTCTTTGTCTTACCTATAAAAAGATATTCTGCATGTTTTACATGATATAGCCAATTGTGAAGGACTTATTCTGGATTCAATGATTACCATATTGGTAGAAACATTGTTAAGAGCATAATCATTTCTGGAGTGACTGAATTTAACTTAAAAGTTAAATATAATAAGCAAGTCACAAACCATAGCATTATTTAATGCCAGAAGATAGTCAAACAATGTCCAGTTCACTCTAGTCACAACAGAGCGATCCTCTGTTCCGAATAAGATAATGATAACTGCTGAAACAAATAAACCCTAAAATTTCAGTAGCTTGACATAATAGAAGTTTATTTCTTGCTCACTTAACATCCAGTCAGCAAAAGGGCTGTGCTCCACATGGTTATTCAGTGATCCAGGAGGACAAACTCTTCAGACATGATTTTTAATATCACCTTGGGCATCAACATCCAATTGACAGACAGGGGGAGTGTAAGAGTTGTATGTGGGATGTTTCTATGGTCCATTCTGGAAGTGGCTCACATTATTTTTGCTCACATTCCATTGGCAAGACCTAGACCAGCAGCATACATGGTAATACATGGTATTATCAGTCTTTTTATTTTTTAATCATTTTTGTGGGTGTCATGTTCTTATATTTTTCAAGGTAGAGTCACAAGAAAAGTTCTACCTCCACTTCTAATGGCCTTTGTTCTTTTACCCTTCTCTGCTTCCTTGTCTTGAGACTACCTTCACTCTATCTTCTGCCTTATGATTTGAGGGAGGCTGAAGGGTGTTATACCCTGCATGAGATTTGTGGGGCTGTTAGTGGTTGGAGTGACCCTATTTCAGTTTGGAGGAACACGACAGCAAAAGCAGGAGACAGAAATGCAGCCTTACTCATAAACACAGCTGACTCCATGGAGCATAGACTTCAGATTGCGGTTGGGGGCTGCTGGAGTCAAAACAGGGGCAGAGGCAAGAGTGATCCCCAAAAGGATTTTGGGAGGGAGATTTCTCTTATGCCCAGAAAAGAGATTATTCTGGAAGGGATGAAAGACTTCAGAAAATGCTTTTGTGATCTTGTTTATAGACTTTATAAAAAAATTTTTTTCAATATGAACTTCCCTATTGGTGGAATTCAGCTTGCCTTCACTAAGAAGGAAACGTCACCACACACAGAAGGATATTCTTGTGCCCTAGTGATTTTTAACAGTTTGTTTGTGGGAGTGGAATTTAGATTTGAAACTAAAACATATTATAGATATTTTATTGAATCTTCAAATCGGTGAATAACATGAGTATTGTCCAGATGCCATTTGCCTAATCTGCTTTTCATGGGAACAGTGTTACTTTTTTCTCTACTCTTGGAAGGAGAGCAGGATGTCATTTCTCATGTCCTAAAATGTACAAAGAAGTTGGAGGGGAAGGGGAACTAGTATAATTTCAACTGGATTGCTGGTTTTTTCTTTTCTCAATCTTTTCCATTTTAAGCAAAAATATGATATGACATAATTATAATGAGTAAGGTAATCTGGCCTTGAGAAAGCCTCATTACACAAGGTAATCAAATAAAATAGATTGATATGTTCTATTCTGGCATGAGCAATATTTTAACCTTTTCCTGATTTATTGCACAAACTCCTGGCAATTGAATTACAGGAATTATGAACACTGCTGTGTTCTGTTAGTCATTAATAAAGGCGATATTTTAAATAGACTTTATTAAATGAAGGATGGGAAGTGTGTTCATTCTAAATACATCAGTTTATTCTAACTCTATCCAGCTCTAAAACAGAAAAAGGTGAAATGAATATGTGTAATGTTTTGTCAGAATTTCCTCTGTTGCCATGTTGAGGAATAAAATTGTATTTTTACTTATATAATAAACAGTAATGCTAGCCTCTGTTAGTAGTGAAGTTCTTTTCAACTTCCTAACCCACACTAGATTTCTTCCTTCACTCTAAAATAAAAGAATATATTAGAAATGCTTCTTCATATTATCTGGGCAAATGAGTTTCTTTGGCATTTTTGTTTTCCCAACCCTATTGCCTCTACATAATGTTAATTTAGCTAGGGTGACACTACTAGAGTGGGAACAGTGTTGTACTCATGTGCAGCTCTAGATGTAAAAACAATGGAGTTGATATACCCATTCAGCATAATTGTGTCTGGACTGTGTCTCCAGCACTGCCTTCCTTATATCTTTAATATTTCATGCAGTGTAGGCACACTAATCAGAGGTTATTGTCTCAATCATTACTGCTGGGCTTTTATCCATCCTGTGTTTTTCTTTCAGTGCCTAGATATTTGCATTAGTCTGTCGATCACATCACAAAATTGGTTTATATTTCATTTATCTCAGTGTGTTCTTGGTTTGGAGCCCTGGTAGTTCCAACATTCACAAAACTTCTACAGTACACCCAGGAGCTCTTTGGGGTCCCATTAGAATTTGTGGATTTTATTGTTTAAAAAAGGGGGAGGAGGCAGGGGGAGGGCTCTCTTTTGCTTTGCTTTCTGCTGTGTAGAGTTTCATTATGAATGTGGGACTTGAGAATCTTATATATATAAAGTAATTATATATAGATATATGTCAGCCTGGGCAGAGCTAGCAAAATATTCCCTTTGATATTAGGACAATCACATTATGCTACCTTGTGAATGAACATGAGTAGGCTTTGAGTCACCTCTTTCCTTTATTTCTCTTTAGAAGAGATCCTTCTTAACTGGCTCCCCCCTCCCCCATAGAAGAGAATAGAAATAATTTAAAGGAAAATGACTGGCTGTGCTGATTAGAATGGAATCTTTCCATGCTCCTGAGATGGAAAGACCTGAACTAGAGTTCTGGGTAGTATTTATCTTACAGAACCTTATGGTTTCAGATACTGGTGAAGTTTTTCTTGAGTGTTGGTTGCAGCCCAATACAGTGTGCTGACCTTTCTGCTCTGATTTGAAAAAAACCACAGCTGATTATTGTAATTGCTATCAACAGTTGTACACCTGTAAAAAAGTGAATTGGAAAAAGTTGTGTGATAGATATATTTACAATGACAAAAAAAAAAAAAAGAAGAAGAAGAAGCTGCTGAGGCTACTTATGTACAACCAAACACTTTATGGGATTTGGTTCCTTGGTTTGAAGGTTTAGGGTCATGGTTTCCTGGGACATCCCAGTTAACTGGCCTAATAACATGTTTAGTGCTTCTGTTCTACCTCCTAGTTCATTCTGCAGTGCCTAAGGTCTTAAAAACTTGCAAGCAGCCGTCCAAGGTACAACAATATGTCTCTGTTCTCCTGGAGCAACAGAAGAAGAAGGAGAGTCAGGAATAGGATGGGGATACAGAATGCGTGGCGAATTGCCTCCATGAACAACTGCCTCCTTTGCCATGAGACCAGAAGAACTGGATGGTGCCCAACTATCATAACTTAACATTTTGATCAAAGATTCTAAAGAAGAATCCTGATCAAAAGAGGGGAAATGCAGAGAAGAATTTCAAATTCTCATAGACTGTGTATTTTCTGGAGCCATGGGGGCTGGATGAGCCCCTGAAACAATTGCCTTGAGATAATCTTTAAACTTTAAACCAAAAATATCCCCTGAAGTCTTCTTAAAACCAAATAATAGTTTAGCTTAACTAGTAAAGAATATCTGCCTTGAGCATTATACCCTTTTAAGAACAATCTATATGGGATCATTGTGACAATGGCAACTCAAAAGATTAGATAGGAACCTTAGTGGGCAGTGAGTTTATGTTAATGTGGGAGGAACAACTCAGAAAAGGAGGGTGAGAATAGTTGCACAACTTGAAGAATGTACTCAGTGTCACTGGACTGTACATGTAGAAATGGTTGAATTGGTGGATGTTCTGCTGTGTATATTCTCAACAACAACAAAATAAATAAAATTTTAAAAAGAAAAGAAAAAACCAAACCAGTTGCCATTGAGTGATTTCAACTCATGGTGACCCCATGTATTTCAGAGTACAAATACACTCCATAGGGCTTTCAATGGCTGTAATTTTTCAGAAGTAGATCGTGTGGATTCAAACTTCCAGTCTTTTGGTTAGCAACCGAGTGCTTAACCGTTTGCACCACCCAGGGACTCCAACTCTGCTACTATTACTAACCCAAATAAGGCAACTGTCTTTTAAGGTTGGTTCTGAGAAGATTTTGCCAAAACACTAACATTTATTATGAATTACTGTGTCTGGCATCTTATCTCGTTTAGTTTCCATTTCTGAAACCATGAATAAGGCCTTGAGTTTTATTAGCTTGCTAGGGTTTGCCTACTAGGCATGGCTAGTTTCTGCTTCATTACCTTCCTATTCCCAACCAGGTTATGATTTGACCTGGAAGGACCTATGGCATATCTGGTTTCCATAGTGCACGAACTTTCTAAGGAAATCAGGTAGGCACGCCGGGATATACAAATCCAAACTGAGATTTCATGCCTTGGGCTCACAAGTGACCTATATGGGTCAGAGCCTTTGGATCTAAATTGTCCTATCACATGTGCTTGGGACTTACTAAGTTATAGAGTCAGCAAACCACTTTTTGAATCATCAGCACTGTTTTAATTTGCCTAAAGCTATCTTTTTCCCTCATCTTTACTCCATTTTCTAAACCAGGGGTTGGCACATTTTTTTCTGTCAAGGGCCAGATAGTAAATATTGTAGACTTTACAGGCCATGTTGTTGCTCTACTAAACTCTGCCATTGTGTAGTACAAGAGCAGTCATAGGCAATACTATACAAATGAGCATGGCTGTGTCTCCAGTAAAATTTTATTTACAAGAAAAGGCAGCAGGTCAGATTTGGCCCACTGGCTGTAGTTTACCAACCTCTCATCTAAACCCTTATTGAGCCAAAGTTTAGAAAACTTTCTTCTGAAGCCGTTTCCAATTTCAATCACATCTTTTAGTGGAAGAACTTTGTAGTACATAGTGGAATTCTAAAATTTAGAGCTTATGTCTTGGTAGGCTATTAATATGACTGTTTATAAGCTCAGCACTCAAGAGAGGTTCCAATTGTTTCCCTTTAAGTATTTAGATGACAGAACAAACCACTGCCAAGTCAGTCCAGTGCCTTAGTTATAGCCGAATGAGCCACACCATAGTCATAGTTACCTGGTTGGAGGAAGGGGATTACCATACTTTTCCAATATTTCTTAAAACAAGAACATAACCCTTTATTATGATAGCTAAATGTAATAATATTCAAACGTGTATTTAAAGGGTATATTTTTTAAGTCTATACATACAGAAGGGTCTTTTAAAGAAATTCCAATATAACTTACTTGACAAATTTCTTACTAGTCCTTAATGATTGCATTCTCTGTTTAATCACATACTAGTTTTATCTGTAGATTTGCCTACAGCCTTTCTTTATCAAATCTGAATTATTGTCTGTGAGTGAGGCTTTTCTCAGGAAATTCCAAGAACACTAGGTCTTTTGGTAATCAGCAGCCCTGCTGGAAGTTTGTCCTCCACTTCTGACTACTGTGGTTTTTCTGTGTTTCTGCTAGACTAAACCATAAACGTCAAAGAATGGACTAGCGAAGATGGCTTGAGGAATGAATGGGCAGAATAATACTGGCAGGCCTGCAAGGTCAATGCTAGAAAGCAACCAGTGGGTGGTGAGTTCTGTTGTGCTCTGAAAAGCAATGTCCAGAAGCCACACATGGGTAGTACTAAAGCTATGTCTACTTTGGGACTGAGGAATGGGCAGGAAAATGAGAAGCAGAATCTTAGGACACAGTTGTGAGTGCAACCTGAGAGTCTTTCTCTCTGGGACTCATTTTCACAGACCATTGCTATAGGTATTAACCCATATCCTGTGGTATCTTAAGGTGCCACTTGTCACCTGATAGCATTGGTCTTGGTCTGGCTTTCTAACTTCCTTTTCAATTAGGCAACATCTGTAATTCTTTTTGACTTTTCTACTCTCTATTTTGTGTAAAAAACAGAAACAAAAACACACAGACATGTATTTTTTAAAACAGAAGATTAGGACTTTTCATCCTTATTTTCTTTCAGAAGACTTCACTCTTGCCTCCACTTACCAAATTCTTGTCTTGCATTTGCAATGACTCATTCTAGAAGCTGTGGTTGCCCCTAGCAACCGGCAGTTTGTCTGAACTGCTTTGGTTTCAGAGTTCTCTTAAAGGCGAGTTTCTTAGAATCAATTTCTAAAGAGATTTTATATCCTACACAGCAAAACATATAACCAATTCAGATTTTAAAAGCTTAACCAGGTTTTTCAACAGTGATTTAAAGTGGTTTCATTACATGAGCTATTTTGAAATTAGACAGAATTTCCATTACTAGTTAAAACAGGAATGTAATTTGCTTTTATGGATTCCTATAGTTTCATTTAATAAAACTCATCAATGAGATGCACTACCCCATGAAATCAGAGGCAGTGCTAGGGTAAATACTTGTAAATGTGTTTTGGGGAACTCTCCAGGTATTAACTGAGGACTGGGAGAATGTATGGTATGCATCTCTCCGCCTTCACTGGCATAGCTGGGTGTCCCCCCCGCCACCCCCAGCCAAAGCTCTGCAAAATACTATATTATGCCCTGCAGAGCCAAATGGAAGGAAATCAAACTGTTTTGTCATTTGGATTAGGAAAAGTCAAAGGGAAGAGAACATAATAGTAGACAGAGGAAAAGTGGTTTGTGAAAATTGCCCATTTTTTTCATGTAAAGGAGAGTAATTTTTTCCTTTTGTTAGATCTAAATATCTAGTAACATACTAGAAATTTTTTTTGGATAGACATATTTAGAAAAACAAAACCATCAAGAATTTTGAAGAATCACATTTCCCAAACGGATATGTAACAAATTCTTATCATTTATAAGATATCACTTTAATCTTTTGTGTCTATGTGATTGTTTATAAATCAGAGTAATGTTTCATAGACATCATCTCATTGATAATAGTAATGACTCGGGTACTTGCCAGACAGTGTACTGTTTTCCTTATTTTACAGATGAGGAAGCAGAGGCTCAGAGAGGTGAGGAATGTACCCAAAGTTGCACAGCACAGTCCATTAGGTACAGAGCCTGAACTTAAACCTAGCTCTTTTGTCTCCAGACTTCAGCCATAATGACTCCTGTGACTGTGTACTTCTTTGTCACCCATCTCAAACCCTGGTGGCATAGTGGTTAAAAGCTATGGCTGCTAACCAAAAGGTCAGCAGTTCGAATCCACCAGGCGCTCCTTGGAAACTCTATGGGGCACTTCTACTCTGTCCTATAGGGTAGGAATCGACTCAGTAGCAGTGGGTTTAGTTTTGGGGTTAATCCACTAGACCATAGTCTGAAGGACATACACACCACTATATTCAGGCTTGCTGGATAATCAGTTACACTCGAATGCATGAATGGAGAAGTCACGTCAAGGTACTTAGTTTAAAACACATTTAGCACAGAATCATATTCTACAGAATTTTGGAGTACAAGCTAAGGCCAAGCAATACTGTGTAGCTATGCAGATCACTGATAATTCTCAATGTTTTATATTTGTACCTTCTCTGAAGAGTCTAAAAATAAATATATGTATTTGTTCATGAAGAGAACTCTCAAAATCCTGCTACAATGATTAAAACAAAAACACTTCAACCTTCACTGTAGTTTTAGCTTAGATTGGGGCACCTTCTCTCTAAAGTTTTAGCTGGACAATAGATAAAATTAAAAAATTAAAAAATTCAAAGAAACCTTTTAGTGATATGAACCTCTTTCACACACTGATAAACGTTAGATCATTCCACTATTAAAACGATTGTCTTCAGATCAGAAGCACCCCAGCGTACCGCCTTAGAACATTTCCGACTGCCTCTAATCTAAGAGAAAAGAAAAATGAGGTCAGAACACTAATCCTTGAGAAACGGAAATAGAAATGGAAATGGAAATATATCTGTTTAAATCTTCTCTGTATGTATTCAGCTTGGACACCTAGGAAAATATATTGGGACCCTCTACAAATCGAGTCCAGCGTCCTTCTTCCAGAGTAACTCTGCCTGGTACGCCAAGGACAGAGATTCACCAGGATGGATCACTGCTTATGCTATTTTTAAAGATTTTCAAAGAGAGAGATTTCACTTGTCTGTATTTTTTAACATTATCAGGCAATAAACATATCCCAGGTCAGGTCCACTTAGTGATACCTTAGTTTAAGAATACAGTTTAGAACGGTGAAGGAACAATTATAAAAGAAGGTAGCTGCAGGGTCTCCAAAAATAGTGTACTGTAATCCTACCTGCCTTAGTAGGTCCTATGTGAAAACACTAAGGAAGGATAAGCCCCTTGGAGGGAATGTGAAATGTGAATTGCAAAGGAGAAATTTAGTCATTATTTGCAAACTGAACTTAAAGCACAAAAGACTTAACACTTGTTCTGTTTTGTTTTTGGTTTTAAGAAAGTGAGCTCTAACTTAGTCTTTCCTAGGTTGGATGAAAAATAATCCATAACCTTAAACATTCTCTTTTCTTCATTATTGAGAGCTCAGTTTGTTAGGACATTCTCTGGCAAACTGTTTTCTGAATGTGTTAGAAAATTGCACCTGCCAAAATGGATTGGTGTTTGCTCTTCTTAAATGAAAGGTGGCTGTGATCAAGAGCTGCCCCTGTTGGATAGTTCAGCCTGACAAAGCCCAATACAACAGAAGTGGAAAGGAAAATGTGAATGAAGGGCATATACAAAAGTGTAACAAGTAATTGGAGCCTAAGGCATAGCCCAGTGGCTTCCAGAGAGCTTGGCAGAAAGGCTTTGACTACCCATGTGATTATTATCTTCTCATCTTTTAGGCAATTACCTTAATATGGCACACTGTAGGGACGGCCTCCATTGAAAGGCTCTATTTAAACATGTTTTTGTGAATTGCCAAGATGAGAATGGAACAAATGAAGAGAAAGAAAAAATATTCCCTTGTACACAAAGCTGCTACTTTCAGTTCCCTAAAATTGTAGTGAATACCTAATTATACTGACATTCCTATTGTGCAAAAATGTTGAGAATGCAAATATAATTTCCCAGCTAATTATTTCATTATATGGAAGTGACACATGTGAGTAATAGATTAACATCGTCTTCATAAGAGCCAGCAATTGTGGACTTTAATACTGAATTTTTCAGCTGGAATCAAGTGTATTTTTCTGGTGACTATTCCGATTAGGTTAAAAATGTCTTCTATATTTGTGTGTATAATGCCACCTCCTCCTTTTAGGAGATATTTCACCATTAAAATAAGGTAGTAAGATTTACAGGAGTAAATTATTACTGACAGGGCAACCAAGGATGTTATAGGATGTGGTACCAGCAGCTGCGACAGTCCAGACTGTCTGAAGGCACAGACAATCAGTTGACGTGTGAATAGTGGTGAAAGAGATTTACTTTTAAAAAAACACAACCACTCACACCTCTTCAGCTTGAACAACAGATACCAAATATTGTGTTCTCAGATTTTAAACTAGAAAATAATGGTGGTACCTGAGACAGGAAGAAGTGAGGAAAAGCTGAAAAGTTAGAAATAATATAATTCTCTATTTCTTTGATTTAAAGATTATCAATTGTAAGGAGTACTATTAGGGTTAATACAGCTTTTCAAAAAAAACTAAATTAAATGTACAGTGCTCTAAAACTGACAATAGTATACAACACCTAACACTTTGTTGCCCTCAGGTTCTAACATTTTTGTGTTTAGAATCACAGTCTATGTCTGAAACATCTTCAATCCAGAGTCTAAAAGATTGCTCTGAATTTATTTTGGTCATCGGCAATGAAGCCTCAACATCAGGGTAAGGGCAGCTTTGTGTTACCTGTGCTCCTTGTTTTGACATCTTTAGCACCTTTAGGGTTGATAGTCTAATTATGAGGTATGTTGAATATAGACTTTCCTCTGTATTTCCAATTTGGCTAAAGGCTTTTTTATTTTTATTTTTTAAATATTTCTAAAAGCCATACAGCTTCTCCTGAAAGTCTTAAAGGAGCTTTTGACAGACTATTCAGTACCTGAGTGGGAGGTCTTCATGATGTGGAATTGGTTACACCAGTCTTTCCCAACCTTGAACACTGCAGGATCTTCCTAACCTCGAACACTGTAGGATCTCTTCCGAAGATTTGGCAATTTCTACTGCCTTTAATTGTTTTTCTAAGTTTAAACCAATCTTTTATTTCTTTATATCGCTTTGACTTCCTATCCACATGAAAGATCTATGACTACATTTTTTTAGTCCCTCTTTTTTGTTTTAATGTTGTCACCTTTTACATATTGACGTCTCTGTTTCCCTATTTATAATGTTTTAGCTTTGATTTATTTTTGTGACTTCCCTATCTGGGTTGATAGCTGGTTGCTCTGTCCTGTGTTCTAGTCTTGGGTTGTTATCTGATGTTACTGATTTTCT
>NW_004443945.1:21063779-21110988 GCF_000243295.1 Trichechus manatus latirostris | reverse complement strand
TGATGTTACTGATTTTCTAACCGGAGGACTCCCTTTAGTATTTCCTGTAATTTTGGTTTGGTTTTTGCAAATTCCCTAAACTTCTGTTTATCTGGTAATGCCCTAATTTCACCATCATATGTGAGAGACAGTTTTGCTGGATATACGATTCTTGGCTGGCAATTTTTTTCCTTCAAGGCTTTATACGTGTCACCCCACTGCCTTCTTGCCTGCATGGTTTCTGCTGAGTAGTCTGAGCTTTTTTCATTGACTCTCCTTTGTAGATGACTTTTCTTTTATCCCTGCTGCTCTTAAAATTCTCTTTATCTTTGATTTTGGCAAGTCTGATTATAATATGTCTTGGTGACTTTCTTTTGGGATCTACCTTGTGTGGGGTTCGATGGGCATCTTGGGTAGATATCTTGTCATCTTTCACGATATCAGGAAAGTTTTCTGCCAACAAATCTTCAACAATTGTCTTTGTATTTTCTGTTATCTTCCCCTGTTCTGGTACTCCAATCACTCGTAGGTTATTCTTCTTGATAGAGTCCTACATAATTCTTAGGTTTCTTCATTGTTTACAATTCTTTTATCTAATTTTTCCTCAGATAAGTTGGTTCCAAATGCTTTATCTTCAGTCTCACTAATTCTGACTTCCATTGTCTCAATTCTGCTCATGTGCCTTTCTATTGAATTGTCTAATTCTGAAATTTTATCAATAATCTTCTGGATTTCTGATTGCTGTCTTTCTATGGATTGTTGTAGCCTGTTAAATTTGTCATTATGCTCTTCTCCAATCTTCTTAAATTCCTCTATTGCTAGGTCTACATTTTGCATCATTTCCTTCCTGATCTCTTGAAGAGTTCTGTATATTAATCTTTTGTATTCTGCCTCTGGTAATTCCAAGAAATTGTCTTCCTCCAGAAAATTTCTTGATTCTTTATTTTGGGAGCTTGCTGAAGCCATCATGGTCTGCCTCTTTATGTGATTTTAAATTGACTGTTGTCTCTGAGCCATCAATAAGTTATTATATTTATTTATTTTATGTTTGCTTACTGTGTCCTAGCTCTTGTTTTGTTTTGTCTTGATATGTCCAAATAGGCTGCTCATGTGAGCTAGTTTGATTATTGGCACCTTTGAAGCTCTAACGTCCTGTCACCAGATGGTTAGACCTGTTACTAGGTATGTGAATCCAGGAGTCCATTTACTTTTCTTGTATGGATTCTTCTCAGGTGTCCAGATAGTCGGTCACCAAGTTTGTGGTTCAGGCTCTCACATACAGTCCTAGATGGGCAGGGGTGATTGGAGTAGGCACAGGTATCTGGCTGCAGTAGGGGTCATGCACTGAGCAAGGAAGGGGGCTGACAGCTGCCCGAGTGTCTGGGAGGAAAGCATGTCCCTGTTCCCTAGAGTGCGTAGGTGGGTGAGTTTTGCAGCCAGACTATGGGCACCCAGTGCTGTTGGCTGTAAGGACTGGGAGGCACCACTTATTCTTGGAGCCCTGTCACAAGTGGCTAGGTGGCATGGGTGGAGCCACCAGTCCTTAGGCCCCTGATGTGGATAGGTGAGGACCCTGCTTAACAGACAGAACAGTGTCAAATGTCACGAACCTGCCACTCCACCATATAGCTGATACAGTTGAAGTTAGGCTTCAGGTATGTACCCTTTTGTATTGTGCTAGTGAGGGCCTATGCTGCTGAAATGGGCCCATACAGGTCTATGCAGGGGTGAAAGGCATTCAAAGTCTATGGACCCCTTTTGCCTGTACCTAGGCAAAAGAGCTGTGCCTGCCCTGAGTTCCAAGCTTAGGGGAGCTGGCAGATTATTTTTTTCCTGTTTGTTAATTTGTTCCCTCTCCAAGGCTAGGAGAATGGCTCAGGGCACGTGAAAGATCCCAGGGGCCTCTGCCATCGCTGAAGCTGGCCCAGGACCCAGTGTAGAGCTGGGAGGAGGCAGGTAAATGGGAGAGAGGTTCTTCCCAAACAGGGTGTTTTTTGATCCACATGGTGGGTTAGCCACGTGTACTTATCTTTTGCTGACTGAGCGCTGTTTCTCACTGATTCTGGAGGCTTGAGTAGACTCTTTGCCGCTTGGTCTCTCCCAATGTGGAAAAAGTGTCTTGAGTGCCACTGCTTACCTCACCGCGCACACCAGCCAATCTGGCCTACAAGGTGCCAGTTCCCGCTGGGTCAGGTCTGGCAACTCCTCGCTGCTTCTGAACCATCTCTCCGTCCCCCTGCCACTCAGTCTGACTCCTCAACTTTGCGTTTGATGTTTAGGGCTTCTAGATTGTCATATATAATTTATTCACTTGTTTTTTCTGGTCTTTGTTGTAAGAGGGACCACAGGAAGCATCTGACTACTCTGCCATCTTGGCCCCACCTCCTGCCTTTAATTGTTTTGACTCACATGTGAAAATCAATATTCTGTGTACACCAAAACTTTCTGAAGAATTTGAATCAGTAATTAGGTATTCAAATTTAACATTTAGTGATCTGTGTTGATATCATTGCAAATAATACAACTGAAGGGTAAAATGAATTACCAGAGACCTTCTCTGCCTAATGCAGTTTGCACATGGACAAGCAATGACACCTAATATATGGCAGAATTTGTTTCTTTCCCCGTCTTATGGAGTGCCTCAATAGCAAAATGCATTCCAATTTCCAAAATGTTAAAAGATCAAGGAAATATGGTGTTTAACCTTTCAATTTTATAGTGGCATACATAGGAGAAACAAAAAATCAGAAAAGTGGTATTCAAGTAGTCTATTAGTTCCTCATTTGCCTGAGAGAGTCCAGTTTCCACCCATTTTCCTGTCATAATTATTGATAGTGCCCCCTTTCACTGTAAAAGGTGTCCTGGCTTGGATGATAACTTGCATGATTACTTTACTTATTAGGCACTCTTGTTTATGATAATAATAATTACTCTTAAAAGAGAACTGAATATTTTGAAATAGATATACTTCAAATACATTATATCATATAATCCTTAGAATCTTTAGATTTTAGGTTGTTCTGGAATCCTTAGAATAACCCCTTAAAACAAAGGGTCTTTGCTTTATTGAAGAGGAAATGAAGCTCCATGAGATTAAGTGGCCAAGGTCATCTAGCTACTATGTGACAGAATTAGGCCTCAGAGCCAGGTATCCAGGACAAACTAACTCTGGTGAGTTTAATAATAATAATAGGAATGATGATGATGGTCATAATAACAACAATAATAAAGCTAGCATTTAGCCAGCAGAGGTTCTTGACCATTTTTTGTGCCATGGGCTACTTTGGCACTCTGGTAAAGCCTATGGACCTCTTCTCAAATAATATTTTTGAATAGATAAAATAAAATGCATAGGATTACAAAGAAACCAATTTTAGTAAAATACAGTTATCGAAACTTTTAAAACTAAATTTGTGATGTAGTCATATATGTGTTTTAAAAAATACATTAAATAACAAGATCTTGCAGTATTATTTAATTATTACTGTAATTTCAAAGTAGTGAGGAACTTAAAGATTATTTTGAGATTTCTGCAACAAGTCTAATGTGATATGAAAATATCTGTGATTTCTATTGGTAAAGTGACAGAGTCTGCTAGTACTACTGTGGTTTGTTGCTTACATTCATAATAGAAGAAGGAAATGCTAAATTTCAGTTAGAGGTTAATGATAGTAAAGATGTAATATTTTCCTACTCAAGTTCACAGACTCTTAATGCTTTCTGTGAACCCCAAAGGGATCCCAGATTAAGAAATTCCTCTTTAAATAAACCTGCATTTTATGAATAAGTATACTGAGGCCCAGAAATATTAAGTAACTTGCCCAGTATTTTTCACATAATGGCCAAGAAATGGGTCAAATGAGATTAGTGTCTGTATATCAGCTCCTCTTGCTCCCAACTGCAATCATTTTTGAAGTTGGAATTGAAGTATCACTCCACTCCAGAACCTGACAACTCCTTCGGGATTATTACCCTAATCGCCAGCACATCCTTCAAACACCAGTGACACCATTGGTGAGGAAGGCAGATGTCTAAAGAGCAATTTGGAGAAGGGCCTGTGTGCCTGACTAAGTGCTTTTATTCATATTGCCTTGAGTATTTCTAGTGTTCAGCCTCCTCTAAGTGGACCTCAGGTGGCTTCCCAGAATGCTCATTATTTTCAACATATTCCATGCTATTTTCTACCCTAGCTATTTTCCTCTTCTGCTTTTAGGTGATTACTGCTATTGCTTATTGCTATTCTCAGATGAGGAAAATTGTTTTTCCTCACCTTCCTTAGCTGAATGCAGGTACCTATTTGGATTTTTTTTCCTATAATCGCTGTAATTCCTTAGCCTCCTTTTATCGAAACTATACCTAATAAATTATCTTAACTCTTCTCAAAGCTAAATTGCCTCATCTGTTTATTATTTTCGTTCATTTTCTCTGAATACTTTAAAACTTATAAAGTATGTGAAGTGATTGTTAAAGCTCTAAGTAGTCCCAGGATACATTTATTAGTTTTGTAATTGAGTTTTACTGATTACACCATGTATTATTATTCCCATGTTATACTAACTTTAGCATAACCAACTTTAGGGATTTTTTTGAAAAACTGTTTATTTAAAATTCTCTTCCCTGCCCATTCATTTGGCAGTTCTGGTTGTTATTGCTCGTCCCCTTCTCCTCCACAGTATGATATCCACTTTGTTTTGACAAGTTTTGCACATTGGAGGTTCTCATCTTTAATCATGAAGATTATGATAACATAGGGTCTGCTAAGTATGTATTCAGCCCTGTTTTCACCTGAGAAGGAGATAGCTTTTGCCACACACCCTACAGAATAAGGGTTTCTTGTTTCATTATTGAAGGAACCTTAGATGTGTCGCTTGTATTTAAACAATTTAAGGCCAATTTTTCATTGATATCACTCTATACAGTCTTCTGGAAAGTATCCATTTTTAACATTTATAATGGATACTGTAAAGTCTTGTATATTTTTAAGTACTTTATACAATAGACTCTAAAGATGCAGCTTACTACCTTAGTTGTTGAACTCTATGCTTTCTCGAGAAGAGAAAAGAAAAAAATGTGAAAAACTGATGCTTCCTTATCACTAGCAACCACATCATCATCATCATTATCTCCACCACCACCATCAAAAAGAGCATGTGGTTATATGCTTATATAGGTTTATATACACATGTACATACATGTGTTTAAACACATACATACATATATGTATTCATTCACAGAACACGTTTATTGAAAACCTTCTAACTGCCAGGCACCGTTTACAGCTGTGTCCTCCTCTTGCTTACATTCTAGTGGTTGAGGACTGACCACCAGAAATAAGTAAAATACAAAAAGATAGCTGTTAAGGAGAAAAATAAGATGAGGAACAGAGAGATAGTATGTGGAGAGGGAGTTGTTTAACTTTTGGATAGTGGGGGACAAGGAAGACTTCACTGAGGTGATATTATTTGAGTAAAGACCTGAAGAAGACAAGGAAGTGACCTACATGGATATCTGGAAGAGAGCTTTCTACAGAGTAGAGAGTTGTTGCATAGGTGCTGATAGAGGAGCATGCTTGGCATTCATGGAAAAGTAAGGAGACCAATGTGCTTGAAGCAGGCGACAAAGTCATCAATACAAAGGAGCCCGGATCATGCCAGGACTCATGGGCCATTTTCTGGGGGAGATTTGGAACCATTGGAGGCTTTGAGTAGAGTAGCGACATGATCTGAATTAACATTCTAAAATGACCGCTGTAGCTGCTAGGTAGAGAATAAACTGAAGGGGGACTAGAACTGAAGCAAGGCAATAGTCTGGGTGAGAAATGATGGTATCTTGGACCAGGGTGATAGTAATGGAGGGGGTGAAAAGTAGTCAGACTCTGGATATATTTTAAGGAAATAGCCAACAGGAGCTGATGGTGGATTGTATATGGAGTGTGAGAGAAAGAAAGGAGTTGAGAGAGACCCCACAGTTTGGGACCTGAGCAAGTGGAATGGGAGGAATTGGGTGGGGAGGTAGAGATCAGGAGCTCAGTTTTAGATATGTTAAGTTTGAGATATCAGACATCCAACTAGAGAGGTAGAGTAGACAGCTTGGTAGAAGAGTCTGAAATTCAGGGGAGAGTCTATAGATATCCAGGAACATGGAGGTTTCTCCATATAAATGCTCCATCTATATCAACAGTAACACTTACCCTCCTCCCAACGCCTTTGCCTCTTGTTCAGTAAAAGCTCATCTTCTATGCTATCAACACTTGGGATTGTTGTTTTCACTCTCTGGGAGATATAGTGCCCTTGGAGGCCCTGTCCCTTAATATTGAAGATCCTCTAGTTCCCAGGGTCAGCATTCTCCACAGGCCTCCTTCATCCCATACTCATGAGCCTCATTGGGAGTCGCTGTCTCTGGGCTATTTTCTCCCTACCCAATTTCTCCATCTCACTCTTTGTACACCATGACCATAGTAGCCACCAGTCCCCAAAAGTCATTGGATCTGCCATCTTTCCATTCAACAGGTCAACTGATTTAGTTGGGTGCCATGATTTTTGTGGCTAATTTGTTCAGCCTTCTTTGTGGTTCAATTCAATATTCTATGGATAACTTGAGGCTTCTTTAATATTAAAACCAAATAATTTATTACTCTTGCCCCCAGGTTCTTCCCAGCCAAAATCATCTCTTCCATTCTTTTGGTCAAGACTTCTGGGAATTCAGCAGATGCTAAGTTGCTTCTTGAGAATGGTTTTGGCTCTGCTCATAGAGGTGCTCCTGAAGCCACCTCCACAGAGGAGGGAGAGTCTACCGCATGAGCAGGATTACAAATCAGACTAATTTTTTAAACAATGAAATTCTAACCTTTCCACATGCGCAGGTTATATATAAATACATGACTGTCCTTCAAGCAATAATACGGAATGTTCATTTGACAGATATTTATCAAGCACCTGTTACCAGTTCTTGGTGCTGTTCTGGGCACCAGACTCTGTCATTAGGGAGCTTACATTCTTCTAAATATTGCATAAGATACACTAATACTAAAAAAAAGCCTTCATTGTTTATCTAAAATTCGAATTTAACTGGTGTCCTACATTTTATCTGACAACCCTGGTCAATGAGGCTGGATTGTCAAAGACGGCTTCACTTACATGTATGGAAGTTAAGGCTGGCTCGTAACTGAGCCGCTGCCCCCATGTGGTGCCTCAGCCTCAAGGAGACTAGCCAGGCTTCTTTATTTATCAGACTTTAGGGCAACAAAAAGTCAAGGTGGAAGCTGCAAGATCTCTTGGGACCTACACTCAAAGTCACATGTGACCACTTCTTCCATGGTCTACTGGTCAAAAAGTGTCATAAGCCCAGGGGGTGGGGAAAGACACTGTTCCTCTAGATGAAAGTAGCAGCAAATTCACATTGCAAAAAGCCATTCATCCAGGGAAGGGAGGAATGTATAGTCATTAAATAATCTACCACATGTAGTGAACACAAACAGAAAAGGTTCTGCCATCAGTGACCTTACATTCTTCCAGAAGGAGACAATAAGTGTTTAGGGGGGTGTCTTATTTTATGTGGGGTGGAGACTTTCTGAAGAAGATGACACTTTAGCAGAGCTCTGAACAAATTGAGAGCTATTCAGAGAAAGAGTGTTCCAGGCAGAGGAAGTAGCAAGTGCAAAAGCTCTGTGGTACAAGCATGGTTGAAGAATTGCAAGTGATTAGAACAGTGAGACTGAGATGGAGATTAACAGGAATGAGGTCAGAGATGTTATGGGGGGTCTGACCCTGTAGAGCTTTACAATGTAAGGACTTCATCTTTTAACCTGAGTGAGATGGAAGCCACACAGACGTTTGAGAAGAGGAGTAACGTCATTGGACTTAGATTTTTTTAAACAGGATTACTCTGGCTTCCATGTAGAGAACTGGCTGAAAGATGGAAAGGGTTGAAACAGGGAGACAGTTATGAAGCTATTGCGATACTCCAGGCAAGAGGTAATGGTAGCTTAGACTAGGTGATAGCAGTGGAGATGGTGAGAAGTTGTTGGAGTGTAGGTATATTTTAAAAATAGAGCCAACAGGATTTGCTGAAAGATTGTATTTTGGGTCTAAGAGCAAGAGACAGGTCAAAAATGACTATCAAAGTTTTTAGACTCAGCAACTAGAAGGATGGATTGACTGTTTACTGAGTTGGAACCTTATAAGAGGGAAACAAGGAGGCCAAAAAGGTAGAAGGTAATGTGACATTGGAAGCAGGGAGAAGAAAGGCAATTTATGGGGAGTCATGAGCCT
Source organism: Trichechus manatus latirostris (assembly GCF_000243295.1). NCBI lineage: Eukaryota > Metazoa > Chordata > Mammalia > Sirenia > Trichechidae > Trichechus > Trichechus manatus. Next base: position 21,102,739 of record NW_004443945.1, on the reverse strand, counting down.
AGAAGCCCCTAGAAGCTGGAAAAGGCAAAAAAATGGAATCTCCCCTAGAGCCTCTGGAAGAAACTAGCCCTGCCAACACTGTGATTTTAGCCTGGAAAACTCATTTCAGACTTCTGCAATCCAGTAATTTGTGTTTTAAGCCACTAAATTTATGATAATTTGTTACAATAACCCTAGGAAACTAATACATCATTAGACATCTAGGTGAAGATACTGAGTAGCCATTCAATATGAGTGTGGAGTTCAAAAGAAAGACATAGCATGGAAATATGAATTTGGAATTCATCACCATATAGATTTATTTAAAACCATAAGACTGGTTGAGATCACCAACAGAGTGAGTGTGGATGGAGAAAAGAAGAGGCCTTCAGACTGTTTTTGACCACCCCGATGTCCAGAGGTCAGAGAGACATGAAAGAACCAGCCGAGGAAAACGAGAAGGAGCTTCCAGTGAGGCACAAGGAGAGCCAAGAGCTTAGGGTCACAGAAGCCAAAGGAAAAAGCATTTCTAAGAGTGACCAAGTATCAAGTGTAGCTCTTTCAAATATTTGCAATGTAATACTCACTAGTGATCTCAATCTCAAAATTTTTGGTAACTCCTACAGAAATTCTAGGAGAAATGATTGATACTTGAGAGTGGGCTGCTCTATAGAACATGCTCATATTTATCCTTTAAAAAAAAAACCAAACCTACTGCTGTCAAGTGAGTTCTGACTCATAGCAACCCCATAGGGTTTCCAAGGCTGTAAATCTTTTTGGAAGCAGACTGCTACATCTTTTTCCTGTGGAGTGACTGTTGCGTTCGAACTGCAGACCTTTAGGTTTGCAGCTGAGTTCTTTAACCACTGTGCCACCAGGGATCCTTTTAGAGATTGCCTAAGCTCCAGTCCTCTCTCAGAAAGCTACATATCTGGACAAAATTATTTAGATATTTAGAATAGTCATTCAATTATTCATTTATTCATTTGACAAGTATTATTGAATGCCTCTTGGCTAGCCCCTGGGGATACACTAATGAACTCACAAGATCCCCGTCCTCATGTAACTTCCAACCTATGGCCTTTTTCCAGGCCAAACATCACCTTGTTTTTCAAGCTCTCCCCAAGTTTTTCCAGTAGTTTCCTTCCCTTCTTTGTACATATCTCATTCACAGAACTGCTAAGTATTGCCTTTGCTGGTAAACTCTGCCCTTTTTTAGGGAAGCAGTCCTATCTTAGTCATCTTTGTATACAGATTTCTTCCTAAGTAGGTTGGAATACGGTTTATTGTTCAAACCAGTAAACTTTTGTGAGAGAAAGGAGGCATTACTAATAATCGCACCAAGATAATCGATGTAAACTGGGATTGCCACTGCAAACAGGGATGTATGGTCACCCTATTCCTCAGTTTCTGTCTCAATTACTGTTTGTTGACTAAATACATTGTACTCCCTGAAGAAACACCTTTACTGAAATATGACTGAATATTTTGCTTTTTGCTTTGAGGATCAATATGTAGGAAATAGTGTTTGGAAAAGAAAGTGTTTCTGCTTCTTTGGCAAAACCATTATTGAGGACGCTGTCCATTATTTTATTCAGTGTTCCTTATATAAAGAGCCACATAATAATTCCTCTTAGAACTGAATGCTGGAAAAATAGTTACTTTTTTCAAGGAGCTGGTGGTATGCTTTCTTTTCCTAGATAATGAGACCTCAGTAATCCATCAGTCTCCCCTTTTCCTTGGCATCCACAAGCTGGAGCTAAATAGTATCCTTAAGCTGCTGTTGGGATATTATGTCAATTTTTCCTGGTTATGACTCTTTCTCCTCAAACATTTATTGAGTACTTACTTTGTGCTGAACTCTGCTATTTAAGCTGGAGACATTCACACAGACTTGATCCCTTCCTTCATGGTATTTTCTTGGTTCGTGATAGTTTACCTACTGTTTTAATGTGGTATTTGGATCTTTTCTTGTAAGAAGTCTTGAATTCTCTCAGGAGCAAGGCAGATATAGAAAACAAATTGAATAAAGTTCAACAGCACAGAGTATTAGATAGTGATGTGGTGTGTTAGGCATGGCAGGCTTGGGCAGAGGACGTAGGGCAGAAAATTACTGAGGACACCAAGAGCATAGCAGTTCGTATTTGAGTAATACTATTTTTCGTGAGGTTTTAAAGCCATACTGTGCTTTTGAGAGAGAATATGGAAAGGTGCATTTAAGAAAATAAAATTATTTCTAAAGCTGTGTTTAGCATCTTTGCTAATATTAGTGAAGAGACACTTGATCAAATAAAGTATATGGAACAATATCATAATCCAAGAATGCTGTAGGTACTTGACTCTAGGTTACAGAGAAAGGATAATTAGTGAATTGGGTTTTAATATGATATGCCTTAGGATTGAGTGAATATTTGGATTTGAGCAGTTCTATCAAAATTGACTCGACAGCAACGGGTTTGGTTTGGTTTTGGTAGTCTGTTATATAGGGTTGCTATGAGTTGGAATTGACCCAACGGCACACAACAAAAACAATAACCTGGCTCCCGGCCAGGCTCCAGTTAACCACTGCCGTCAAGTCAATCCCGACTCATGGTGACCCCATATCTATCAGAGTAGAACTGTACTCCATATGGTTTTCAATGGATGATTTTTTGAAAGTAGATCACCAGGCCTTCAAGATGCCTTTGGGTAGACTCAGATCTCCAACCTTTCAGTTAACAGCCAAACGCATTAACCATTTGCACCACCCAAGGACTCCACCGATGCATTAAAGGAATCAAAATTTGATCGTGAGATCTTGAGTCCCACTGATTCTATTAATTATGATCCTCAACATGCAGGAATAAAATTATAAACTGAGATAGACATTAACTTGCCATGGGATACTTTTTAAATATATCCATCAAATGCCCTGGATATTGCTTTTTTTTTTTTCTTGAAAGAAATGTGAACACAGTCCTATTTCCTATATAATATTTTAAAAAGTACTTCTTTTAACCTATGTTTATGCCATCTTTCCTATAGCCTTCTGGTTCGCCATCATTACCATAGTGACATTTATAGAGAGATGATGTGTTTTCAGTAAGTTTAAGGGCTACCTATAGACCTTAACCAGCACAAGAGGAGAATTCACTAAGATCGAGAGTGCCTCAAATGACATTGTAAAAATTAGATTGCCTGAAAACACAAGTTTTTCTCACAACAGAATTCCTCTGTGCAAACACACAGAATGATAGGGCTGGAAAGGGACCTCCAGAAGCCATTTATTCCATTCCCCTGTCTCCAGGCAGAACGGTGGCTAAACCATAATAGGTGTCTGCAATTTTCGTACTAATGTAACTTACCCAAGACTGCCCATTTCCCCAAGCTGTAGCCAGTTTAGCTGTCGGATAAAAATAACTTATGGTTATCATCCTTGTCATCATCCTTTTCCTGTCTCTCCCTTGGGTCCCTGAGACTGTTCAAAATGGAATGCTGGAGACTGTCAGAAATAAAAGTCTGAGCTTCAGGGTAGACCTGACCAGAGAGTAAAGCCTATTTTGGCATTACACAACAGGGAGAAACCTCTCCCTGTCTGAGCTGAAGCTCTGTGAAGAATCTCCACCCTCCTCCCACTCCTTGACCTGGGAATTCCAGGGTACTGCCACAACGGGGAAAGATGATTTCAGTGACTCAGCACACTCTGTTGAGCACTTGTTTTAAGCCTACCACCTGACTAAACAGAATCCCGACCATCATCTGTAAAGTATTTACTGGGGCAAGAAAGTGGTGCTGAGGTTAATTGCCCTGCATCAGAGTGGAGTTTACTTCTTTGAAGATTGAATTGAGGAGGCTACATGATTAATTCAAATAATTAGAAGTCTCCTTTCTCTTCATTTGATTTTGGGATTTCAGTGTTACTTTAGGTCAAAACCAAAGGCATGTCACCTTGGTTATTTAAAAGACAAAAACTTTAAAACAAAGAAGGAGCTGCCAAATTTGGGGGGAGAGGATATGCTGTTGAACTTTGGTCTATATTTCTGAATAAGGGTTGCCTGGAATTTTCTAAAAGCAAAGCACACACACATCATCCTTGTGTTTATGTTAGGAAGTAGGAACTTATAACAAACAATGTGTATTTTCAACACTTTTCTTCTTTTTAATCTTACGTTGTCCCCAAAGAATGCTAATGGTTACTAAATTGTTCTTTGGCAGAGTAAGCTGATCCTTAAAAAAAAAGAAAACAGAAAGGGAGAAATGTTACAGGATGTGATTGTAACACAAGACCAAGTTATGAACCCTCAACCCTGAGCAGACATTAACTAATCCAGTGATCCCAACCTGGGAGGTTACTGGGGAGCATTTCCGTACATTCAGTTATATACATTAGATGGCAATGAAGGACAGTTTCCCTGACTTCTAATAAAGAGATGTTTCTCTTTATTAAGAGAGGAAAGTGGGGGGTTACACATAATATCTAAGCTTATCGTTGAGCTGCCTCCTTATCTGTATGTCTCAATCAGTGGTGATTATCACAGCAATAAAGTATTCAGTCTCTAGAAGTGTGTTTCTTTCTACACCCTGTAAATAAGATAACAAGTATCTTGGTCCATGCTGAAATGGGTTAAGTGAGACAAGCGTGAGTCTGCTCTGCTGTTACTAGCTATAATCAGCTTTTCAGATCTACACTGAGTGTCCCAACAACTCATTGTACAGTAAGGACCATGGATGCTTGTGAGGCCACACTCTTAAGAAGCAACAGTTCCAACAGCCCTGTTCAGCTTGTTCATTCCCATTTCTTTAAGCAGAGACGGTGTGTTTACCCAACTCCTTCACCATGTTCTAACTCTTAGTGACTCCATAAATGAGAAAAGCGGTGTCATGGACAGTGGGTGGTTTGTTTTCTTTATTGAAAATATATAGAGATGTTTATATATAAATAGAAAACAATAGAGTGCTGCCATTGTGTTAACAGCGGCTAATACAATTCTACATGAATAGAAATCAAACGTTACCTATGCCAGAATTCTGGTTTACTGATGTCTGCACATCCTGTCTAATTTGGCTTGAGAAGATGTTTTATTATTTTAGGCCTTTTATTCCTAGTTGGAAGAAAACTGTGGAGCAAGAGTTTGTTTTTCTCTTCCTTTCTTTGCTTAATCAAATTACTTTATTAGAAGGGGCAATGAGTTCTGTCTAAGGAAACTTTGTATTATGATATGGAAAGTAACTTTTTAAATCTATACATTTGTTCTACTGCAATCTCTGTATTTTTTGAATCAAAAGTGAGGCCTTGTGGTTGACAGTTGAAGTGACCTTACAGGAGACAGGGTGTTGGAGGGGTTGGGAGCACAGGCTGGGGAGGCAGACCTCTGGGGTTTGAATTCTGGCTACACCACTTAACTAGCTAAATACCCTTGGGAAAGTTAGCGAACCTCATTAAACCTTAGTTGCTGCATCTTTGAAACGAGAGCAATAATAAACTTATAGAATGATTGTGAGCATTCCATGAAATAAGCTGTAAAGCATTTTGCATAGTGTCTGGCATGTAGGAAGCACCTCAATAATTCTACCGATCATCATTATAAGCAGCTAACAGAATGCTTTATACTGGGACGCTCTTAAAAACCTGAGAGGTACAGATGTCTAGTGCTAAGAGCAGTAACAACAAAAATGCTGCTGTTTAACAGCTGTTAATTATGTGGCAGGCTGTACATGCAGGATGTCTAACAACTCTACCATCTGGGTATCAGTGTCATCCCCATTTCATGGAGACAGAAACTGAGAAATTACACAGACTGCCCAAAGACACACGGCTAATATTGGCTAATCGATCAAGCCCACTTAGGCTAATTCCAAAACCCATATTCTATCTCTCTGCTAAACTGGCTCTCACGTATATAGCCCACCACACTTTTGAAAGCTCCTTTATTTAAATTAGTCTCTACATGCCTATCAACATTCTGTGACATTGCATAGCGGGACTCACAAACTGTAGAGTCCCCTGTCCCTAGGATATCTATTCATTTGCAGTTGGAGAGGGCCAGGAAGCCCTGAATGAGTATTGTGTTTAGAAATCTGGTAAGTTAAATTTATATAGCCACTTTCACGTTGGTCTACAAAGGTTTTTCTCTGAAGGAGCTCAAAGCTTCATATGCACAGGCTCATTATGCAAGCTTTGAAAAGAGCGTTTGTTCCAACCTACAAATGGAGAAGCCAAGGACCAAGGTGACATGACTTGGGGACAGAGGAAGAGGCCAGTCATTCCCCTTGGTAGCCTAGCGTGTCAGTTGCTGAGTCAGGAATAGAACAGAGTGGATCCAGGGCTGTGTCCACCTTAGCAGACTGCTCATTAGTGTTAGCTCTGACAGCCACACTGCTAGCTAGCTCCACTTTTAACCTAAACAGTGCATAATTAGGAGCACTTAGCCTAATTTCTTGCTGGAAGGATGGGATCTGCTTGCAATATGGGAACCCTCACATTCAAGATTACCCAATTCCGTTTCCATTTGTGAGATATATTGTGATTTTTCTTTTCTCCTTTCTGTAGGGTGGAGAGAGAATTCAGGGGTAAGGGGTAGGGATAGGCAGCAGAGCATACAAGGGGAGAGGGTAAGGACTGCCAAATTAGATGTCAACCTGCTGACCTAGCACCACTGTGCTAGTTAAATGAGCCCTGAATATAATACATTCATGCACATATTTTGCATATTATTAACTCCAATGATGCTACCACCATGCAGTAGACACAGCTGAATGCTGAGGTGGCATTTTTTTTATTATAAACACCTTGAGTCTTTCTCTGAAAGTCACGATGAAAACAGAAATTCCTCAGACGTGAGAGTGGAAATTTGAGCAAACTTCTGCTTTATTAACCTTCTCATCATTAACAATAATAATAAGAAAAAAAAAGTGCTGGTATCCCAGGGCCGCAGCACTCAGTCCTGCAAATGCTGGCAGCATCCTCCTTTAGAACAGCAACTGCACTTGCCCTTGTAACAACAGTACACTTCCAAGGCAATTAGCTAGGAAATCATTGTAAAATGGAATCTGTTTTAGAAAAAAAATAATTCTTATGCAACCCTCAAATAGTTATGTAAGTGAAAAATCATTGTAATTCAGGACAAGTGTTCCCTACTACTTCAGTCCCATGCTGGTGATGGCAGCGCAGAATTTCGGAAAGCGTAGGATTTCAGGTGCAGCTCTACCATTTGCCAACTGTGTGATTTTCAGCAAATCACTTGACCTCTCTCTCTGATCCTGTTCCTTTTCTATGAAACAACATCAATAATAAAACTGCTTTGTCTACTTCACAGGGTTGTAAAAGAAGATCGTAAATGTGAAAGCTCTCTGGAAGCACTATACAAATGTCATTGAGTTTTACTGGATAAATAATGAGGAATGAGTGGCAGTGCATGTCCAGGGATATCTTGGGAATAACTCAGCCATGGGAGTAGTTGGTCATTCTTGAAGAAGTGGATGGCTTCTGGGAAACAGATGGCCTTGCCAGCCTGAAAGGCCTTAAACTTGCAAGTCTTAGGGCTGGGTGGCAATTCAGCCATGCAACCTGGCAACAGCCTCTTATATTCTAAGCTTTTGCAGTAACAATGTTGGCTACGCGTAATCATTGTGTGCTTTCTTACCAGAATTTATTTAGTAAAAGTTTGCAAACCAGTGCCCTGACAGAGATGCCTGTTGCTAGTGCTGTGGTTTTACACCAGGGAGAGCAGCATTTCATGTCTTGTTCTCTTACCTCCTTCCCTGGGGATTCAACAGATGGAACAACAACAAAATCAGAAACCCAAGACAAACCTGTCAGTTTGATGCCTATAAGCTTCAGCAGAACTCACAATTAAAATATGGTAGAATGTCTATTTAGAGGGAAAAGGTGCAGAGAAACAGGTTCATAGCGCATGCCTGCTTTTGTCTGAGCATGAATAATGTATATTGGATCTTCTGCCATGAAGGAGGAATTGTATACTGGTACATAGTAGGCATTTAAGAAAAATGATTGCGATAATATTATTGTTAGTAGAAATAATTGAGCAGCTTTAATATGGGCCATTCTATTTCCTTTCATTATATTTTTTTAAACCTTCCAAGTAAACTCTTGAGTTTGGCAGACTCCAGGATGAGTAATTGTATATCTCAGAAGGGTTAGGTAATATGCAGACCAGACCCTAAGTCAGACAGAGCATCGTGTATTTCAGTAACAACTTGTGAGGAAGTAAAGTATTTGGTCATAGTTGTTGTTGTCTGGTAGTTCCCAAGGAGAAAGCAAAGAAGCCAAACACAATGAACCAAACGCTTTTCTCTTTTGTTTAGGCAAATATTTCTAACTACAGCCTGGTGATGGAGTCAGACTTGGGAACCTTCTTACCTTCTGGGCTGCAATTCACTGGCAGTGACAAGGCCAGGGCCATCATGGAGGAGGTCATGCGCCTGCTGCAGCCCATCAATATCACACAGGTCTTTAGGAACGCAGAAGGCACAGACATTAACTACTGGATCCAAGCTGGAGTGCCTGGTAAGACTAAAAGATGAACTCGTATCAGGATGGTGTTCCTTATGTACTGCCACCAATATAAAATGAAATGTCTATTCTAACATCACACAGTGACACTGATAGGCCAGTTAACACATGCAGACTCTCAGCTTTTGTCCATAAGGTATAATTTGATGACTTCCAAAGTTGAGATATTAATACTTCATATTTGTTTACCCATTTGTCTTCCCTTTCTAAATTCTAAGCTCCTCACTCCCAACGATTCTGATTTAATGATTATAGGATTGGGCCTAGAAATCTTTTTTTTTTTTTAAAACAAGTACCCTTGGTGATTATGGCACAAGTGATTTCATGAACTAAAATTTGAGAAATACAGTAGCAGGCAATTATTACTACTAATATCCTTCTAGTTCTAGTCTTTTGCTAGGAAATCTTCTCTGACCCAAATAATTCCATACCCAAATGCTGTGGTATCTGAAATTTTACCATTAGAAATTTATTCCTTGAGGGTGAGGAACTTCCTGCTGATCACTTACCCCCCTTGAAGTAGAAGCTTCTGGAAGAGGTTGGACATAAACTAATTTACCTTGATCAATGATTTATCAGGTTGATATCTTTAAGAGAAGTTATAAGAATCTGGGGGCAGGGATGAAATTATGGAATGGGAGTAGACCTGGGGTGGTAACAGGGATATAAGGTGAAACAGTCTTAAAGAAGACAAACTCATACTACTTTGTAAGTTTTCCTAAAACTGGCTGTGGAAGAAGGTTATTGATGATATTAAGTATCTATGACCCCAAGTTGTTCCCTCAATACCATTATATCCATAATAAAAAAATCCATCTGCAAATTGTTTTGTATTTGTATTAGAAAACAAGAAGCCCAGCTCTTGAATACTTTTAACATTACTATTTCCAGAACCATTTTTGTGGCAACAAAATATTTCATAGGTATATTTAAAAAGTGTCTTTCTAGACCCACCGCACTCCAGCTTTTTTTTTTTCCAGCCTGCAAAGTAGATTTTACCAACAGCATATACATGGATAAAGATTTTTAAAAAGCTTATTCTTGAGAAGTTATAGATTTTTAAAGCATATTTTAAGCTTTAAGTTTTCAATAATATTTCATAACTAAAAATAGAAGGAACTTTCCTTTATTCTAATACCATGACCTAGATTCCCCATTTGGTCTGTGTATATTTTAACAGTATTTTGAAATTATCTTAAAGCAACACTTCCATTTACAGTGCTGTACATCATCTGGACAAATCCCAGACTCTCTACATATATGTCATTGATAAACATGATCGAGGTAGGAGGAGGGGGGAGTTTGCCCTTTAAGTTGTATAGAATAATTCATTTGATTTTTAGATTTTTCCTGAGCCTTTTATTTTTCAACAAGAATCTTCTCAAAATTTGAGAAAACCTAAATAAGTTGCTCAGTGGTAGCTGTGAGGACAGGACTGATAGATTGAAGGTGAATTAGAGTAGAGACTAATCAAGCCAAACCAGTTGCCTTGAGTTGATTCTGACTCATGGCAACCCCAAGTGTGTGTCAGAGTAGAACTGAGCTCCTTCGGGTTTTCAGTGGCTGATTATTCGGAAGTAGATCACCATGCCTTCCTTTTTTCTTTCAAGGTGCCTCTAGGTGGACTCAAACCACCAACATTTTAGTTAGCAGCCAATCATGTTAATGGTTTGCACCACCCAAGGACTCCTGAGAGGAGACTGGAGGTGGTCAAAGGGAAGTAAGAAGGCGCTAAAGCCAAAGACAGAACCAGAACAAAAAAACTCACACACCCTCTTCCCAGGTATTTCTTGCTTTTGTTGCTTTGGATAATTGAGAATTGGCTCAAGCCAATGTTCCATAGGAGCCCTAGTGGCCCAGTGGTTAAGAGCTTGGCTGTGAACTGAACAGCTGGCAGTTCAAATCCACCAGCCATTCCTTGGAAATTCTATGGGGCAGTTCTACTCTGCCCTATAGAGTTGCTATGAGTCGGAATCGACTCGACGGCAATGGGTTTGGTTTTATGGGTTTAATGTTCCATAAGAATGTTCTCTTGGAAATTAACAAGTTGATTTAATTGTCTTCACCTGAGGAAAGAAGACCTCTTCCCCCCGCTCCCCCTATTGCCACAGAGAGGTCAGATTTGATTTCTGCCTAGTGGAACAGAGTGGGGAATTTGGGCCCTGTTACCCTAGTGGCATAGTGGTTAAGAGCTTGGCTGCTAACCAAAAGGCTGGCAGTTCAAATCCACCAGCCACTCCTTGGAAACCCAAGGGGCAGTTCTACTTTGTCCTATAGAGTTGCTTTGAGTCAGAATTGACTCAAGGGCAATGGATTTGGTGGTTTGTTTGTTTGTTTTTTTTTTTGTTTTTGTTTTTGATTGCTTAAGAATTAATAAGAGTCACCATCTATTGAATTCCTGCTACTTAGCAGGCAGTTGGTTAGGCCTTTTGCACACTCTCTTGTTTAATCTGTACAACCATTGTATGGAGTAGGTACAATTACTCCTATTTTGCAGATGAAGAAATAGAATCAGAAGGGTTAAATGACTTGCCCAAGGCTATACTGCTCTTAAGTGCAGAAGTCACCATAAAAACAGGTCATTTTGGCTGCAAGGCTCATGACCTTTTCCCCACAATATGCAACAACACAGAGTTGTCTGGAATGCTGTAATGGTCCTCAGAATCTATGGCAGTGTCTAAAATGTTTATGTTACTCGGCTCTTGCTTGTGTAAAGCATCTCAATTCATTCCTGTTCCAGAATAATTTACCCCTGGGAGAAAGGAGTTTGTTATTGTAAATAACTACTTATTCCTTCTCACATTCCTTGTTCCACTCCCCTCTGTCCCTCTGTAAATCAGGAAGGTTTATATGAAGTCAGTGGTTCATTCACACAGCGATGAATGTTTCGTGGAATTCTTTTTTATTTCCCTTAACGTATTGTGAGATGAAAACAAATTATTGCAGTCTTCCCATATTGCTTTTGAACTACCGTTTGATATTTCAAATCTGGGCTATTCCTAGAAGAAATAATGGAATAGCTTTGTTATAACTCTTGTTAGTTACTAAAAATTTCACGACTTTAAAAAAAGACAAAGAACCATAGATAATCTGAAACAGAAAATAAAAAATATACTAGGTGTACACTCTGTATTCTTGAATACCTGGCAAATTATAGTTACTTAAACTTAGGATTCAAAATATTAATTATGATTTAAATAACCACTCACCTAACTTTTGAGAAATTAATTAGAAATACTTCCAAACTCTACCCATTCTTTCTCATTTTCCTTTTTCCTTCCTTTCTGTCATTTACTTAGTAAATATTAGTAAGTATCTTGGATGTACTTTGCACATAAACTCCCTGTTCTGGTTATCTTTATACTGCAGACCTCTCCCACTGCCACCTCTTACCAGACACCTATGTTTCCCCTACACATTCTAAATGCTCTTCAAGGCCCACTCTATATTTGCTGGTCTTCAGGGATCCTTCATTAATAGCCCATCATGCTATACTGCTTTTCTAAATTTCTAAAACACTTTTAGTATGTATCCCATAATCTGGCCCTTGAATTATACACTATGATGTCTTTCTTGGATTGTTAGGGGCTTATGTGCATCCTACCTCCTATTCCCACAGATCTATTCTTTGAGGTTAAGGTCAATGATTTCTACTTCTTTGCCTCTTCCTTAGCTCTTAGTTTAATTGTAGGAAACATTTAAATTCTTGTAAAACTGTCTTTAGAGAAGAAACAAAAGTATAGGGATAATTCTTTTCTTGATGAGTTTTTGGGTCCCTCAGCTTAAGAGTATGGAGGAAAATAAAGGATGCTGAGAAAAGAGCCATAAAGATATAGAAAATATTGCAAGAATCATATAGATTAGGAAGGCTAGAGAAATTAGGAGTAGTTCTCTTAAAGGAAAGAATACTAAGAGAAGATATTGAATAATGTCTTCCGGTACTTTAATGATTCTCATACATAAGATGATGCACAGTTGATCCCTGCCTTTTTCAAAGACCATACAAGAGAAAGATTTAAAATTGTATACAGGGATTTAGGTTAGTCTGTATTCACTCCAGATAGACTGAGGAGGCCTTAAATCTTAAATTTTTGCCTTTTTCTTAGACTGTGAGATTCAGGTTAGAATGAGAGGAATCTGTTTCATGCTGAATATGTCACCATTGCGGTACAACCCATGATTCTCAGATTCCAAAATGCATCCTTCTTGAGCATCTTTCTTAAGAAACTTCTGTAAAATATACACTAATAAAAAAAAATTAGATACCCTCTGTTATGGATTGAATTGTGTCCCTAAAAAAGTTATGTTGAAGTTCTAACCCATATACCCGTAAATATGACCCTGTTGGAAAAAGAGATTTTCTTTTGTTATGTTAATGAGCCATACCAGAGTATGATGGGTCCTAAACAAAGTCCCTTCTGAGACGTATCTTATAAAAAGGGAAAACAGACATAGAGACATACACACAGAGAGAAGACAGACTCCATGTGAAGATCCCTGTACAAACCAAGGTACATCAAGCAATGCCCGGGGCTACTGACGAGGAAGGACCCTCCCCTAGAGCCAGTGCCCTAATTTGGACTTCTAGCCTCCAGAACTGTGAGAAAATAAATTTCTGTTCTTTAAAGCCACTCACTTGTGGTATTTTTTGTTACAGAAGCATTATGTAACTAAGACACCTGAGGGAGAGAGCCCACTCTTATGCCATATCTACCAATAAGAGTTTCCTCCTCTGCTTCAGTCAGAGATTCAGCCTTTTGCTGATATTGTTGCCATGTGGTAGACAGTGTGTTGGAAAGAGTTAGAAGACTTGAGTGTGTGTTCTAGCTTCACAACTTCCAACTACATGTGCTGTCTTAGGCAAATGGCATAGTTTTTCTAAGCCTTATTCATTTATGATTAAGCATTCTTATTAATTACCTACTTTGTGTCACTGAGGAATCAGTGATAAAGAAAATAGGTAAAATTTTTACCCTCACAGGCTGTACAGTCTACTGAATGAGACTTGGTTACCTCATCTGCACAATAGGTCTAGTAACTTACTAGGCATCATTTCTACCAAGCCTTCTCCCCGGCTCTCTACCTTATTGATGGGCCCTACCATCCAGAAACCTCAAAATCATCTGGGATGTACAACTAAATGATCTCAAAGTCCTGTTTACTCCAACTTCATCTGATTTCTTAAGCCCATTCCCACCTGTCCACCCTGCAGAACTTGTCTCATCAATACATAGTGATTCCTACCTCAGCCTCCTACTAATATCCCGACCTGCATTCTTAGCCTCCATACACCTAATTGGCCCACTGCTTTCAGAGTGATCTTTCTAAATTAAAAATCAATATATCAATTGGGATGCTTTTGGCTACAAAATTAAATAGAAGACCCAACTCAGAATGGCAGTAAGGGGCTTTGTTAACTCACTTAAAGAGAACTCTGGAGTGGGTAGCTATAGTGTCCTTATTTTAGTAATTGGCCACATGAAGGACCCAGATTCTTTACATCTTCCCATTCTGCCATCCTCATCATATTGCCTTTTGTCCTCAGACCTGTCCTCTCATAGTCCCAAGATGGCTACAGCAGTTCCAAGCAACACATTCTCATACATTGTTCAATAGCAAAAAAGAAAACGTCCATAATTTATATCCCTTTTTGAGAGCGAGGAAATCTTTTCCAGAAGCCCCCAAACAGATTTCTCCTCTATCTCATTGGCCAAAATTGTGGCATATGCCTCTGCCTAAATCAGGCAGTGGCCATGGAGTGGAATTACCAAGATGGCTTAAATTGATCAAATTCTACTTCCTGGGCCTAGGGTGGGACCCAGTCTCCACTGAAAAACATAGCCTCCTGCTATATGAGAAAAATTGAGGTTCTTTAGGAAGAAGAGGATATTTCAGTTGAGTAAACTACTAAGAGTATCTGCAATATCTGATCATCTTTCCTCCTTAATTAAAATCCCTCAGTATCTCCTCATTGCCTTTGAGGTGCCATGTATTACTACTAGTCTTAATGTGGAATTCAAAGCCCATTTTGTTCTTCCCTTTGGCTCTTCTCTCAGGGCTCCTCCACTCTTTTCCATCCATTCCTCAGTCATACAGATCTATTGAAGTTCCTGGCACCCCCTTGTACTTTCCCTCTTTCTTGCCATTGATTTGCCTGTTGTATCTCTTTCACCAGCAAATTCCTAATCATCCATCACTATTCAGCTCCTGGTTGTCCTCCTCTTACAAGCCTTCCCTGATTCCCCATAGTCTGGGTAAGTATCCCTATGGTATGTGCCCATAGTGCCCTATGCACACATCTCCTCATAGCACTTGCCCTGCTCTTATAATTGTGATCGATTGTGAACTCTTCAGAATTCCCAGTGTCTGAGAAGAAGTTCTCAACCCTCAACAAAATGTCCATGAGTCAGATGCTGAATAAGTAGGTGTAGGGTCAGTATGAGTCAGAATTGATGCAATGGGTTTTTTTAGGGTTATGGGAAAGGAGCCCTGGTGGCACAGTGGTTAAGAGCTCTGCTGAAGACCAAAAGGTCAGAAGTTCGAATCCACCAGCCACTCCTTGGAAACCCTATGGGGCAGTTCTGCTCTGTCCTGTAGGTCACTATGAGTTGGAATCCACTCAATGGCAATGGGTAGTAGTAGTGGGGTTGTGGGAAATGAGCCCTGGTGGTGCAGTGGTTAAGTACTTGGCTATTAACCAAAAGGTTGCTGGTTCGAACCCACCAGCTGCTCCACGAGAGAAAGATGTGGCAGGATACTTCCCTAAAGATTACAGCCTTGGAAACCCTATAGGGCAGTTCTACTCTGCCCTATAGGGTTGCTATGAGTAGGAATGGACTCAATGGTGCGCACAAAAACAACAAAAGGATGGTGGGAAGAGTCAGAGAGTGTGAGAGAGGCTGGTTAGCTGTACTGTACTACACAACCATAAGTTATGATTACTTTAGTAATTACCTTGTTTCATTGAGTTATCCTTTTCCTTAATATTGCATTGTTTTAAGAGTAACATTTTAATTTCTTTCATCTTTTCTATAATGGTCTACACTCCATGTTGATATACCAAATATGCAGATTACTCAGAATTTCACATATTTTCCATCTTGCTTTTTTCTGTCCAGTACCTCATATGGCATTAAGCAGAACTAAGTTAAAACTTTCCATGTCCACATTTCCAAAGGCTTTTCTTCTAAAATGTTCCAAGAAAGGGAAAGATCAAGACACGAGTGGGAATGGTAATGTAAACTGAAGGTTCAGCCTACGGACCCAGGACTCATATGTTTTCCAATCACCAGATGGAAGAGTACAACCCAGCAGATCTATGTCCCCTGCTGTCCCCAATTGAAAGATTCCTCTCTTATGGGGAAAACTCTGTGCAGTGGTGTTTGGAAAGAGGGACGCTGTGTGGTGGTCAGACCTCACCCACTGGGCACATGCGAAGGCTGCTCTCTGGTTGGTGAATGTAGTCTTCATTTAAATAGCCGGGGCAGTTTCATTCAGTCAACAAGCATATCATGTGGACCACCATGAAGCAGGCACTGCTTTGGGCACTGAGAATACAGAAAGGGAAAGACTTACCAGGTCTCTGCTCCTATGGAATTTACGTTGTAGTGGGGAGTGGTGGGAGGAGACAGACCATAACAAAGAAATATATCAAGAATGAAGGAAAATACTAGAGAGTGATAAGGGTTATACAGGGAAGTATAGCAGGGTTACTGCCTCTTAACTCTTTAACTAGGTGAGTCAGAGCTCTTGCTTTAATATTCCTTCACTGCTGTATGCTAGATAGGTACGTATAACATCTGTATTAATACTGCATTATTGGAAATTGCTCATCAGAACAGCTAATAAGCGTTTCTTATGCTCTTCCTCCTTGCAGTAGACCTACTTCAGCTTGAAAGAAGCTATTGAGTATCTTGCAGCCGCTCCTCCATGATAAACTGTAGCAAGGATGTAAGCCCAAGCTTCATGTTAACCATCTTGTGTTGTATGAGTAATATGGTTTCCTCCAAGGAGAAATGAGTGATGTAAAGGCACCATTCTGAAAGAGGGCCTGTGTGCCATGTCTGCTCACTCTGAGGGCTAGGTTTATCATTTACTCATATATCCATTTATTCATATATGTGACAGGCCCTGTACAAAGCACTGGAGATCCAGTAATGCTCAAAATACAGTGTTTTCCCTCAAGCATCTTACAGTACAATGGGAGATCCCCCTAAGTATGCAGGCAATTAGCAGTGACCTCTTGGCTGTAACTGTCACTGCAGTACACACATCTACATGGCAATTGAGGTCACAGACTCAGGAGTCCCACAGCCTGGGTCTGAATCCCTGCCCATCCTGGCCTACTTGTGTGATTCTGGGCATTATTTATTATTTAGGGAATTATTTAACCGCTCTGTGCCTCGGTTTCATCATCAATCAAATGATAATAATAAGAGTATCTCCATCATAGGGATGTTGTGCAGATTAAATGAAATAATACATATGAAGTGCTTACAGAACCTGGCTTATGGGAAATTGTCAATAAATTTATATATTATTAGTATCTACCTATAGCAATACCTGGGAGGATTATTATGTCTAAGAGTTTGAAATGACAAATGAAATATGGTGGAATAAACTACATGAAAGTTACTAAAAGCTGCTAATGTTACTAAAATTAACAATGAAATAAATATAAACAGAAATATAAAACAAATTTTTATAATAGTGATTTTTAAAACTTTCTAGTTCCTCTGCCACAAGAAATTGGGAAAACCAAATACAGTTCGGGTAAGTGGCTCTGTCCTGGTTCACTTAGATCATCTTTATTGTCATATTTAATCTCTTCTAAGTCTCATTCTGGGAGTCCTGGTAGTGCAGTGGCTAAAAGCCCAGGCTGCTAATCATAAGGTCAGCGGTTGAAATCCACCAGCCCCTCCTTGGAAACCCTATTGGACGGTTCTACTGTCTCCTATAGGATCTCTATGAGCTGGAGTCGGCTCAATAGCAATGGGTTTTGGGTTTTTTTTAAGTCTTATTCTGAGTTAAACAGGGTTTTATTACTAACCTCACTGAATCACTGTAATTCCCTGAAGGACTGAGTACAGAATATCATTCAACCATATAGCCATAGCTTTTGATGTAGAATAGCCACTGTAAAGAACATGGCAATGCTAAAACCTAAAAAGACTTGCTCTTACCAGGGCATGCTCAGCAAATGCCTGTGAATGCCTTCTCTCTGCTTCTGCAACTCTCAGGACTTTGGCACAAAATGAGCATTTTCTAGACTCTATACAGGTTGTAAAAAAAATCTCCCCTGCTGTGCAGGAGGCACTGCCTCTATGATACTCTCTGAATTGCAGTATCACACCTCTTTCCTGGTGCAGTCATCTGTGATTTGCAGTTCAACCTTTCCACATCTACTTTTATGGAGGTTACATTCACTGAGTATTTGTTGACTGTCTAACTACTATGTGTTACAGGTCCTAAGGGGTCTAAAAAGACAATAATAATAATAATAATGTCAACTTTCTTTTTTTCTTCAAAATACATTTTTTAAATGTAAAATAATATAAAATAATATTGCAGAAAATTGAGAAACAGGGATAAAATAAATCACTATGACCTATCACCCTGGGACAATAACAGTTATCATTTTTGCATGTTCCTTTCCAATGTTCTTTCCTGTGTCATGAAAAATGTTAGGAACACATGAAAAGTTTAATTTTCAATTTATTGAAGTAGAAACCAGAGCTCAGTACAAGACAATAGTTGTCCAAAGCAGACCTGGCTCATATGCTGTAGGATGGTTATTGCCTCGAAGCAGACAAGGGCATTGTTTAAACATTGGGCAGCGAATCATACATTGCCTTCTGAAGTCTCATAAATTTCAGGAAAGGCAGAGTACAAGAAAGTAGGACTTTATATTTCCTCCTTATCAGCTCTGTAAACATTGTCTACCACTGCTTTAAATGATGAGAGAATGTAAAATTCAATTTGGTCTGTTTTATTTATGAAATTATTTTAAAGTGTGATTTAAAAAAATTTTATTAAAGAAAATTTCAAATATATACAAAAATAGAGAGAATAATATAATGAAGCCCCATGTACCCATCACTTAGCTTCAACAGTGTTTCACTTATGGGAAGTTTTATTTCATCTATACTCCAACCACTCCCCTACACACACAGATTATTTTGAAGCAAATTCCCAATATCATATCATTTTTATCTTTGTAAATATTTTAATTTGTGTCTCTAAAAGGTAAGGACTTTTTTAATATACATAGTTATTATACTATTTTCCACCTAAAATATTTTATAATAATTTCTAAATACAATATTCAGTATGTGGTCAGGTTTCAAATGATCCCAATTGTCTCCAAATTTTTCTTAAAAGAAATTTTTTTTTTTTACAATTTTCTGGTATAAACTAGAATTCCAATAAAGTCCAAACAATTAAATTGGTTGATATGTCTCTTAAGTCTTTTAATCCATAAATTTTACCTTCATCTTTTTTTCCCTTGCCATTTATTTGTTAAAGAAACCAAATAATTTATCCTGTGAAATTTTCCACAGCCTTCATTTTGGTGTGTATTAGTTTTCTAGGGCTGCCATAACAAAGTACTGCAAAGTGAGTGGTTTATAAGAACGAAAATTTATTGTTCCACAGTTTTGGAGACTAGGAGTCTGATATCAGGGTGTCAGCCTTATTGATTCCTTCTGAGGGCTCTGAGGGAGAATCTGTTCCTAGCTTTTGGTGTTGGCCAGCATCCTTGGCGTTCCCTGGCTTGCAGACCACTCCAATCTCTGCCTCCATCTTCACATGCTCCCTCTGTGTGTCTCTCAGTGTCTCCACTCCTCTTTTATAAGGATACCACTCATATTGGACCCACCCAACTCCAGTATGATCTCCTGTTAAATTAACTGATAACATCTCCAAAGACCCTATTTCCAAGTAAGTCACATTCACTGGTACCAGGGCTTAAAACTTCAACATATCTTTTTGGGGACTTAATTCAATCCATAACAAGGTGATTCCATTCCCATGGCAGCATTTAACATAGTCCCTTCCCTCTGTATTTCCTGTGAATTGGTAGTTAGATCTAGAAGCTTGATGTGGATTCAAGTTTGATTTTTTGTTTTGTTTTGACAAGAATATTTCCTAG
This sequence comes from Trichechus manatus latirostris, assembly GCF_000243295.1. Classification (NCBI taxonomy): domain Eukaryota; kingdom Metazoa; phylum Chordata; class Mammalia; order Sirenia; family Trichechidae; genus Trichechus; species Trichechus manatus. The sequence continues at coordinate 21,083,099 of NW_004443945.1, read as the reverse complement.
GTGTTGCCGTTTGTTTCCATTAGGAATAATATCCTTCTCTCTTTTTGTGATGTCAGTACTCATTAAAGATTATTGCCCAAATCTATTATTCGTTGGGGGTGCAAAATGGTATACTGTAATTCTATTATTCCTTCTTTATTTGTTAGTTGACATAATTCTGTAAAAAAGTAACTTCCCCTTATCAACTATTTGGTTACCCTGAGGTACTTTTGTATAAGAAAGTAGGATAAATGTTGCATTCTTTCCCTTTATTTACCTATCAGTTGGGTTCCCTAGCATCCTCCAAAAGTGACTGGTTGATTGGTTTTTTAGTATCATTATTAGCTAATGATTTTAAAAGTATTTGATGTGCTTTGTTCCATTGTACTAATTATTTTTTATTGATGCCCAAAGTCCCATCTTTGGCCAGTGGGAGCCCCTTTAAGCTGGTTACTGAGTCCTTCTGGCATGACCCTCATAACCATTAACAGCTTCCTAGCATTCTGATACGACAAAATGTTCCAGGCCATCACATACATATCCTGCCTATCTGGAATCAGCCACTTTTCCAAAGAGTCCAGTTTCTTTTACTAAACCAAACCAAACCTGTTGCTGTAGGGTCGATTCCTACTCATAGGACAGAGTAGAACTGCCCCATAGGGTTTCCAAGGAGTGCCTGGTAGATTCGAACTGCCGACCTTTTAGTTAGCAGCCAAACACTTAACCACTGTGCCAGCAGGGCTCCTTGCTTTTACTAGGTCATGGTATTTAGAGGCCACAAGCTGAATACCAAGGGTTGTTCATTGTTTTCAGTTGTTCATTGTCCATTTATTGGGTTGGTCATTGTTTCTAGGCCTTTTCAGAGGACAGAACTAGGAAATACGTATTTTTTTTCCTTTAAAGAGAAACTATATTATGGATTATATGCTATTTCCAATTCAGGATCAGAACTACAAGGTTTTTAACTTAATCTTACTGATGTTATATCTGTATCTCCTTTTTCCCTTGCCCCAAACCCTGGTTCTTAGTGGAGCAACATAATCACTAATTTGCTTTGTCTCACAATACACACACAATAACCTAATCTCAGAATAACAATACCAACACAACCATCAACAATATGTTTATTTTAAAAGGTGTGGCTTTTTTTTTTTTTTTAACACGGTTCTTTTTGTCTTTAATATGTATATTCCACTATAGTTGTATACATTTCTGTTAACCTGTAATGCAAATTACTCTGAATGTGATATAATTTCCATCTTTCTTATTTTTGTTTTAAAAACTGAAGCTACTGATTTATAAATGTTTAAATGTTAATTTCTAATTTTCTTTGTAAAACAGGAAAGAGGTTACAGACAGGAATCATGATGTAAAACATAGCTGAATCCTCAGGTTAACTATTGCCTGTGCTTTCTTCTTAGACCTGACTCAGACAAGTTCATAATTTCATTTATTTATTCAGCAGATACCTCGTAAGTGCTATATGACATTCAGGCAAGAGGAATAAGGAGGGAATTTAATGTGTTAAATCTACTATGTGTCAAGTATTATGCTAGGTGCTTTACATATATTATATACTTTCATAAGAACATTTTACAGCATACATTGTTAGTATACCAATTATCAGGTGAGGCAATTGGGGCTCAGAGACTTTATCTTGTCCAAAGTCACACAGCTATTAAGTAGAGAATTAGTATATAGGCCTGTTTGACTCCAGTATCATACATTAGACACAGGAATTAATGGGGAGTTTAGACAAGGAAGAACAAAGTACAGTGGAACTTCAGGCAAGAGATTTATGAAACTCTCTGGAGCAACAGAAAAGAGGTGGCATTCCATCTGATTCAGAAGAAAGAATATAATTTTTTTGGATGGAGAGGAAGTGCATTCCATGTGGAAAGATGGACACGAGAAAAATTCTGTAGCTAAGAAAATGCAACGAATGTTTTAAAATGATGAGTAGTCTGGTTTGGCCAGAGTTTAGATTAATATAGGGAAATAATCAGAGATAAGTTGGGACCTGAATGCTATCCTGAATATTGGGACAACTAGAAACTTTTGAAGGTTTTGAACAGGAGTGAGATCATGGCTCAAGTCTAGCCATTGGACAGGCTTCATCTAACCCAGATCCTCTTCCTTTAATTAAGGGGTTCAAGACAAGACCTAGCTTCATAGATCCACAGATTTGCATGCTTTCTAGAAACTTGCTGCTAACGTTGTAATTTTCTTTGATGTTTTGCTACTTGAAGTTTTGCCAAATTAAGCCTTCCAGTTGGAGAGACATGGAGTAGTCTCACAAAGCACTGTGATTGACAGTAGCTGTACTGGACCTCTCAGGGATCAGCAAATGAAGTCTGACTCTAATTAGACATTCTCAATCTGCTTGTGAACCTTCTTTGATTTTAATAACCCTTAGAATATTATGACATTTCACCAATTTCCTATGAATGCTTTGCTAAAAATATATTTATCAATTTAATTACTTTAATAATTACAGGATTATGAAAGCAACATGGAAAACATCACAATTCAAGAGATATTGATGAAATTGAATTCATAGTGGGCAGAGCACTTTTTACTGTAGGAATGAGTTATTCCTCAATTGTATTCAATGGACTCCGTAGCTTAGGCAGTTTTGTTGGCTTATGATCCTCCTTTCCCTGAGTATTAAAGCTCAAAAATGACCACTTAACCTGATATTCTTGTACAAACCTCCTCATGGGAACCTCAAACATAGTGAATGAAGTCTATTATCCTATTTTTATAAGAAAGTGTGAGATTGCATAATTCATGGTAACTAAACTTTTATAACATGACATTTGCTGTCTTAATTGTCCTTCCAGTCCATAATGTACAAATCAAATAGTGGTTGAGCTCTGTGAAACCTATTAGTTATGGGTCTTTTGAGACATGAGTGAGCTGTTGCCTATAATAGGACCAGTTAGTTAATTATGAAGTGTTTCCTTGGTATTCTTTCATTTTTTGCTTGTAATGGCTGAAATAGTCTCCTGACAAGTGAGAGAACAGAACCTTATGGAAAGATAGGGCATTGGCTTCAGCAATACTCAAAACTATCTAATATTTGAAGGTTTAAACCTAAGTGGAAAATGTTTGCTGGGCATATCTTTACAAAATCCACATTTTTTTCCCCAAAAGAGTTCATCAATCATTGTTAGTGTCATATTTATAGAATGAAGTTACTCATAGATACTGCTTTAATACTTTTAGTCAGTACTATACTTAAAGTGCAATGTTGAATCAGACTAGTTATCCAGATGGGTCCATGATTCTGCACTCATTGTTTCTCTCAGAAGATTTTTTATCTGAATATTCTGATACCTGTAGCCACTTGGCAAGTTAGCTTCAATTGCCCCCTAAGCTTTAATTTTTCATTTTCAGGATAGTGGAGACCTAGTTGAAAGCCTGTATTAACCCTAGATATGTATTTAACATTTACAGTTGTGGTTTTTACCTTTGGCTACACTTTAGAATCACCTGGGGAGCTTCTAAAAACATGGCAATGCTAGGACCCCACTCCCAAAGATTCAGATTCAGTTGATCTGGCTTTAGGTCCACAACAGTTGCACAAGTCAGGGGAGCAACCATTTATTGAAATTATACTCTCCCCTCCCTCATCCTCCTGGAGCACTACTCCATCATATTCTATGTGAATGGTAGTTGTGCAAACTTGGGAGGCCCTGAAGATAGGGCCTAACCACTCCTGTTATTAATAGCTCCCAGGTGGTTTTAACATACAGACATAATTGAGAACCACTGGGGTGTGATATAGCTTGACATTAAGAGCACAGATTAAGGGACCATATAGAGTTGAATTCACAATCTATATCTACTACTTACTAGCTGTGTGATCTTAGGAAAGTCATTTAACCTCTTAGAACCTCAATTTCTTCATAAATAAAATGGTGATAATAATACCTGTCTCATGAAATTATATTGAAGAAAAAAATAAGACAACATAAGTGAAATACTTGGCACAAAGTTAATGCTCAATAAACCACTATTATTATTTTGGTTATTAAAGCCAGATTTCTGTATTAGTCCAGACTCCTTCACTACCAAGTGACAGAAATCCAACTCAAAATATCTGAAGCAAAGATGGGGAATTTAGTCAAGCCCCAAGAAGGGTAGGGTTGGACTCTCAGATTTTGGCATTTGAATGCTGTTAGGACACACACACTCTCTCTGGTGCTCGTCTCAACTTATATTTTCATTGTGCTTTCATTCTCTCAGACCAGCTGCCTCTTTAAAGACTAAACTATGACCATGTGCAGATTAAGCTTATATCTTTACAGCCTCATGAGCACAGAAGAGAAAAATAATTCATCCTGTCTGAATAAATTGGAAAAATCCCAGAGAGGAATTCTGATTGGCCTGGCTTGAGTTGCATTCTCATTCCCTGACCTTATACTGTGACCCCGTTATTGAGGTTGTATATAGCCCAGCCTGAGTCCTACATCCGTGTGTCCTGAGTCCTTAAAACGGGGAGAAGGGGGACTGTGCAGATGAGCACAACCACTTTTATTTTCCCTCTCGAGACCTGATTAAAAATATATATAAACCTCTGCAGTCCTAGGGTATATTGGCAGATAAGGAAGGACAACATTAAGGTCCCAGAAGCAGTAAAGAAATCCCCTGAATTTAAGACACCAAATCACTCTACTCTTTACTACCTAAGCACAGTAATCAGACCCTAAGATGAGTTTAGGATGTCAAAAGCCTCTCTAGTTCAGTTTACCTGAGACGCTCAGATTGATAGGCAGATGAAGAGTTGGACAAGTTCAAGCCGCACTCCCAGCTCTTGGCATTATCTAATACCTGAAGTGTTCTCTCCTCCCACTCCTACCGCACAGTCTCTCCTTACCTGTACAAATGGGAATGCACAGCAGAGTTATTTATAAGAACTCTCCACAGCAGCTCTGATGTGTACATTACCCCAGAGGAAGAACAATCACAAAAGGCCCAGAGCCTTTAAACTTTGTATTGTTCGAGCCGCTTACCTAACACTTGTGGTGGAGAGGAGGCAGGTGTTGTGAAAGAGAAGCAGGATTCATCTCTTTAGAGCAGTGTGCTTTTGACAAGTTATTTAACCTCTCTGAGTTTCAGTTCCCTGATCTGTAAAATGAAGACAATAATATTTCACAGAACTCTTTGTGAAGATTGAATGTGATAATGTACGTGAAAGTTGATTACGCCCTACACAGGTGACATTCAAAAAGTGTTTTTTTTGGGTTTTTTTTCCCGTGGTTTTTGGGTAGTGTCGTATTTTAAAAAATTATTGAAGAGGCCTTGCTATAAATATGCTGTCTTGTATTTAGACCAATAGAAAGAATTATTGGGAGGATACTTGAATATCTCCAGAAACATTGCCAAAGATTCACAAGTATTATTGGTATTCACTAACCTTTGTAACCACTTACTTGGTGGTTACATAAAAGAGTGGTGTTGTTGCTGCATTCACTGTAAACCGTCTGCTATTTTAATGGTTCAATGGCATTATTTAGGAGAACAACTTGACTCATTTAACCATAAAATAGTGCAACATAGACCTCAGAGAAGGAAGCAAAGAAGAAGAAAGTCAAATATTAATAACATTAATAACTTTTCTATTCCATATGATGCTTTGGGGATTTTGAGGCTTTCTTTATAGTTCCTGTTCAGCCAAAGTGACATAATTATGGACTGGTATGAGTTGGTGGGAGGATTATATGAGTGAGTGTGTATAAACCAACTAGCACATGGCTGAGGAGGCAGACAACACTCTGACTCTCATGGGCAGCATCAAGTTTTAGATCATATAATATGGACAGGTATTCTCTATTGGCAAGCAGCCTCATCCCAGACAGTGATAGTGAGATGGCATGTATCTTCTCTGACCTGAAAATAGGGCAGTTACCACTCTAAGCCTCCTCTAGTGTTAAGAGTCTGTAACCAAAAGCCCATAATGTTTCCAGAGGTGAAAATTGCTTTTGATGTAAAACAGGAGTGTATGAATGAAGGAGCAGTCTACTCATGAACCCCTACCATTTAGGAAGCAAGAGGTGAAATTGCACGAAATTTCCAGTGTCAAACAAGCGTGAATAAAGTTCAGCTATGGATTTTAAATTGTTTAAAAGATTGGTACTTCATCATCACTAAAATGGAGGGAGAAAATTGATGAGAATATCTTGGCAGTGAAGGAACATGTTTTCTTAATTTTTTTTTAAAACATCTTGGTGCCAATTTTTGTTTCAATTTCTGCTAATATAACCGCATAAATGCCTGATTTATACCGTTTAAGTATCTCATGGCAACACGGTCTTGTGCTTCTCTCTTTCATTTCCTTCCTACCCCTCCCCTATGTTCTTCTTGAGAGCATCAGGAAAAGGTTTGCTATTTCTCAACTGTTGAATCTATTTATGAAAATTTGAACTAAACAGTTTAGCACAATTAAGCAGGATGCCTCATTCATCAAACCTTCATTTTTCCAAGACATCTGTCCGGTCAGTCACCAGAAAGCACATGTTAAGTGGAAGCTGTGTTTCCCGTGAAGTGGCATGCCACATCTGTGGATGATTACGGAGGCACATATGATGCCATTTATTATATAGCATGGTCTTCCCTGGGCCTGGGGTTCACAGGCCCTCAGGGACATTTACAAAATGTGTGCTTTTAACTGTCCTGGAACTAAAGGTTTAATTTTGCCTAAGAATGTGTTTATGTTTCTTGTAAATGAGTTAGGCATTCTCTTTTGTATTCTTCTATTATTGTGTGTGTGTGTGCACGAGCACCGAAGAACCAAGCCAAGTAATAAGCATAAAGACTTTCTTCTGTTCATCCACAAACCTTCCCTGTAAGTTGCTACTTTTACTTTTTTATTCATTCTTTTGTTAATAGCATATTTCATGGCTTCTTTGGAATTTTCTGTTTTTTGAATATGACTTAGCCCTGATTTTATATGTTCATGTTAATCAGTTAAGATGTGAGTCATATTTTTTAAAAATATAAGCTGTGTCTTTATAAGTCACTGGGACTCTCTCTCAGGCTGTGCCCTCTTTCTTTTGGGTCTCTTCTTTAAGTATGTATCTACCATTTTTCATTCCATAAGTCATATTATGCGGGAAGTATGTAGTACCTAGAAAAGTGGAATTAAAGCTACAGTTATCTATGCAGATATTCTATCTAGCTCTCTAATCTTAACACTTGGAATATTTGGCAATAGTCAGAATATTACCTTTTTCCCCACTTTTATCCAAATATTTAATCTTGGGTATGCCTTACCACAGTAACATTGATTTTTTTTTTTTAGTTTAAAAAAGAGGTACTACTTTGAACATTGTGAGCATCTCTTATTAATATTGTTAATCTGACTATAAAACCAATAACCAAACCCGTTGCCATGGAGTTGATTCTGATTCAGAGTGACTCTATAGAACAGAGTAGAACTGCCCCACAGAGTTTCCAAGGAGTGGCTGGTGGATTCAAACTGCCAATCTTTTGATCAGCAGCTTAGCGCTTAACCACTGCGCCACCAGGGCTCCAACGTGACCATGTTCGGCCCAAACTGGAGTCACTTGTGCTGAGCCCTACATCAGCAAATCTAGACGTAGCTGTTTCTGTTTCTTATAAATGCCTGACCTTCCCAGGAGCAGAAACCCAAGTCAAGCAACTGACTCTCGCGGAAACTGAAACCTCAGCTAACCAATTAGAACTTGCCTGTGCATTTAACCTAGTTCAAAATTTGCCCAGTATAAGCTTCCTTGTTACAAAACCCCTTCCTGTCTACCAGGCTTTGGAACTCTTGTCTGAGTACCAGACCAGGCGTTCCCCAATTTATGAATAGAAAAATAAAGCTTATGAGTCAGTATGCAAAATTAATATTGTGAATTTTTTGTTTTTAACAATATTACAAAAAATTAAATGAATTTTAGGAGAAGAGCTACTTAACGGCGTTATTTAAACGCTGAAAGAAGAACTAGGAGAAAAAGAAGTTGAGACTGGTGGTAATGCCGATGGTGGTTTCATCTATGGCAGCTAATGGTGTTTCTTCATCTTTAAATGTCAAATGTGTTGTAAGGTTTAATTATCCTTAATATCTAAATGAATTAGCACCATATTGGAGAAAAGAGGAAGTGACCTACAGATTCTTTAGTGTTTATTGAAGAGCTTCAAGAATTCTGCAGGAGGGAAACCACCCCCACCAAAAAAAAAAAAACCCAGACGTTACTGTGGAGTCAATACAGACTCATAGCGAACCCACAGGACAGAGTAGAAGTACCCTACAGGGTTTCCAAGTCTGTAAATCTTTTTTCTAGCGCAGAGCCGCTGGCTGGTGGGTTCTAACTGCCGACCTTTCAGTTAGCAGCCAAGAGCACTTTAACCACTGCACCACGAGGGCTCCCCGCAGTAAGGTGGAAGCTGTAAAATTCCAGGCTTCCACCTCCGTCAAGTGGGGAAAACAGGCTGCGTAAGCGTGCCTCTTCTACAGTGTTAAATTTTGCATCCGTTTGGTGCTATTAAATTCAAGGAGTATGTGAAGGAAAGCAATTTTAATTGCTTGGCACTTAAAAAGCCTGTTGTACTGTTCAGTGGATTAGAAATATTTTGAAAATTCAATTGCATTAGAGCCATGCAAATTTACCTGTAATAAAAATTTTGTTGTACTCCTAAATAATCTAGAAATGTTCCAGAAATGAACATTTAAATGCAAGTGTAGGACGTTCAGATGAGAAAACCCAAACCAAACCAAACCCATTGCTGTCCAGTAGATTCTGACTCATAGAGACCGGAAACTAGTAATTATTGAAGACCTACAAGGTGCCAAGTGCACTACATTCAGGGCTGGAATACTCAATAAGCAAGGTACCCACGGGCTCAATTGTGCCTTCCCACCAATCTGCAGTGCACAATTTCACCTGTCCCCCACCAGAGCAAAGATGTGATGAAACCCTTGTGAAACTGCTCACCAAAGATTAGCAAGTAAATACAATTAAGCCTATGCTACCTTGCTCAGTGCAGACTGGTGCATACCGTGTTTACTGGTTAATCCACCTGATCGCATTCATTATTTTATCAAGGCCACTTAACGCCTGTGTGAGTAGATATTGCTGTTTCTGTTTTACAGATGAGGAAACTGAAGCTAGGACAGGCTAGGAGCAATTACCAAAGTAGTATGAGATGGAGTACTGATCTAAAACTTGGCTGTGTTTAACTGGAAAGCCTGTTTTCCGTTTCTGCTGTCTTTACATCCCTGGCATTATGTTGAAAACAGTAAAAGTGTCAGCTTCGTAGTTCATTTAGGGTTTGCACTTGGCACAGCCTGATTCACTGAAGACAAACACTCAGCCTCACACACATAAATCCACTTGGGGCTTGACTGATCTGGATTGCTGTCTAAATCATCCTATATATCAAATAATGTTAGATCCTCTCTCCGGTTTCTGCTTTGTAGCCAGTTTAAAATGACTCAAAACTCACACTGTCCCCGAGGAATCTAAGAATGTTGTCTTATGTTAATCAAGTGTGTTCTGACTGTCTCATATTAATTAAATTTATGGTCTCTAAATCAAGAATCCTTCAGGTTGGCTTGTGAAGCGTGCTCTACCTCTGGCATGAGAAGAGCCCGTTTTGAGATTTTTTTCCTACACAGCAGGAAGGAAAAGTACTGGCAGGTATTCTTCAGAGGCTTTTCAACTGACCCCTCAACATAAGCAGAATCTAGTTTCCATGGAAGCTTTTAATAAACCTCATTACTTGACAATTAGTCAAATATCTAGACTATGGTGTTTCTTCATTACTTATTTTTCCATTTATGCTTATGTTTTATGCCTCTTTTGATAATATTTGTCCCCAAGGTGGTGATAAATGGTCACAACTGCTAATAGGCTGCCTGCCACAGGCACCTGATAACAATTGCCTCATAAATATTCAACAGGGGCATTCTGCACCGAGGGCTGAGGAATTTGGTGACCTGCCAAGTCTTTCCATTTCTAATATCTATGATAATGGCTGCAAATTACACCTGACAGAGGGAAGGGACTGCACTGTGAGAAACCTAAGTAGAATCTAGAGAGCCTGTGGCTTGTGGCTCAGGCAGGCAGCTGCCCTGGAGGAATACCCCTCTCCCAGGAGCTGGCCGCGGAGATCAAGGCCTTCACCTCTGCCTAAGGAGCAGTCCTTCCTGGGAAGGTCCTCACCACCCTGGAATAGTACTGTAGGCTCTTCTATTTATTTTAAGCTTTTCTTATAATGGTAATTAGCATTACATTTTGAATAGCAAATTAAGAATCCAAAACAGAATTTTAAATTTAAAAAGCTTTTCCACTAGGAATACAGTTGCATTAATTTTGTGGACTGAGGTAAGCTGAATTAGCCAAGTTTGTGCATTCATTACCTCATTCTAATCCCAAACATCACAAATGCAAAAGGCTGTCATTAAATCTGAGAACTGACAACAACTGGGATTTCTCAATATGAGTGTTGAAAGATTAATTGGAAAAGATCTCACTAAAAAACACAAAAGGTTATTGCTAACATGGGATATTTTATATTCATATTTTGTACCTGGTTAAAAATGCCTGTTTTCAGTACTTGGTTAAAAAAAAAAAAAGGTATGCATTTTAGAGCACATGATCATATTTTAAATTGAAATATTTTTAGTTGTTATTTTGTTCTGGTGATTTGCAAAGCCCAGTTGATAATATTGGAAACTATTTTGTCATCAAGGTTATTGACTTCCAGTAATTAAACATTTTACATCCAAACAGAAGTTAAAAGCAAAGAGGAAAAACAGGAAAAAGAGAATGAGTTTTTACTTTCATCCTTTTTCCTCATAATATGATTTCAAAAGAGAAAGAAACGGCTTCTTTAATAATATTTCTCACTTTGTGTTTGTCCTAAAAATATTAAGGAAGGGTAAAGGAGAAACGATAGTGATGAAAGCAGAAGACAAACAAAAATCCCAAACCCTTGGCGGTCAAGTTGATTCTGACTCACAGCTACCCTAGAGGACAGAGTTAGAACTGCCCCATAGGGTTTCCAAGGCTGTAATCTTTGTGGAAGCAGACTGCCACATCTTTCTCCTGCCTGCAGAGCGACTGGTGGGTTCAAATCTCTGCTGATCTTTTGGTTAGCAGCCAAGTGCTTAACCACTGTGCCACCACTACTTTCCTAACGAGAGAAGAGGTAATAAATTTCATGTGAGTTTAGTTAATTTCCACCAAACTAGTTGCCAAACTGGTAGTGGGGTAAAAATATAAATGTTTCATCTTTGATCAGTGGAATTTTAATTTTATAAATAGCTGTAAGCCTTGATTTATACATCTGTAGCACATTTTAAACATCTGCTTTCAAGATGACCATTGAGGAAAAGGAAGCTAAAAGTTTCATTGACTTCATTTAATACACGTTGTTTGGTTCCATATACTTCATTCAAGTCCCAAATGAGACTTTTTAAAAAAGAAATTTTACACCAATTTTAGCAACTCTCTTACTTTATTGCAGACTGTGTAATCTAGAATGGCTTTTTAAAAAAACCAGAATGTGTGATTTCACTATGAGTTTTTTAATGTTATACAATTGTAGAAGAACTGAAACTCATCAGTTTCAACCGTGAAAATTAGAGTAATTGAGATTTAAATGCTGAAGTGGCTGGTAGTTCTCTTAGAAACTCTGTTACCACATGACCCTTCAGTCCCTCATGTTACCTTTATTCGTTCATGGGAGATTTTTGCATTCAGAACCTAGGACATGTTTTTTTTTGTTTGTTTGTTTGTTTGTTTTTAATGCTACTTTAGGGTAGTAAATGGTTTTAGAATTAGTTTGCTCAAACTTGGTTAATTTTAGCCATAGGTAACTTAAAAGAACAGCTCGATTAAAACCACCACACCTATAGGAGGAAAAGAAATAGACTGCCTATATCTTAGCTGTAAAATAGGAAGTTCCAGTGATGCTTAAAATAACTTTTATAGGTGACTCTTCTATTTAAAAATATATGTAATTTATAATTTTACCATTCCAAAAATCCCTAGGTTACTTTTGCTATTAAGAAAATTGCATTCCTTCTATCTACCCCTACTGTGTGTTTGCATCTTTCCTAAAAACCATAGGCCTAGAAGCAACTCTTAACTATTGAGGGTATAGTCCCTAGTTTCCCCTTCAATCAAAAGCAGAGACCTAAGGCCACAGATCCTGCTAGCATGAGAGTAATCCGCTAGTTTATTTTTATCTGCTATTAGTATACTTTTTTTCTTATGGGCACAAGAGCAGCAGCTTTGTTACAAAATAATATGAAAAACTCTGATCCTTTTCTGCTGGGGATCTGTTTATTTTGTAGTCAGTAAAAACTAAGAGGGCCCCTTCTGAAATCTTTGCTCAGCACCTCCTAATGTAAACTTTTGCCACTTTTTCCTTTTCTACACTACTGCTTATGTGTATTGAAGTCCATTTAGGATGGGAGTGGGTGATGTTGGTCCTCTCTTTAACTTTGAGTAGCCTTTTGGAAACATTTATCCTGGACCAATAGTATTCAAACAACTATAGTTAAGAATCTTTGGTAAAGGCTTGCTAAAAGTGCAGATTCCTGAGTCACTTTCCCAGAAACACTAACTTAGAAAGTCTGGGGTGGACCTGGAATCTTCATTTTTAATAAATTCCCCCATGATTAAGATGGAAGGAGTCTAGGAACCATCCTTGGAGGGGCAAGATGGGCTGTGGTTTCATGGTTACTTGTTCACACAGAAATCACCTACTATGGCCACCTAAGAATTACGTGATCTAGCAGTGTTTTCCCAGGTTTATTAATGAATATTTTCTTTGGTTTAGAACCAAAAGCATATCTGAAGGAAAAATAAAAAATACACACACACACGTGTGTGTGTGTGAGTGTGTGCATGTCATATAAGGGTAACAATGAGGCTACTTCACTTGGGATAGCAGCTTGGTGGGTTCTGAGAGTGCTATGAAGTAGGAAGACTTGGGTGAGTTCCAGGGCCCCGCTGATGATGCTATGGCAGTAGTGTACAAGTTATTACCACAACTTGGTTTTCTAGTGTGTGAGTAGAGATAATCATCTTTGCCTCCTACCCACATAATGCCAATCCTCTGACGAATGTCAAGGCACTACTTGTAAAAATAAACTAATTTATAGGTTTCCAGAAACCAAGCACCAGTAGAGCACCCAGCATTTTCTTTATAATACTTTCCCTCAAAACCACTTCCTCAGAGACTTTCCCTAGAACTTTCTACTTTACGTTCATCCTGTCTCAATTAATTTCTATAAAGATATCAAGATGCCAGGTTACACATCACATTTCTAAGCCACCCTCAAACCAGTGTCCTTGGAAATCTTCTATTTCCCACACTCAGAACGTACAAGGTCAACCATGTTTGACTCCCGGAAAATAACAAACAGCTGCTGAACTAGCCTGGGATATTGTATGGGATAAAAAGTCAGGTTAAACCACAAAGCCTTTCCCAATAATGAGTCAGTGTGTGTATGCTTCTGTGTTATACAAGACCTCATGCAAAAGCAGAAGGAGCTGAGTGAGGGAAAGCTCTTATGTGGTTCTTAACACAATAGACAGAACAATGGACTCAAACATACCAATGATCATGAAGACGGCACAGGACTGGACACTGTTTCCTTCTATTATACATTAAGTCGCCATGAGTTGGAGCTTACTACACACAGTTAACAACAACAACTGTAGGGAGGGTGTACTAGATCAAGGCTAACATTGTAATTAGTAAAAGAGCAGCAGTCACTCATAACTACCCAGGAAAGGGAAATGTTTGGTGTTTTGTGGTTTGCACAGTGACTTTATTTTTGTTTGGGCTTAGACAAAAATTATGAAGTAGCTTGTTTTGACTCACTTTGTCACAGCCACAGAATGACCTTGTCTGATGCTGGGGTTCTGTGACGTTGTTGTTTATGTCTAATAGGAGAACAAGATGGCTGAGCTTCTTTAACAACACTGACGCCTAGCTGTAAGTTGTTAGGACAGTTCCCGCATGTCAGGGACTACTTTTTTTCTTTTTCAGATCACGTGTCTTTGTAATGTGAAATCAGTTTTAGGTCAATATGATCTTTTTTGTGGTGAACATTTCAGGTCCTTTTGTAGGTACTACTTTTTAATTAATCTTCGGCTTTTCTATTGTTCGTTTATGATCAATTGATCTGATCTCAAGATGCATGCTCCCAGCACCAAGGGATTTAGAAACAGTAAGAAGACTAAAGAGAGCCTCCTCCTCATGAAGCAGTGGGACAGCAGGAAAATTATAGGGAAGAGTAATGGGAATGAAATAGTTGCCAAGCTCTACTCAAGTGAGAAGTGAGTGTGTGTGTGTGTGTGTGTGTGTGTGTGTGTGTGTAATATTAGGCCCATCTGAACTTACTACCCTAGAAAACTTCAATTATCTTGAATACCTCTAGATTCAATAAGCAGCAAAACACATGATTCCTACCATTTTATTATGTAGGTATGTATGTACGTATTGCACCTGGTGTTGACACACAATGCTGAAATTATGAGAAAGAGCAGCTAATGTTCCAAGAGACTTTCTTGCTTCATAACTACAGGGAAAACATGAGGGATGAAAACTGAGTGCAACATTTAGTTTTAACACCCACTACCTTTGAAATCTGTCAGAAATCGGTTGTCAGCTGTGGTTATACTCAGAATCATAAGGTTTAGCACTTATGAAACATTGATTTTCATATAAACATAGAATGAAGCCCGGGTTTGGAGTGGGAGTCATTCTTTTTCCAAAAAATACTTCTGTAGAACTACCCAGTAGAGAGGGATCCAGTTGAAAGATGTAGGAAGGAACCCATCGTGCCACATGAGTGCTATCTAGGGAGACTGATCGCACACTTGATGCTTGCTGCCCTGAACAAGTGAGTACAGTGGCTGCTCTTCCTTTCTAAGGAATAAGCCTGCTGAGAGATTAAACTACCATTCAGAATCTGAATCTTTCAGGGAACACATTTGCCAGCAATTTCTTCATTGCCTCCTACCCTAAATCTAAAGTTTTATTGTAACCAGTATCCAGAGTCCCTGGCACTATTGGGGTCAGCATAGAGATATGATAGTCTGTTTTATGGTATCATAAACCTACTGAATTAATATTTATTGTGTGAGTCCCATAAGGTCTGAGGCTTCACATCCAAAGTCGGGAATGCCCTTGGTGACCATCTCCTTCTCATGTTGGGGTGTGTGAAAGCCTCCTTGCTCCTTTTTTCCCCTCTTTTCCTCAGAAGGAGCATTCTGAGGAGAACAAAACTCTTCTCTGAGAACTCTTATAAGACACTTTTGTGCTCAGCTCTCCAAAGATTAAGAATTGGACACATAATTCTCCATTCATTTCTCAAGTGTCAAGAGAGAACTGAGTTTAAAGGCTCCAATTCCCTTGCAGGTTACACTGTCTATCTAGATGAATTAGTATTCAGCACAGCTTTGGGAAAATCTCAGATGATTTGCAGGTTTGCAGATTGTTTAGGCTCATAATGAAATCTCAAGCTGAGGAAATCACTAAACAGTTCATGAGTATGAGCTTTTTCCCCAGATGTCTGTACATTTTGAATCAATTCATTCATCTGCCTTCTCTGCCCTCATTTATACTCAACAGCCAAGGGCTACTTGAGAAAGTCACATAAACACGAACTTGGTGCCTCTGCAAATTCATGACCTCCAACCTTAGATAAGCCCTCCTAATTCTGCTGTGTGTCCTCAGTCAGCTCTTCTCCCAAACTGTCACCACGGACCTCATACTCCCAACCTACCATTTCCTCCCTTGCTCAGCAAAGGGCATCTGTTCTGCATCCATTTCTACTCTGCGTTTTGGATACAGTAAGACATGTGTCCCTCTTCTTATCCAGGGCTGTGCTCTGGTTCCTATCCTCTCCTACTCTCTCAAGCACCTCTCACCAGCAATCATTTCTGTCCTATATCTTGAGTTCTCTTCATTAAAGCTTTCCCTTCAGAGTATAAAATATTCTCAAGTCTTTTTCATCCTAAAACATACAAATACCTTCACTCGACTCCATTACCTCCCAGCTCGCTATTCTTAACAGAAAAGCTTTTTCTCCTCTCACTCATTCCTCCTTCCCACTGAATTGATAATAACTACATTTATTGAGCTTTTACTATGTGCTAGGCACTTTCTAAATCCTTCACAGATATAATATTATTATTATCATTGAATGGGTGAGGAAACTAAAGCTGAGAGAGGTAACTACCTTGGCCAAATCACACAGCTATTAAGTGGTAGTGTTGGTGGGTGGAAACCCCAGGTTTTGCTCAGTGCATCTTGTCTGAGCAAATAAACAACAGATGGGAGATCAGAAAGGCACTTTTATCTCATTGAGAAAGGAAAGGAAAAGCCAGGGCTGCTGCCACCAAGACTGTTCAGCAAGGGTGAGAGGGAAGGTTACTTTTATGGGGTTTACAAGCAAGAAGTTCATACAAGGTACATCAGCAACATTCTTAATCATACAACGTATTCAGAAAATGGCAGTTAAACACCCAGAAGCAGGGAAGTTACTATGTATGAGGTACTTAGTAAGCTAAATAGTTATCCAGAATGTCAACATGGCGCCTAAACTGGTTTCTGCCAATTTCTTCTAGTTCTGGGCAACAGTAAAGGAAAGGGGAATCAGGATGTTAATGTAAAGCTACAGGGTGTGCTTGAGGCAGTGGAATTTTCTGCAGCCTGGGGACCTCTGTCTTAGCATAGCCAGGATTTGAACACATGGAGTAGTAAGTACTCCAGAGAACAAGCTCTTAAAAAAAAAAGGGGGAAGGGGAATATTGTCTATGTCCTGATACTAACCTTATTCTATTCTTTTCTCTATAAGAGGGAGCCTGGAAAGTTGATCCAAAATACTTAGTATGCATCTATTTGTACTGGATTGAGTTAGGTCTTTGAATAAAGTATAGCTTTTCCCTTGAGTTTACTATCTAGAAAGGGAAATAAGATCTAAACATACCTAAATAACTAGGCAAAATATTATAAATGCTGAAACTTACAAGTGTCATGAAAATTGAAAAGAAAGTAATTTCACACCTGGTTGAAGAAAAGTCAGGAAAGTCTTTTTAGATGAGATAGCATTTGATAGGTGCTTGAGAAGTTGAGTCCTAATAGGTGGAGATGGCGGAAAAATGAAGAGTTGATGGGAACAACCACCTCTTATCACCTTGCTTTACGACAAAGTAGTAAAACAAAGAGGTCTTGCAGGCAAGAAGGCAATGGGATGACATATATAAAACCTTAAAAGGAAAAAACTGCCAACCAAGAATTAAATATCCAGCAAAATTATCCCTCAAATACGATGGTAAAATTAGGACATTTTCAGGTCAACAGAAATTAAGGGAATTTGTAAAAACCGGACCAACTTTACAAGAAATGTTACAAGGAGTCCTTAAGACAGAAAACTAACAACACCAGACAACCACCTGAGATTAAAACACTTGATGACATCAGGCAGATATCAACCCAGATTTAAAAAAAAAAAAATCTCAAAAATAAAGTGAAAAGACGAAAAACAGGGTACTACAGACGTTGATATATAACTGACAACCACTTCAAAACATAAAGGGGGAATAAAGTGTATAGGTTTAGAACTTCCATATGGAGAGTAAGTCAAGGCGATATCAAGAAAAAAATTACTGCTTTAAATTTAGGAAGACAAAGGTAAATTTCATGGTAACCACAAAGAAAGTTAACAAACCTACCTATCAAAATATAAAAGAAGAAAATCGTAAAGATTCAGTACATGCAAAACCAACAGCAATGAAGGAAATGAAAGGACAAGCCAAAAACAAAAACAAACAAACAATAAAACTCAGCACTGAAAATTAAGTGGAACAAAGACACTGTCAACACCACAAAAAAAAAAAAAAGCATACAAAATGACAGCATTAAACTCATACCTATCTATAATCACACTGAACGTAAATGGCTGAAATGCACCAGTAAAGAGATAGAAGGTGGCAGAATGGATGAAAAAACATGATCCATGAATATGCTCTCTGCAAGAGACACATCTTAGACACAAATATACAAATAAACTAAAACTTAAAGGATGGAAAAAGATATATCAAGCAAATAGCAACCCAAAAAGAGCAGGAGTGGCAATATTAATCTCTGATAAAGTAAACTTTAAGGCAAAAACCACCATAAAAGACAAGGAAGGACATTATATAATGATTAAAGGGTCAATCCACCAACAGGACATAACCATAATAAATATATACACACCCAATGACAGAGCTCCAAAATACATAAAACCCTAAGAGCACTGAAAAGAGAAATAGACACTTATAGACAATAGACAATAATATTAGGAGATTTTAACACACCACTCTCAATGAAGGACAGAACAACTAGAAAGAAACTCCACGAAGACACAGAAGATCTAAATATCACAGTCAATCAACTAGACCTCATAGACGTATACAGAACACTTCACCCAACAGTGGCAAAGTACACATTCTTCTCCAATGCTCATGGATCATTCTCCAAAACAGACCACATTTGAGCCCACAAAGCAAGCCTCAACAAATTCAAAAACATCAAAATAATACAAAGCATATTCTCTGATCACAACACCATAAAAGTAGAAATCAATAACAGGAAGAGCAAGGGGAGAAAATCTAATGCATGAAAACTGAATAACACCCTGCTTAAAAACTACTGGGTAGTAGAAAAAATCAAAGATGGAATTAAAAAATTCCTAGAATCAAACAAGAATGAAAATACAACATACCAAAACCTTTTCAACACAGCAAAAGCAGTGCTCAGAGATCAATTTATAGCAATAAACACATATATCAAAAAAGAAAGGGCAAAAATCAAAACATTAACTCAAACAATTAGAAAGAGAGCAGCAAAAGAAGCCCACAGTTGCCAGAAGAAACAAACTAATAAAAATTAGAGCAGAAGTAAATGAAACAGCCACCTGTGGACAGCTGATCTTCGATAAAGAACCAAAGTCTATCAAATGTGGAATAGTCAATCTCTTCAACAAATGGTGCTGGCAAAACTGAATGTCTGTAGAAAACTGAAACAGGACCCCTACCTCACAACATACACAAAAACTAACTCAAAATGAATCGAAGACCTAAATATAAAACCTAAAACTATAAAGATTATGGAGGAAAAAACAGGGACAATGCTGTTGTTGTTAGGTGCTGTCAGGTCAGTTCAAGATGACATCTTTGCTTTTCAGCACTTTAAAGAAGCCTTTTGCAGCAGATTTGCCCAATGCAATGCATCTTTTGATTTCTTGACTGCTGTTTCCATGGGTGTTGACTGTGGATCCAAGTAAAATGAAATCCTTGACAA
>NW_004443945.1:21037163-21062589 GCF_000243295.1 Trichechus manatus latirostris | reverse complement strand
AGCTGCTTCCTCAAAGTAGTTGACCTTAATGATGTGGATGGAGTCAAGTTTTCAGGACCTTCATTTGCTGATGTGGCATGACTCAGAATGAAATGAAACAGCTGCAAACATCCATTAATAATCAGAACGTGGAATGTATGAAGCATGAATCTAGGAAAATTGGAAATCTTCAAAAATGAAATAAAATGCATAAACATTGATATCCTAGGTATTAGTGAGCTGAAATGAACTGATATTGGCCATTTTGAATCGCTCAATCATATGGTCTACTACGCCGGGAATGACAACTTGAAGAGGAATGCTGTTGCATTTATCGTCAAAAAGAACATTTCAAGATCTATCCTGAAGTACAACACTGTCAGTGATAGGATAATATCCATACACCTACAAGGAAGACCAGTTGCTACAACTATTGTTCAAATTTACACACCAACCATTAAGGCCAAAAATGAAGAAACTGAAGATTTTTACCAGCTTCTGCTGTCTGAAATTGATGAAACATGCAATCAGGATGCATTGATATTTACTGGTAATTGGAATGCAAAAGTTGGAAACAAAGAGAAAGATTGGTAGTTGGAAAATATGGCCTTGGTGATAGAAACGGTACTGGAGATCACATGGGAGAATTTTGCAAAAGCAACAACTTCTTCATTGCAAATATCTTTTTTTCACCAACATAAACGGCGACTGTACATGTGGACCGTGCCAGGTGTAATACACAGGAATCAAATCAACCACATCTGTGGAAAGAGATGATGGAAAAGCTCAATATCATCAGTCAGAATAAGGCCAGGGGCCGACTGCGGAACAGACCATCAATTGCTCGTACGCAAGTTCAAGTTGAAGCTGAAGAAAATTAGAATAGGTCCATGAGAGCCAAAGTAGGACCTTGAGTATATCCCACCCGAATTTAGAGACCATCTCAAGAATAGATTTGACGTGTTGAACACTAATGACCGTATACCAGACGGGTTGTGGAATGGCATCAAGGACATTATACATGACGAAAGCAAGAGGTCACTAAAAAACAGGAAAGAAAGAAAAGACCAAAATAGATGTCAGAAGAGACTCTGAAACTTGCTCTTGAACGTCAGGTATCTAAAGTGAAAGGAAGAAATGATGAAGTAAAAGAGCTGAACAGAAGATTTCAAAGGGTGGCTCGAGCAGACAAAGTAAAGTATTACAATGACATGTGCAAAGACCTGGAGATAGAAAACCAAAAGGGAAGAACATGCTCAGCATTTCTCAAGCTGATAGAACGGAAGAAAAAATCCAAGCCTCGAGTTGCAATATTGAAGGATTCTACGGGGAAAATATTAAACGATGCAGGAAGCATCAAAAAAAGATGGAAGGAATACACAGAGTCACTATACCAAAAAGAATTGGTTGACATCCAACTATTTCAGGAACAATGCTAAGGGCCTTAATATATGGCATAAATAGTATATCAAACATAACTAAAAATGCTCACACAGAAGAAGATGAACTAGATAAATGGGACCGCCTAAAAATTAAACACTTATGTTCAACAAAAGACTTTACCAAAAGAGTAAAAAGAGAATCTACCGATTGGGAAAAAAAATTTGGCTACGACATATCCAACAAGGGTCTAATCTCTAAAATTGTTAGAAAACTTCAACACCTCAAAAAAAAAAAAAAGACAAACCAATTAAAAACTAGGCAAAGGATGCAAACAGACAGTTCACCAAAGAAGACATTCAAGCTGCTAACAAACATATGAAGAAATGCTGGCAATTATTAACAATTAAAGAGATGCAAATCAAAACTACAATGAGATGCCATCTCACCCCAACGTTACTGGCACTAATCAAAAAAAAAAAATAGCACATGTTGTCAAGATTGTGGGGAGATTGGAACTCTTATACACTGCTGATGAGAATGTAAAATGGTACAATCACACTATGGAAGATGGTATAGCATCTCCTCAAAAATCCAGAAATAGAAATACCATATGATCCAGCAATCCTACTCTTAGGTATATACCCTAAAGAAATAAGAGAAGTGACACGAATAGACATATACACACCCATGTTTATTGCAGTATTATTCACAATAGCAAAAGGGTGGAAACACCCTAAGTGCCTATCAAGAGATGAATGGATTAACAAAACTGTGGTACATAGACACAATGGAATAATACCCAATGATAAAGAATAATGATGAATCTATAAAACATCTCACAACATGGATTAATTTGGAGGACATTATGCTGAGTAAAATAAGTCAATCATAAAAGGACAAATATTGTATGAGACGGATATTACAAAGTAACAACAACAGGTTTACAGACAGGAAAATACAAAAACATTCTTTGATAGTTACCAGGGAGGGAAGGAAAATTACCAAATAGATAGCAGACACATGTTAATATTGGTGAAGGGAAAGGCAATACACAATATGAAAGAAGTCAGCACAGCGTGACCAAGGCAAGAGAGGACACTGAGAGGAACGCAGGAATAAAGAACAACTACAGTAACTACTATAGCATAGACAATTCTGCAACAATAGTATTAACAAACAATAACTTACAAATGGATAGATACGCCAAACAGTGTGAGAGGGTGTAAGGTAGCACACCCACTGGCAGATACAGGTTTGGTGGTGGATATTTCTAAATACATGACTGTAGGTACTACTCATATATTAATATAGAAAATCTAGCACACAAGTGGCACAGTCAGGGAAACCTCTAAGACATAACCAAATACCTCGCAGGATGAAGTTCCTAGACTTGAAGACTCAGGGGACATCTACATCAATTGGCACAACATAGTTCATAAAGACAATGTTCTACATCCTACTTTGGTGAGTAGCATCTGAGGTCTTAAAAGCTTGTGAGCTGCCATCTAAGATACAACTATTGATCTCTTCCAGTCTGGAGCAAAGGAGAGTGAAAAAAAAACCAAAGACTCAAAGGAGCAATTACACCAAAGGACTAATGGACCACACAAACCACAAGTCTATACTACATCAAGACCACAAGAACTAGATGGTGCCTGGCTACCACAACCAACTGCTCTGACTGGGATCACAACAGAGGGTCCCAAGCAGAGCAGGAAAAAAATGTAGAACAAAAAATCAAATTCACACACACAAAAAAGACCAGGAGGAACCCCTGAGACTATGGCCCTTAGATACCCTTCTGACCTGGAACTGAAGCCATTCCTGGAGACCACCTTCCAGCCAAACAATAAACTAGCCCATAAAATAAACAATAATACCTGAAAGGAATGTGCTTCTTAGAGTAATCAATTATACAAGTTCAAAAGGGCAATATTTGCCCAAAAGCAAAGATGAGGAGGCCAAAAGGGGTGGAAAATCAGGACAAAAGGAAATGGGGAACCCAGGGTGGAAATGAGGAGAGTGCTGACACATTGTTGGAGAATGAAGCCAAGGCCATGAAACACTTCATGTACAAACTATTGAATAGGAATCTAATTTGCTCTGTAAACTTTCACCTAATGCACCATTAAAAAAAAAAAAAATCCCAAATTAAGTATTAGAAGTGACTTGAAAATTGAACTTGTGTAATAAAATTAAATTGTGAATATGATCATTTGAGTTTTTGTTTGCTTATTTTAAAAAAATGAAAATACACTCAAGCTGAAAGAAAAAAAAAAGAATGTGTTTCTTTCCAGTTTGGTAAAGCCACTTTTGATTTCAAGAAGACTTCTGGGGGAGCTTTTGGTTTTGTTCAACTCTGATAGAAACTAGAAACTAAGAAGACATTATAAACCAAAACACATGATTACTAAATTATCCTCGTCCAACTATGACTACTGTTTGGGTTAAGCTGCCCTTTTCCAGAAACACAGAGGGACAGGGAAGAGGTTCTATGATAGGAAAGAGAATGAGGACCAGAGTGATTTATATTCAACAGGAATATTGTATATGTTGCTGTTTCTCTTTATTCAACATGTAACTGAATAACTGAGGGAAGAGCATTGGAGGCAGATTGAACAGCCAGAGCAAAAGTTCTAAGTCAGGAGCATGCTTGACGTGTTGCAAGGAGATCAATGTGGCTGGAACTGAATGAGCAAGGGAGAGAATGGTAAGAGAGGAAGGAGATCAGAGAATAACAAGGTCTAGAGAATATAGGGTGGTAAGTACTATTAATGACTGGATTTAACTCTGGTGAAATGAGGACTCTTTGCAGGGTCTCGAGCAGAGGGGTGACATGATCTGTCATGTTTGAACAGTATCACACTGGTTTCTGTGATAGACTGAAAGAAGGCAAGAGTAGTGTCAGGGGGACCTATGAGAAAGCTATTGCAGCAGTCCAGGCAGGCGATGATTGAAGCTTGGACCAGAGTGTGGTAGCTGTGGAAGTGGTGAGAAATGTCATGTTCTGGATATATTCTGAAAGTAGAGCCAATACGCTAAATTAGAAGAGTAAGGTATAACTCTAAGGTTTTAGATCTAAACAATTAGAAGATGGAGCTGACATAACTAGGATATGGAAGGCTGTGGTTGGAGCAAGTTTAGGAAAGAGATCAGGAGTTCAGTTTTAAACATGTTTAAGTTTGAGATGTCTATTAGATATCCACGTGGAGATGTCAAGTAGAGAGTATGAAGATAAGGAAGAGGTTGGGCTACAGAAAACATTTGGAAATCATCAACAATATAGCCATGGGACTAGAAGAGATCACAAGGGAATGAGTGTAATTAGAAAAGAGAAGAGGTACAAGGACTGAGCCCTGGAAATTCCAGTATTAATAGGTTGGGGATAAGATAAAAGAAGGAATCAGCAGAGTTGAGAAAGAGAAGTCAGTGAGGTAGGAGGTAAACCAAGAGAGTGTGAAATCCTAGAAGCCAAGTGAAGAAAGTGTAACGAGGAGGGAGTGATCCCCTATGTCACATGCTACCGATATATCAAGTGAAATGAGGATTTGAGAACCCATCATTGAATTTAGCAAAGTGAGTTATTGGTGACCATGACAAGAGCAGTTTTAATAGATGATGATTAGGAAAAGCCTGATGTGAGTATGTTTAAGAATGAACAGGAGGAGAGGAATTGGAGATACTGACTATATACTATTCTTTAGTAGAATGTTGCTGCAGAGAGGAATTAAAAAAATAAAAAATAAAAGGACTAGTAAGTGATACACTCCTAACATTTAGGAAGTCCAGGGCAAAAGAACAAATGGATACCTACATACAATATGTAAAAGTTACATATCAGGCTAACAAACTGTTAAGTAAAATACATTCTTTCCATTACATTGACAAATATACCTTCTTAAGAAGCTGGGAAGCCAGGTTCAGGTCTAGAATTCTTGGGCTTTAGAGTTCCTGCCAGAACTTGCTGGCATTGGGAAAGGGCCTGTGGTCCACATGCCTTCCCTTTCAAACCTCAGCTCCATCCCATATTGTACAGGACCCTGTGTGCTTGTGTGTGGACACCCATTGTGTATCCAAACTGTGGCTCAATCTAGGGGTGATAGACCCAGAAAAGAGGAATGTGCAAGCTCTGAGAAGGGCTGAGGACGATTTGGGCATGGAATTCTGGGACCAGGGCACCCAGAGTATGGTCTAGAGAGCAGCATCAGCTCTGGATAAGCACTTCCCATTGCTCATCAGACTTCTTGCCCCATAGGGAGGTACATGACTGGAGAAGGGCCATAATGGGGCCCTGTGAGGTACAGGGCCAAGTTCAGGGGCGCTCTTGCCTCCTCTCAGGGCAATGCTGAGCTGGTGGGGAAAATGGGTAGAGGAAAAAAAAAGAAGTTTAAGATGGGAAAAATAACAGCATGTTTATTTGCTCATGAGAACAATTCAGTAAAGAGGAAACATAGATGACATAAATTATCAAAGCAGTTCCCTGAGCAGGCAAAAGGGAAGAGGACCTAGTGCACAAGGGTGAAAATTGGCTTTGGATATAAGCTTAAGGAGTTCTTCTATGGTGACAGGTGGGAAGACAGAGTATGTGGATGCTGATGCTGGTGAGGGAGTAGCTGTGGTCGTGGGAGGATGTGGAAGTTCTCTGGTTAATCAGCACTCCTTTCCAGAAGATCCCAGATAAAGACTGCCTTGCCAGAATGCTATTTCAGTTCAAAATTGCCTCTTTTTTTTTTTTTCATTAATTTAATCTGTGTTTGTTGTTAATGTTGTTGTTAGATGCCATTGAGTCAGTCCGTGACTCCTGGCGACCCCATGCACAGCGGAACCAAATGCTACCCAGTCCTGCACCATCCCCTTGATCAACTGATCATGGATCATGGATCATGGATCAGACCGTTGGGATCCATAGGGTTTTCAATAACTGATTTTTGGAAACAGACCACCAGACCTTTCTTCCTAGTCCATCTTGGTCTGGAAGCTCCACTGAAACCTGTTTAGCGTCATAGCAACACACAAGCCTCCAGTGACAAATGGGTGGTGGCTGTGCTTGAGGTGCACTGGCCAGGAATGAACCCAGGTCTCCTGCATGGAAGGCGAAAATTCTATCACTGAACCACCGCTGCCTCCATAATCTCTGTTTAAGGACTCATTAATGATTCACTGGTTTTTGAGTACCTTAAATACTTCTACTCCACGTTGTATGGTTCTGTCACTGTCACAGTTTCTCCAGGAGGAAACTGAAGCACAGAGAGACGGTGATTTGTCAAGGGATGGCAGCCAGTAAGTGGTAGAAACAGCTCTGCTGCCATTTCTTTCTGACTCATTATATATCATGCAGATCCCACCGGCCTTTTGAATATATTCCTTGATATAGAACTCTGAGAGTCCCTAAGTAAGGATTTTTATTTTTAAAGGGTTTCAGGAATTATTTCAATAAGAAAATCAATAAAAGAACTGGAAAGATGAATACGAACAAAACAACTCCTTTCTTCTTGTAAATTTCTTTTTTTTTAAGTGTCAAAACATACAACTTCTTTTCAGATACCGAAACCTATGACATTTTGTGCCCTTTGTCTAATGCAGTCACTCTCTGAATAGTCAAGTGATTTCAGCAATTACCTCCACGCATCCAAATCCTACCCTGATTGGAAAGAAGGCAGTGGGAGGGGGTGGGGGAGATGAGGCACTGAAGTAAGGCTCCTCATTTATAAAATAAGAATAAAAACCACTTTTGTCTCACTCATAGAGATCAATTTTAAGATATACCCTTAAAACATTTTGAACTTCACAGAGTAAAAAGGATTAAATATAGCCAGTAATGTAGTATTTAAAATGGTACTTTGTAACAAAAGCTCAGGTGAACTTATGTTTCACTTACAGAAGAATAAAAACTTGTAAATTGGGACGCCACCACATTTGCTCAAGGACTTCAGTCCTTGGCTCACAGTTGCCCGCCCTCTCCATCTTCTGCCATCTACCTTAGTGACTCCAACTATCAACATTGAATGTTATTGCCATTCAAGCTACCTGTCAGCATACCTCGGAACTCATCTTTGTATAACTGCTCTCCTTCAAACATCTTGAACCCTAAAACTCTCTTCACTGATCAACGCTACCTTGTACTTGTTCATTTTCTTGTGCCTCCTGAACCTGTGCTTCTTCCTGACTTACATACCTTTGACCTTAACCTGATCTCCACTGGCCCCACCCTATTTCATTCCACCTCCAGCCACAACCCATTTCAAGTGTGTTCTCAATAACCACCCTATACTTCCAGACTCCATGCCTTCCAGACCTAACCTTGGTTATTAGCTCCGTTATCAACCCTCAATACTATATAACTCTCTGTGTCATTCTATAACTTTTCTATACATCTCAGGCAAATCCCCTTTAAAATGCTGTACACTCCAAAGTCCCTGAGGGACTGAATTGCTGGGCAGAGGGCTGTGGGGACCATGGTCTCGGGGAACATCTAGCTCAGTTGACATAACACAGTTTATAAAGACAATGTTCTACATTCTACCTTGGTGAGTAGCGTCTGGGGTCTTAAAAGCCTGTGAGCAGCCATCTAAGATACTCCACTGGTCTCACCCCTTTGGGAGCAAGGGAGAATGAAGAGAACAAGATACTAGGAAAAGATTAGTCCAAAGGACTAACGGACCACAGCTGCCACGGCCTCCACCAGACTGAGTCCTGTACAACTAGATGGTGCCCAGCTACCACCACTGACTGCTCTGACAGGGATCACAACAGAGGGTCCTGGAAAGAGCTGGAGAAAAATGTAGAACAAAATTCTAACTCACAAAAAAATGACCAGACTTACTGGCCTGACAGAGACTGGAGAAACCCTGAGAGTATGGCCCCCGGACACCCTTTTAGCTCAGTAATGAAGTCACTCTCGAGGTTCACTGTTCAGCCAAAGATTAGACAGCCCCATAAAACAAAACGAGACTAACGGGGCACAAAAGTCCAGGGACAAGAACTAGAAGGCAAGAGGGGACAGGAAAGCTGATAATAGGGAACCCAAGATTGAGAAGGGACAGTGTGGACATGACATGGGATTGTTAACCATTGTCATAAAACAATATGTGTACTGTTTAATGAGAATCTATTCCGTAAACCTTCATCTAAAGTACAATAAAAAAAATAATAATAAGAATAAAATAAAATGCTCTACACTACCTGTTATGAGCCCTTTTCCTGCTCCTCAGGCCCCAGCCCTACCTCTTCCTCAGTCACTGTTCCTGGAGACCTCTCATCCTGCTGTACTGCGACATTAGAGGACATCCATCATGAGCTTCCATGATTTTCTCCTGCTCTGTTCTTCACAAGTTCACTCTGCCCTCCATCTTCTTTCTTGGCTAAAAGGTAGCAGGTCCCCCCTCCTTTCCAAGGGTGACTATCCATGTCTACTGGATCCTTGCTCTAGAATGATCTCTCTCTTCAAGATCTCTTCTTCAGTGATTCTGCCCTTTGGCCAACAAACATACTACAAACAAGCTTAAAAAAAAATTCTCTGGGTTTTTCAACCTCTTTAAATTACTATTTCCCTTCTTTTCCTTGGCGAATCTTAATGGATGTATAGTTATGCTTTAGGTTCCTACTGCCCCAGCCACTGATACGATCTCAGCCTACCTTTCTGGCTCTATCTCACATGCCTTACCTTAGATAACCCTTCCTGAGACCCACAGTACACTTTTTCAACTCCTGCTTTTATCTCCCTCTTTATCCACCTGGATTGCCTTTCCACTAATCATTCTTTAAGGGTCCCCCTCCAGGAAGCCTTCTCAAGGCAGCAATCCATAAAATCATGCTGTCCCTTTATCCAACTTCTTCTTTTTTTACTTTTTAATGATATGTAATTGACATACAGTAAAATGTACCCAGTTTGATGAGTTTTTATAATAGTGTGCACTCATGTAACTACCACCCAACTCAAAATGTAACATTTCCATCACCCCAGAAAGTTTCCTCATTCTCTCTTCCAGTCAACCCCCACCCTCACCCCCATCTCCAGAGACAAGCACTATTCTGATTTCTATCACCATAGATTAGTTTTGCCTGTTCTTGGACTTCATATAAATGCAGTCACACGCAGGGCACTGTGTCTTATTTTCTTTAGCTCTACATCCTGTTCTTGAGATTCATCTATGTTTTTACATTTATCAGTAGTTCATTCTTTTTGATTGCTGAGTACTATTCCATTGAATGAATATACTACAATTTGCTTATCCATTTTCCTGTTAAATCCATGTATACATAAAGCTACTGTGTACTTTGTTATCCAAGTCTTTGCTACGAGCAGTGTATGAAAGTTCCAGTTGTTCCATCTCCATCTGTTACTTCTGTGTCTTTGTTCATGCTTTTCAGTGACACTTTGCCCTGTACTATCAGAGCATCTTATCTCCTCCTCTACTCTGCAAGTTTCTTAAGGACTGCAGTTGTGCCTCAGTCATGTTTGTACACCCACGGTCTAGTCTTCCTTAGAGTTGACTCCCTGTAAATCTGTACAGAACAGAATAAAATGGAGCCGAGTGAAAGAGCCAGGGACTCTGGGAATTCAGTGCAGACAGCCGAGTGGCCCAAGAAAATCAATATGATCTGACTCACCCGGCGGTGTATTACAATATTGCAGCTTGAGTACCGGGCTCCTGTGGCCATTTGTTACAGTCTTCAGGAAAGGCTTTTCATCAGATTCATAGCAGCAAGTGACACAAATTATTGGATTTCTTTTCCAACATAAAAAATAGCTATTTGCAGCCTTTTGAAGCTGGGTAAATGAGCCATTGATCTTACCTGTGGAACACAGCAGGGTATTTTTGTCCTGTCTTAACTTCCAATATTCTATGATGGGAGCCCGCCTCTCCAGCCAAGCTGGTCTAATCATTATTCCCTGGGCATACCCTGTCCATATCCTCCTCCATGACTTTTCCCACAGTATGGAGAAAATTTTTACTTGGAATGGCCTTTCTTTCTCCCTCCTAGAAGCTAAGTCTTCAAGGCCTGGCACAAATACCAATATCTCTACAAAGCTTTCCCAGCTGCTTTATTCCACAATAACTGTTCTCTCCTATGAATTATTATTATAACTTTCCCAGGATGGGATAATGGCCCCATCCTAGCTTCCAGGGCTTTTAGAGTAATAGGGACATCCCAGGGCAAGAGAGCTCCCTGAATGGCAAGAATACACCAGACATCTGTGGCTGTGTCCCAGAGGGCCAGCTGCTGCTCAGAGCCTCTCTTTTGACATCCCTTGCTCAAAATGAACCACTCCACTCCTAACCAGCACTGTCTGCCTTCTGGCATGATCTTGAAGCAATAAATTGCTTCAGACCATATTTTGTCACTCACTGGTCAGTCCAGAACTTGAGTTGCATTCAAGAGCACATGTTAAAGTGTTCAGTTCTTGGGGTGTGCAGGAAGGCTCTGCCTCGTACCACCGGCACAGGGCTGCTCATTTTCCAAGGGAGACACAGAAACATTTGGCTTAAATTTGGCAAATATCTTGAACAAGACAAGAGAGGGGTCTAACAACCTTCCTGGTTTTCTTCTTTCTTTCTTGTTCTGTCTTCTCTCTCAAAACAAACCAGTACCCTGTCTTCTCCTTCATATGCTCGGGGCAGCTATCCCTTAATGAAGAGAACAGATGTGTTCCTGAAAGACAGACTGGAAAGCAGAGTTTATGTCTTCTCCTTTGACTACCATTGTCTACATTGGTCTCCAGAGAATTTGGATCTTTAACACCAGAAAATGGGAGCTGGAGTACCTAGGAATACCACCTTCCCATGCTTCCTTATTTTGCTTTCTTGGTCATCTCCTCACCTGGTTATGGTACTCTGCTCTTGCCCCATCTCCCATTCCCTACTAATTATTCATTCAAAAATATTTAACACCTGTTTTTTTGCTAGGCACTATGGTAGAGGTTGGAGCCCTGGTGGCATGTGGTTAAGAACTAAGCTGCTAACCAAGAGTTAGCAGCTGGAATCCACCGGCCACTGCTCGGAAACCCTGTGGAGCAGTTCTACTCTGTCCTATAGGGTCACTATAAGTAGGAATCAACTCGATGGCAACGGGTTTGGATTGGTTTTGGTATGGTAGGGATTAAAAAGTCCAACAGTGATCAAGATGGAAACAGCATTACTCTTGGAGCTTATGTTTTAGTAGGAGGTAGGGGGACACAAAGAAACAATGACGAATCAGTGCCACGACTACCAGGAGGCTATAGGGACAAGGGGAGAAGCACTGAGTCCAGGCTTGGAAGGTCTGGGAGGACTTCAAAGAAGAGGTGGTGTTTAAGTTGATACTTGTAGTGGGTATGGAGTCAAAGGGCTTTTTAAGATGGGAAAAACATAAACAGGACTTTGATGCTATTTAGAATGAGGTAAGAGGATGAATGAATGAAATCTGTGGTGAGGTAATTGTAGCATATAAGTCAAATAACAGATGGGAGAATATAGACATGCTATTCACTAACCTAACAAGTTGATAATGGCAAAACTCTAATAGTAGGCTCTTATTTTTAAATAAGAATACCCAATTTGCAAAAGGATAAGAGAAATCAGTTCCATGTGGTGGAGATAGCATAGTGGGCAGACTCTGGAGCAAACCCCTGAGTTTCATTCCCAGCTGAGGTGGGCCTTGGGCAAGTTATCCAGTCTTTCTACCTGAAATGGAGATAACTGCACCCACTTCATGTACAGATTCAATGTGATAAAATATATGAAGTGGCACACATAGGCAAGTGCTCATAGTGACCCTATAGGACAGGGTAGAACTGCCCCCAGAGAGTTTCCAAGGAGCACCTGGTGGATGGGAACTGCCAACCTTTTGGTTAGCAGCCATAGCTCTTAACCACTACGCCACCAGAGTTTCCCAGTAAATATTAGCGATGATCATCTACTGAAGCCTAAAGTTACAGGGAAAGAATTTATCGGTTACCTTCTCACACAAACCGCTGAAGATACAGAAAAAAATGTGTCCTCGTGTCCATTGTTTTCTAAGTTGTTGAAATCAAACCTGTCCTCCAGAGCTGGGCCTATTCTGTCCATAGAAACACTTATCACTGTGTTGCTTGGCTCCAGGATAACTGGAGAAGTGTTCTTCATGAAGACAGAGGTGAAAAGTCGGGAAATATCTTTTGGGTCCCTACCCTGTTGTTGTTTTTTTTCCCCAAAGCCTTTCTTCTGGTTTTCAGATGAGATTTCCTTGTTTAGGAGAGGCGCCAAATACTGGGGATTTCATAATATTCCCAACCACAGGAACCAGATTTGGGTAATTGCAGTGGTGGAAATCTGAATTGTCTTTTAAAGAGGCCCCATACTGTTCGCCTGTCAAATCATCTCCACATTGGCAGAGCTGAAATTACAGGAGACAAAGAATATGATGGTATGTTCCAAAGTCACTGGCACATGGCTGGTGATCCATAAGTACTGGTTTTCTTTTCTTCCTTTCTGGAAGGTACTGAGACTATGTTCTCATCAGGCAGCGTGGCAGGGAGGAAGGCATATGGGATTTGCCCTCAAATCTTGGCTCCTCTGTTGAGCAGCTGTGTGAACGTGGGCTATTTACATCGCTTCTTGGACCTTCTTTCCTCATGTGTGAACCAAGCCTGATGATATCCACCACACGAGTGTGTTTTCAGGATTAAGTGTGACAACGATTGTGGAAGTATCTGTCAAGCAGTAGGTATTTCTGTATTTTTTTCTTCCCCATTCTCCATGTCCCTGTTTTAACTACTAGATAACCGTGTCTACTTCACAAATCTGATATTCTTCACTTCAAGTCAATATATCAAGTATTTAGTCACACCTTATCCTAATGCATTAAACTCACGGCATGGAAGTTACACCATTACCAAGACTCACCACTATCCTGTCAGACACCAACTGAGTTTTGTGTGGCTGCAATAGAGACGTTATTGACAGTTGTCAGTATTGAAATGATGCACTCCTTCATTCTTAAATGAAATCTGCGCAAGCATTTTCTTTCCTCTGGTTGAAAACAATTGCCTCATCTTGCTTCCTCTCTCTGACCTGCCTCTTCTCCTCCCTCCCAGCTTCCTAACCCCCATCTTGTTTCTCTGTATTGTTTGCTTAATGGGCAGTTTAATGAGTGTAACATTTCCATTTTGAAACGCACAGAGCACAAGACAGAAATTGGATTTCTTCCTGGACTGTTTCCATCCCCCTTCCTTGTTTACAGCTTTCTCCCTTTTTTCCCCGTTGTGCAACACAACTGAAATTTGCTGAACCAGAAAGGGGAGGAAGGAGGTATGAAAAGAGAGGCAATCTGCCTTCTCATTGTTTCCGGAAGAGCTTATTAGCACCCTGCTTGCTGGAAGAGACCAAGTGCTCTAAAGATACTCTGGGTGTCTCTTCTGTTTCCACAGAAGCCCAGGAGCCCTAAGTACACAGTGCATGGCAAAATCTAATTACTAACATAATTATTGCTACCTGCACTGCCCAACTGTTATGTTTTGTAATCAAAAGCTACATTGGTGGGTATGAGTCCAATCCTGCAGAAAACTCTGGAAAAACTATTGAAGGCTTATCAACCCAAAGCAATTTTTCTCAAGTTTGTGGGCCTGTGATGCTCAGATTTCATGTTAGCAGAATGTTTGAGGATCTTGTGAATACACCATAACACTTCAGCCAACACATAGACATCGTTGGCCCTGTAGGAATATCCTCAGCTGACTCAGGTACTCAGTTTCCGAAACTGGACATCGTAGGAACAGTGTAGTAGCATAGCAATTTCAGAAGATGTGGTGCCGTTTTTTTAATTTGTTCTCTTTAAATAGTTCATCAGCACCTGACTTTGACAGCCTTCATTTGGCGTTCAATGGAAGAGAAATTGATTTTCTATGGGCACAGAAAAGCTGCATATATTTCATGGGTACAGTGCGTGCTAAGCTGGATAGAGGTGTGTATTTGGACCCCTCAGCCACCTACTGGAAACCCTGGTGCTGTAGTGATTAAGAGCTACGGCTGCTAACCAAAAGGTTAACAGTTCGAATCCACCAGGTGCTCCTTGGAAACTCTATGGGGCAGTTCTACTCTGTCCTGTAGGGTCGCTATGAGTTGGAATCTACTTGATGGCAACGGGTTTTTTTTTTTTTTCCCCCACCACCTGCTTCATATTCATTATGGCGCACAGCTACAGACTAGCTTTCTGTTACCCGTCTTAGCCGGCTTTAGTTAATTTACATTTTCACCTCTCTGCCATAGCACACCAATGGAATGGCGTTTCCACTTTAAAAGTCAGTCTTAAAATCACTTTATTTAAAAAAAAAAAAAAGTGTTTCCACTTTAAGAATCATGTTTATTAAAAATAAAACTGCATGATGATAATTGGTTTTTAAAATGCTTAAAGAAATTCCAAGTGGAAAACAAGGGATAAATTGCAAAAGAGGAAGAGAAATTAGGTAACAAAGACAAGGACACTTAAAAGGAGAGTGTAAAATAACAGAGAAAAATGGGTGAGGTTGACAGAAGATGTATTGGAAAGGGAGAAGAGGTCAAGGAAGAAACAGGAGGGAAGATAGGAGACAGGAAAAGAAATGCTGTGGAGTTGAGTAATGGACTCAAGGAAATAGAAAAAGTGAAGGCCAAAGTAAAAAATACAGAGAGAAACATCAGAGATACCCAGGTCCCAAGAATTATAGGTTATTGGTGGCCTGGGAGAAAGTAGAGAGGGGCTAGATATATCCCTAACTAAGTTAGGTATCTGCATTCCTTAGGACAGCCTGACAGTCGGGGAGAATGTCCCCTGCATATGTTAATTCAGAGTCTGGAATAAGAGCCAGCCAGACTCATTACTGGGTTTGGCCAGCTTGTAATGGCAACAGAATTCACTAAAGCATATTTAAACTGAATTTTTCTAACCAGGGGCTTAAATAAACAGTCACTAGCTGTAACTGAAAATTAGAATAAGGCTTTCAGTGATGAGTGTTTCTGTAGGAGAAGTCTAAAAATCATTCATGTTGCTTTTTCCAAAATTTTTACTCATTTGTGGTTCTTAACCCCATCTAGTATGTTAGCAACTGTTCCATTGCTGGACTATGTGACTCCTTCTAGTAATTACCTTTAAAATTTGGCAGGGCAGGATTGAATGACTGATACCTGTGGTGTAAGTGACCCCCCCTCCACCCCCTGCAGGAAGCCCCTTTGAGTAACAAAGGAACCTTTAAGAGACTTGGGCTCTAACGGGACCAACAGGAACTCTGGCAGGTGGTGAGGGGTCCAAATACACACCTCTATCCGGCTTAGCACACGCTGTACCCACCAAATACATGCAGCTTGTGTGTGCCCAAAGAAAATCAATTTCTCTTCCATGGAACACTGAAGCTGGGAAATCCAGCAGGTCTTCTCAGCCAGCCCGAAGTTGCAACACTAGAGTTGTTCGAGGCAGGTGGAGATGCCGGGAAGCCTAAGAGAAATCTCAAGAAGGTGTCATTTGGCCTATGGCCTCAGCTCTGCAGTCTGAAAACTTGGCACAACTTTTTGGGCTTGCTATGTATACTGTGCTGGCAACTGGATGCTCTGTTGAGCCCAGGAACTAATGATCACCAGTACCTTACAGATAGTTCACCATGTTGAGCACTGACTTCTGTCAAGCCCTCTGAGGTACTTTCTGTAATGGTTGGAGCTAAAAGCCCTCATTGTTTACATATTTCTTAGGTTAAGTGATCGATTACATGGTTTTCACCAATGAGTGGGAAATGTAGTAATAATAAGCCAAGGTGATTTATATTTATCTTTGGGCTGATTTTTCATATATATACCTTGATATTTTAATATAGTTGGGTCTGGTGTTCTACAAAGTCATGAGGCCCTTTTATGCTCAAGTGTTGCTATGAAGCTCTACCCACCCCCGACCCAATGCCATTGAGTTAATTCTGGCTCTTGGCGACTCCACAGGGTTTCCAATGATGTAAATCTCTAAGAAGCAGGCTGCCACATCTTTCACCCACAGAGCTGCTGGTGGTTTCGAACCGCTGACCTTTTGGTTAGCAGTCAGTTGCTTTAACCACTGTGCCACCAGGGCTTCTTTGTATCTTTGTACATCTTTGAAGATGTACAGCCCTCCTGTTTTTATCTCCAATGACCTGGTCGCTGTTCCAGGTGAGAATCATTACCTCCAGAGATAGAATTATGGTTAGTGAAAGCCAAGAAGTCCCCTTTATCAATATATTTTCCTTCTGTTTCACATATTTCCTAGGTTGGGGGAGATAATTAAGTGCCGTGGTTGAAAATGTTATCTTCAGACTTAATTGAAGAATAAAATTTAAAAAAGTTACTGCCATGTGCCAGTAAGAATTTTATAATCCAGATTGAAATTTGAAAATTAGATATTACAAAAGATAAAGTGAATCAAAAATGATTAACTCTGTATCTGGAAGCCACTTGGCACATCAAAGAGACCATGTTTAAAATGATACCACTTCAGGAAGTTGAAAGAATGAAATATAACAGACATACCATCATTGTGTCTAGTTATACCTTTTTTTCCTGGAAAGTGTTCACAATAATGTGAAGGGATAGAAGACCATCCTGGAAGCCAACAGACAGTGGTTCAAGTCCTGGCTCAGGCACTAACAAGCCAGTGACGCCCAAAGAAGTCAGTCGCTCAACTTCCCCAGGTCTTTGGATTTCCTCCTCTGAAAATGAAAGTGTGGTAATAATTTCCCATGGAACAACTAGTAGGGGAGAAATATTAGAAGTCAGGAGATACATGTTGTAGTCTTCACTCTTCATTTATAACCATGTGGCCTCAGACATGTGAGTTAGACTCTCAGTTTCTTCATATATAAAGTGGAAAGTAATTAACAGAAGGGTTCTTGTGAACTGAACATCAAGTGATAAGAAACGAGTGCCAAGGTCACATTCTGTTGTCATGCAGTAATCCTTACAGCTAAAGGTATCATTTAGCATACACCATCACTTACTACAAGGGTTGGCAAACTACAGCCCATGGGCCAAATCTGGCCCACAAACCTATTTTTGTAAAAAAAAAAAAAAAAATTATCAGAACCAGGCATGCTAATTCCTTTGTGTATTGTCTGTGACTACCTTCATGCTACAACAGAAGAGTTTAATAGTTGTAACAGAGACTTTTGCCCAAACCTAAAATGTTTTGTCTCAAGTCCTTTACAAAAATAGTTCACTGATCCTGATCTAGCAGAAGGCTGCAAGACTGTTGTTCCAAGGTTCTGGATTCTCTTAGTTTCTATATCACTGTGTGATCTCAAGCAAATGATTTAGTCTCTCTGGTTCTGTTTCTTGTACAGTTAAAAAAGAGGGGAATACAAATCCAGCCCTCACAGAAATGTTGTTAGGATAGATAAGCATAGCACAGATAAGAAAATAAAACCATTAATCTTTTCTGTAAGAAAGATTATTTAAATTCAAAGTATTATTCATAAGGTAGATGCTGTTGGATGAGTCAGAAATGATGACTGATATAGTATTATTCTCTGATATTAGCTCTCTCAAGTACATCAGTGGAAGATTACTTACATCAGTGATAGCATATAGACTCCTGCACCGTGGTACTACATCAAAAGCTAAACTAATGCACCAGAATATTATTTAATCACAGTATCCAGTCAGAAGTGTGAGTTTTAATTGCTTCTTTATCCCTTTATCCTCTGAAGGCTGTCATTAAACATTTACAAGACATGAACTTCAGATCAGGCCAACATCTCTGCTAGGGTCATCTGGCAGCTGGCCAGTTTACTCCAGGACCAAGACAGAGCAGCCTTCCAGGCACAGGAGGAAGGACTCCTCCCCAGACAGCAGAACAGTGGTGGTGGTAGCACATGGGTTAGTTTGCAGAGCAAATACCAAAGATGTTTGTTTATGTTAAAACTTTAATTTGTATTTGATTCTTCGATGCATGACTGATAATCCAGGCTGGTTAAGCACATACACATATGATTAACAAATCTTTGCCTAACACATGTAAATATCGGGACCTTCTCTTACCCAAGAACTCCCTCAAAGCTCCAGGGAGGATCATCCTACAGGAGCAGCTCTTTATATAACTAAAAGCAGCCATCTAGGGAAGTCAGGCCTGGTCTTTGAAAATAACGTTGGCTCAGGTGCAGCCCATTTACAGACCCTACGTACACAACTCTGGATTCATGGCATAGATAAATTAGTGGACAATCATTTGCTCTATAAAAGGATTCTTCACCTTACAAGCAGATTCACTGCTGTGTTCCTTTACCAATCTATTGCCACTAGTGCAGTTACAATAAAATCCCACTGTTAGAATGCAGTACACATATACTTTTTTCATTGCTAACCGGGATGGAAAGATAAAGAACAGGTTGCACCTATAATTTCCTTAGATTTTAAGAGGTGGCTTTTGTCAGAATCTTTTGTTCTCAGCCTAGGAGCTTAATGTTACTTGTTTGTTATTTATGATAAGCTGGGAGAGATGGGGTGCATACTGCTTTAAAATGACAACAGTGAAATGGTCTTATGTGATTTCATTGACTAATACACTGTTTATCTGCCTGAGGTTTCAAAAAAGGAAGGAAGGAAGGAGGGAAGGAGGAAGGAAGGAAGAAAGGAAGGAAGGAAAAAAGGAAGGAAGGAAAAAAGGAAGGAAGGAAGATCAGTCATACAGGAATAAGCTAACTAGACTTTTGATGTTGAGTAATAATATTATTAATAATAGCTACCATATTTAGCATTACCACATGCCAAGAAGCATTCTAAGTGTTTTTCTTGCATTAACTCATTGAAGTTCAAACAAACCTAAAAGGTAGGTACAAATATTATCATTCCTATATTATAGATGAGGAAGTAAAGGTACAGAGAAGTACAATATCCTGCCCCAAGGCACAAGCTGGTAAGTGCAGAGCCAGGACTCAAACTCGGTAAAATTACCTCTACAGTTTGTGCTATTAACTACTGTGCTACATTGTCAAGTAAAGCAACTGTCAGGTGCTGAAATGTAGAGGTAAGGTTAGCATATGACATGTTTTCCATCTTCAAGAAGCTAATAAGAATTTCTGCTTTGGGCCATTAGAGAGGAACTGGTATCAGACTTGTCCTTTGCCATAAAAAAAGCTAGAAAACTGGACAAAATATATCAAACAACTAATTTCATACATTAGACAACATGAAAGTGAGGACCGTGATCCCTGAAATAAATGAAACAAAAGATTACCTCTATGATTGTCCCAGTTTTCTACCTGGAAGTGCATTTTAGGCCATAGAGCAGGGAGGGGAAACCCAAGTATAGCACAATGGTCTCATTAAATTGCAGAGACAGCAATTAGAGTTCAGGTAGTCTGAAGCAGCTATAATTTGTAGGACAGAATACCAGAGAGGAAGGAGTTACACAGAAAAAGAGCTCCCCAAGGGAGAATGAAGAAAACAAGATACAAGGGAAAGATTAGTCCAAAGGACTAATGGACCACAACTACCACGCCCTCTACCAGACTGAGTCCAGTACAACTAGATGGTGCCTGGCTACCACCACTGACTGCTCTGACAGGGATCATAACAGAGGGTGCTGGACAGAGCTGGAGAAAAATGTTAAACAAAATTCTAACTCACAGAAAAAGACCAGACTTACTGGCCTGACAGAGACTGGAGAAACCCCAAGAGTATGGCCCCTGGACACCCTTTTAGCTCAGTAATGAAGTCGCTCTTGAGGTTCACCCTTCAGCCAAAGATTAGACAGCCCCATAAAACAAAACGAGACTAATGGGGCACAACAGCCCAAGGAAAAGGACTAGAAGGCAGGAGGGGACAGGAAAGCTGGTAATAGGGAACCCAAAGTTGAGAAGGGAAAGTGTTGACATGTCATGGAGTTGTTAACCAATGTCATAAAACAATATGTGTACTGACTGTTTAATGAGAAACTATTTGTTCTGTAAACCTTCATCTAAAGTACAATTCAAAAAAAAGTATTTACATAAATAAATAGATTATAAAACCAGAATGGATTATGGAAAAGAAAAAGAAAAAGATCTCCAGGAATCTGTATATAGGTCTTTTTGAGTCTTTAGCTGAATAACTAGCTAAGCATGCATAGGGTGAAATTCCACAAGATTCAGCAAAGAACAACTGTCAGGGAGCTGTAGGCTGAACAATTCCCAGAGCCCACAGGGCTAGGAAAGTTGAGTTCTGATCAGCTAAAATGGAGAGAACTTGCTGACTCTGTGGCATATTCAGTAGAGACCCCAGAAGGGTCACACTTTAATAGTAGGGCTAAAGTAACCCCAGTATGAAAACTACTCTAGACTCACACTACCAAATCTTAAAAACAAGTCTTGAAAGGATCAAGCGCATCTATATTGCCAAAGCAATATTCAGTACTTTTGAAAGGAAGTCAAGAAATGCAGACACTCAACAATATAAAATTTTAAGTGTCCACTTTTCAGTAAAAAATAACTAGACATGTGAAGAAGCAAGAAAATGTGACCCATAACCAGGCCAGGAGAATACTCAGTTAAGAGAAACACATCCAGAAATGATACTGATGATGAAATTGGTAGATCAGGAATATAAACAGCTATTACAAATATATTCAAGGATTTAAAGGAAATAAAAAACATAATGAGAAGAAAAATGGAAATTATAAAAAGAATCAAATAAATCTATAACTGAAAAATACAGAATATTAAATTAAAAATTCATTGAATGGGCTCAACAACAGATTGGATAATGCCAAATAAAAGATTAGTGAACTTGAATACATAGTAATATCAAGCAGTGTAACATACAGGTAAATATAATCCCAGAAAATGGTGGTGGTGGGGGAGGGATAGCAGAAAAAAATATGAAGAATTACTGGCCAAGGCTTTCCAAATTTAATGAGAACTATAAACCTATATATCCAAGAAGCTCAATAAAATGCAAGCAGGATAAATAACAAGAAAATTGTTATAATCAACTTGCTGAAAACCAGCAATAAACAAATATCTTAAAAGCTTCCAAAGAGAAAAAACACATTACATAAAGGGGGAAAATATAAGAATAATCACTGATTTCTTGTGAGGAAACAATACAATTTCTTGTAGAAGACAAGGGAATGACATCTTTAAAGTGTCCAAACAAAAATTTGTCAAACTAGAATTCTATAATCAGCAAAAATATCCTTCAAAAATGAGGGTGAAATAAATATTTAGACAAACAAAAGCTCTTTCCCAAGACCTTGCAGTACTATAAATTATTTTAGTAAATTAGAGACTTTGCACACACTAAAATGGCAAAAAATAAAATGACTGACAATGCCAAGTGTTAGTGAGTATGTGAAGCAACTGGAACTCTCATACTTTATTGGTGGAGGTGTTAAATGGTATAACCTCTTTGGAAAGCAGTTTGGCAGTTTCACACATAGTGAAACAAAGTCTTACCAATAGAACACAGTAATTTCACTCCTAGGTATTTACCCAAGAAAAATGAAAACATAGGTCCACACAAAGACTTTGAATGTGAATATTCATAACATTTATTCATAATAGACAACAATGGAAACAGTCCAAATGTCCATCAGCTGTAAAATGAATAAATTGTTTTTGTGTTCATGTGATGGAATACTGTTTAGCATTAAAAAAGAACAAACTATGCAACAATATGGATAAATCCCCAAATTATCATGCTAAGCAAAAGAAGCCAAACACAAAAGATTATATATTGTATGATTCAATTCATATGTAATTCTAGGAAAGGCAAATCTAATCTACAGTGACAGGAAGCAAATCAGTGGTTGCCTATGGCTGAGGGTGGGAGGAACTAAAA
The DNA here is from genome assembly GCF_000243295.1 of Trichechus manatus latirostris. NCBI lineage: Eukaryota > Metazoa > Chordata > Mammalia > Sirenia > Trichechidae > Trichechus > Trichechus manatus. The sequence goes on along the minus strand of NW_004443945.1, from coordinate 21,040,465 downwards.
AGTGGTATGAGGGAACTTTTAGCAGTGATGGAAATGTTCTACAGCTTGATTGTTGTGGTATTGTGTATACATTTGTCAAACCTTATCAAATTGTACACTTAAAATGGATATATTTTATTGTAAGTAAATTATATCTAAATTGAGATGCTAATGGTTTTGTTGGATAAGCAATACTATTAACACTTACTGCTATCTAACTCTTTCCCAAGGCTTTGCAGTACTATGAATTATTTTAATCAGAGAACTGGGAGATTAGCATGGGCTGCCTTGGTCTGATTGGGCGTCACAGTTGGAAGTGAGCTTTCTAGCCTCCGAGTTCTTATAGAACTTTGAACCTCATATTCTAGCTCTTGGTGTGTACATCCTAGCTCCTCTAGTAGTGCCTCCTCAAGGGCAGGGGATTGGTACGACTACTACATGCTTTATTTAAAAATTTCCACTCAGCTCATTTTATTAAAGTAGTTAATGTTGAATGAATGCATTGCTAGAGAGAAATTGGGGTGGGCTACTTTGGAAAGTCTGAGTTTCCTGTCAACAGGGGTGTTCAAGAAAAGGCTGAGCAACCATATACACACACTCCTCATTTATCTACATGGCTAGGTTCCAAAGACCAGGTTGTTATGCAAAAATCGATTTTATGTGAAAATGAAGGATGAACATATCAGATCACAAAATGGAGGATGGCTGCATTATTATATAAGTGCCAAATTACATCATTACATAACTGCCAAACCACTGAGAATCATGGCACAACCAAGTTAACACATATGTGTAACCATCTCAGCCAGCGTTACTCTTGCCTTGCACTTCGGCATTCCTTACTGCCAGATGTACATTGCTAATGCACAGAATGGTTGGATAGTAGATTTTTTACTATTGTTGTAAATGTGAAGTGTCAGATAATGAGATAGTCAGTAAGTGAGGAGTAGGTTTATTAAGAATGTTACAAAGTATTTCAAGCATTAGACCAAGGTTGGACTAGAGAAATTCTTCTAGCCTTGAGACTGTGTGAAAAGAAAACAAAGGTTTTCTCCACAGAGAGAAGTGATCCTAAAAGCTAGGAGGAACAGTAGCCATTCTGACAATCCATTGACCACAGGCAGCATGGGATTCACCCCTAAACCAACAGAATGGAGTGCACCCCCACCGAACAAGCGCAGTGGGATTAGATGTCTGTTAATGAGCATGTGGAGTTGAATTAGAAGCAAGAGAAGGATCTGACTTTGGAAATGTACACATCAGACATGAAGTATAGTGGAAGGAATTTCAAAAAGCACAGATTTGTCTGAGAAGTTCTCTGAAAAGAGGGGAGATGATGTGGGCCTTGGTCATCTGAGGATGGCAGCTTCATAGAACTGCCCTTTTGCTTCACTCTGTGAGGGCACCTCCTGTGGCCTTATCCTTAAGATGAAAGAATGAATTCAGCACAAGGTCAAAAGATTGAAGTCTACAATCCTTTCACCAGACTCTTGCTTATAATTATCATTATTCCCTTTAAACTTAAGTTTACTCATCTGTAAAATGAGGATAATAATAATTATAGAATCCTTTGAGTATTTAATTAGATAATATATGCCAAATGTTTAGTACAGGTCATGGCACGTAGAAAATACTTACTAAATCTTGACTATGGTTATGGTTATGATTTTGTTACTTTTTATTATTATACCATATGTCATCGTGGTCCTTGCCATGAGGAAACTTGAAGTGATATGAGGTAGTGCCTTTTGAAGGCTTATAACAAGTTGGGAAGGTAAGACTCTCCCTCAATACAAGTGCCCTAAGAGTCTTCAGTGAGTTAGTGAAGAAACTCAGAGAAAGGAGAAAAACCATCTTTGCACCTCAGTGCTCCATCAGGAAGAAAATAAGTGGTTGCCTATGGCTGAGGGTGGGAGGGACTAAAAAGGGCTATAAGGGAACTTTTAGCAGTGATGGAAATGTTCTACATCTTGACTGTTGTGGTATTTACACTGATGTACGCATTTGTCAAAACTCCTGATGTTTGGCTGTAGCGTACCCTGTGCAGGGAAGTGAGGGAGCCTTTCTTGAGAGAAGAGCCGGCCCTTTCCTTTGTAAAGCTTATGCTTGATGACAACTCCAGCCTGTTTCTATCCTGCATTCTTCTTGCTTCTTACCAATGCCCTGCCACATCCACATAACCAATACCCCAGAGACAAAAAGTAGGAGTGTTATGTCCCAACGTCTGTACCATGCCCATAGTGAAACAACCTATGTCATCCAATAACACTCACATTAAAAAAAAAACCTCTATTGCGTTAAAATCAGGAACTTGGGGAGATTGAGGCTTTTCTCTTTTAAAGCTTCATCTGCAGAATCCCAATTACTTTTAGGCCTTCATTTCTACAGAGGTGTACCCCACTAGATTGAAAATTCCATGAGAGCAGGTACCTGGTCGCTTATGCTCACCATTGTATCCCCAAGGCCTAGCAAGGTACTTGGCACTTAGTAGGGGCTCAGTAAATAACAGTTGAATGAATACATTATCTCCTTTCCAAATGCCTTTTATGCAGGTCGAGTTTGAAAGAATTTTTAGTGGCTGCCTTGCTATGCAGCAGAGTGGAAGGTTAATACATTGCAAAGGTAACTGTGATCATTCTGAGTAGTCATCTAACCTATTTACAGCAACTGGAAGATTATTACTTAGCTGTATGAAATTAAACAAATAATTCATGCTTCATGTCCTTCATAATGAGGCCTTTTTACTAGTTTAATTAGTTAGTGAAGGACAGCATACTTTCCACCTTTTGTCGAGAATTCTGAAGGCTTTAGAGAAAAATGACTCAGGAGGTGAAACAGCAGGACTCCTGGTGTTATTTATAAACTCTGTGCTGGAAACCATTTCAGGGTTTGTGGCAGGGGATCTAAGCACCATTTACCTGACCCCATAATTCTGGAGTTTGAGTATAAATGATGGAACAGTTCATGACATGTTATCCCACAAAGTAGCGTTAGCTTCCTTTATATCATCATTAGCCTTTTTCTCTCTCTCTCTTTTATTTTCAAGAACACACAGAAGTGTGTACATTGCAGTTTATCTTGCCACAGAAGCATTTAATCAAATGTAGTATAATTATATTTTGAGTGGCTACTGAGAATAATCACTGTTTCTTCATTACAAGGATTGTCCTAAAAATTAATGAGTGTCAACCATAAATAGCACTGAGAATATAGCTACCTTTAAATATTAAATTTGCATCCCAGCCTTGTAGATTCCCTTTAAAAGGATTGCCATGGTTCAGGATTTTTTCACAGGCATTGACATTTAATGAGTATTCCTTGAA
>NW_004443945.1:21030575-21032406 GCF_000243295.1 Trichechus manatus latirostris | reverse complement strand
CAAGCGTTGAGGAATGGGGATACAGTGGTAAACAAGACAAAGTCCCTGCTCTTATGGATATTACACTCTAGTGGGAAAGATGGGCAACAAATAAGAAAACCAATACAAGAATAATATGGTTTCAGGTAGTAAAAGATGCAATGGAAAAAAAGCAGGGTAAGGGGGATAATGCGTGACCAGAGGGGAGAAGTAGGTTTTAGATAGGATGGTCAGGGACTTCCAGGAGGGGTGGCAGAACCTGCAGAGGGTGGCCTAGTAAGAACAGCAGGACGAGTGTCAGCTGGGGCTTGGCCATCCATCTTCTGATAGTCTCAGGCTGCCTGGACCCACTATATTAATGTAGCTCAAGTCTTCACTGTTTCATGTTCAAGGAAACCTTCAACCTAAATGTCCATCTCCTTGTTGTGAGGCCAAAATGGAGGTGAAGGACCAGAACAGCCAATGGGCCAAATCATGCAAATAATTTTCCACTGGGGAAAAGGCATTTACAGATTTCCTATGATAGGACAGTGAGAGATAGTACAGCACAATCATTAGGGCGTGTTTTTTTTTCGATTAGAGATACCTAGGTTTGACTCCAATCTCTACCACTTAGACCTTAGACAAGTAATTTAAATTTTGTTTTTAAATCTATAAATGACACATGATGATCACTTTCTCATGGGATTATTGGGAGAATTAAATGAAATAATCTCCAAAAATCCCTTAGCATACAAGAAGCACTCAACAAATGGTAACTATTATTCTTGTTATTCCCACATATGGATAGTCTGTAGTACCATCTTCATGCAGTAATGATTAACTAATCTTACTGCCACCATACAGTTCTTCAGCTTTATGGAGAGATGAATCATTATCACACGGTTTGTGTACCCTGTGAACTGGAGGTCCACCAAGTGTGTTGGTGTTGACCCGAAGTATGTTGTTAAAATTATCCCAACAACCAATCCCTATTTTCCAAGAGATAGAGGTACAGGGGCTTAGTGGCACACCTGAAACTTCTTAACACAGGCTTGGAGATTCTTGAGTATAGTGATCATCAGCTAAGTTGAGAGTTTAGCAACTACAATTATAATACTTTTCATGGAGTTTTGATCAAGGATTACTTTCCCCTTGCCTTCCTTTCTGTTCCCTTCCTTTCCCTTCTCTCTTACTAGTTACTTTCTCTTCTGAGGAGCTATGGGTTAGGAACCTATTAATTAGCTGTTTCTGACTCTAATTTCAATGAGATTTAGTATACTAGAGGTCAAAGTACCCTTTTGAAAAGAGAGATTAAATGTCTGCAAATTCTGTGAATTGATTTTCTAATTGTTTTGGTAGTAATGTTTTTTCATTTGATAATGTTGCTGAAAGAAATAATTTTAATTAAATTTTAAATGTATTTTTAGCATTTTATGGATTCTAGAGAAACTTAAGTTTTCTTGCAGGGAATAAGTTAAGACCATAACGTTCTTCTCTAACCCCGTAATTATTATGATCCGGGGAATGTCTGTAATAACATTCCATTGCAATTAAATTATGTACTCCAGACTGTTCAAAATCTGTTTATAAAGAAAAAATGGATTTTCTACAGCTGCTTGCCTGTGAGTGTATCCTTAATGCAACATTCCTTTAGCCAATGTTTGCACTGAAATAATAGACTTGAATTTAAACTTCCAAAGCTTTCAAATGTCTTTCAAAAACTTATAATACAAATTGCTTAGTTTTTGTACACTAAAACCTGGTGATTACATATAAATGAGACTCAACATACAGTAAGAGGGGGCTCCAAGAATCTTTGTATATTCGCCTACCCATCTTTTCAGGAATTAGGATATTTTCTGTCTTGTTC
>NW_004443945.1:21011623-21029263 GCF_000243295.1 Trichechus manatus latirostris | reverse complement strand
ACTGAGTTATTCAGGAGGATAGTTTGAATTTGAACCCAGGTCTATCTGCCTCTAAATCCAAATTCTCTCAGCTGTAACTCCCTGCCTAGGTCCAACTTCTCCTTTGCTGACATACTCAAGGATATGTCTTTTCACGTTCCAAACCTCCCTTTGCAAATAACTTCCTGAAGATGAGCTGCTCATCTCATACTGTAGCATTTCCAGGGTTGAATATTGGCCTTTGGAGCAGGCTTGTTCCTACTGTCTATTTCTAAAAAGCGTTTGATGATCCCCTGTTCAGAGCTCATCTACCTGTCGAAAGATACTATGAAATTTATCCCTAGGGATACTTAACATTCCCCTGCCCTGAGATTTCAGGTACTCTCTGAAATTGAAATGCAGGATATTCCTCAGTGCTGGTCTTTAGATCAGTAGCTGTCACTGATAAAATGTCTGCTTGGAATTGCAGAGACAAAACTGCAAGACAGCCAACAGCCCCACCCTCATATCCCCTGTGGTTAGTTAGCAGTGTTTGCATGGGTGATATCTGATTTTCTGGAGTTGTTTTAGTGTTATAAAATGTTTGTGGGAATTTAGGTCTCTGAGGAAATGCCTTCCTTAAGTCTCTAACTCTAAAAGGAGGCAGCCAAATTCCCACCCATCCAGCACTCAAGTTCTTTCAGTCTGGGAGAGAAAGGGAAGTTCAGAGGCCCAGAAAGGGCACGCACAACCATTTTTTGCCTCTATTTTTTTCGGTATGGAATTTGGAGGCTTTGGGACAGGAATTTTTATGTCATCCTACCATGCAGTGTCTGTAAGAGGCTCTGGATTGGAGAAAAATTGCCCCAAGCTAGTCAAACCCTGTCTGCTGGAATTAAATGTCTCTTCCTGTTTCCCGATGTTTGCAATTCTGATTCCTCCTCCATCCACCCTCAGTGACTTCCATTCTTTGAACCCCATGACTCTGTCCTTAACTTGTGCACTGGATTTGACATTCACCAGATGCTCTCTGGGGTCCAGAGCATATGCTCCCCACCAGTTTCAACTAATTCTAAAATGTCACTGTTTCTGTTAAAATGCTTCTAGCTACTACCAAAGTAAACACGCAGACTGTCCTTCCTGGGTGTGCTGTAAGCTCATCACAGAGTCTTTTGGTTTTAAAACAGACTTCTGGCCTTTCCACTAGGAAGTGTGGTTAATTTCATCCACATGCCTTCCAGAGAATTCCAGAGGTTGGGATGCCATCAGGCCCTGGTCCTTGTTGCTCCCCACCCCCACCCCAACTATACCTCCCCTGAACTGTCTCCTTGCCACCATGGCTGTTCACACACCTCTACCTCCATGTTTTGCGAGAGCATCCCCCTAAGGTATAGCTGCAGTCGCACCTGTCCTGCCCATTGGCCCCCAGTGGCTCCCCATTTATGAACAACATTCAATCTGTTTTCAGCCAGACATTTAGAAGCTTCCACTGTTGGTCACCAACTTTATCTGCCGATAATTAACCCAGGTTACCCTTTATGTCAGTCAAACTGGAATATGCACAAGCTCTATTCCTTTCACCTGGAATGCCAATGCCCCCCGCCCCGTCTGCTGACATGTGAGCGCTTGTGCTGGGTGTTCTCTTTTACCAATCCGTATCATTCCTCACTTTCCTCTATCCTGTACTGTGCCTTGGGGCTAACTTTTATGGATTACATTAACAAGTCACCTTACCCTCTGCGTTTGGGCAATGGGAGGCCCATAGGATATTGGGAAGCGCCATCAAGGATTCTGATCCCACTGGCTCCTTTCTCTGACTTCTGCTACCAATAACCACAGCTCTTCAGGCAACCCTATCCTACAGGGTAATTGGGTTCCAATAATCATTCTCTCTCTCTTTGCCCTTTCAGCCCTAGGAGTGGTAGTGGCTCCCCCCATTGTTGCTAGCCCTGGAGTGCTTCATCACCCTTTTTTGGTTTTACTTAACCCTGAATACTCTTGGTAAATAACACTTTCATTATATTCTCCAAGTTACCTTCTTGGAATGCCCCAGCTGTATCTTACAAGGACTCTGACAGTACCCTCAAGGCCTAGCTGTCTCATAAAATTTGTTGATTTCATTAATTCATTCAACAGATATACATTCACCATCTATTGGGTGCTATGTTATAGGCACTGGTGACACAGTGGGGAACAAAACACAGGTCCTGCCTTCAGGAATCTTACAATACAGTGGATGAGGGGCGGGCAGGAAGGGCATTAAGCAAGCAAGTACAGCGAGCACACAGTAAGGAGACCTAACCTAGTCTAGGGGCCGGATAAGGTCATTCAGTTACATGAGCTACCCACTACTTTGTTGTCTTTTTCTCATGACAGTACATTCAGACTGTGCTGCTCTTATGTACACATTTCTTTGCAGAGTAAGCTTTTGAGAGCAGAGACTGTGTCTGTTTTACTTTAATCTCTGCCTCAACCCTAAGCCCACTGCCTAGAATATTATAGAGACTCAATAAATGTTTGTCTAATTGAATTAGATTGAATCTTCAAAACATTTAGGGCCTCAGCTGCAGCCCATGCACTGAAGGTTTTATGTTATCGTTGGGATGATGGTGACATCCACCCTTTCTGAGCTACTGGGTTAACAGAAAATATGTTTTACTAGTTTAGAAAGAAAATCACTGAGAGAGAAGAAGCCTTCTAAACACAAGTTAAGGGTTTGGTAAATATCGAAAGCTTAATGCACCCTGTTTTGGATATTTGCTGACAGGCATCGGAGCTATTAATTGTCAGCGTTAGTGGTTTTGCTTTCTTTTATACTTTTTTGCCTCATTGGCTTGCATTGTGTTTAATAGTACCAGGGTATGGCATATGAATAAATAAGAGAGAAATCAAACCTCCCCTCCAGAGCAAGGGGCTTGGGAGGGTACCAGTACTAATTGCTATGCAATGGACTCTGACTCTTAATGACCCCATGTGCATCAGAGTAGAACTGTTCTCCATAGGGGTTTCAATGGCTGGGGTTTTTGGAAGCAAATCACCAGGCCTTTCTTTCCAGGGCCTCTGGGTGAACTTGAACCACCAATCTTTTGTTTAGCACCCAAGCCTGTTAACCATTTGCACCACCCAGGGGCTCCTTTGGAAGGATAGACAGGGGGAAATCTTAGTATGAAGTTTAAAAAAATTAAGTTTGGCTTGGGGGAAATATAGACAGCATCCAGAGGCAAGGGAGGGCTCAGGAATAATAAAAACCAAAACCAAACCCATTGCTGTTGAGTCAGTTCTGACTCATAGCAACCCTGTAAGACAGAGTAGAACTGCCCTATAGGGTTTCCAAGGAGCAGCTGGCTGGTGGATTCCAAAAGGTTGGCAGCTGAGCTCTTAACCACTGCACCACCAGGGCTGCTCAGGAATAATAATAGGACAGAAAGTGGAGGATTGGGAGAGAACCCTGGAAATGTGGTAAAAACCACTCCAAAAAAATTATTGGATAAAATAATAATTGTTGTTGTTATATTTGTTATTGCCAGCAAATCAGTTCTGACTCATGATGACCCATGTGTTTATCTTTTAATAATGAATAGCTTAGCTGGTAATTCTTCAGTGTGAGAAATGATAAAATGAGAATCTGTAGAGGTAAGGAAACTCTGTGGCCTGGCATTTGTCTGACGGTATCTGCCAATCCCTGTTTGCCTGAAGCATGGATTTTAATGAGCAATAAGTGAATGTGAGACAGCGGACAAAACTTGGGGGCCTCTAATGTCCTTATATAATATAAATTATTAACTTTTGACTTATTAAGGTAAATATTTGCACTATAATTTCTAAGGTCTCCACTTACAAAGACTAGAAATAGAGTGTGTAACTTCCACATGCTAAAAGAATAGAAATAAAGAGTTTAACCACTAGACTAGTAGGGTGGGGAAAAAAGGTATGAGAGGAGGAAAAAAAAAATGATCCCAAAGAAGTTAAGAAAGAAAGAAAAACAAGAAACTTAGAAAAGAAAATGAACAAATAGAAAGCAAAAACTAAGACGGTCCAGATGAATTCAATTTAACAATAATCACAGTCTGCATAAATGGATTATATTCTCCAGTTAGAAATCAAAGATTGTTAGACTATATTTTAAAAATCCAATTCTAAACTATTCATAAGAGAAACTGAAAACATAAGAACAGAGGAAGACTTCAAGTAAAATTATGGTAAAAGGGTAATACTCTGCACAAGGAAGCTGGTGTGGCTATGTTACATATTAAGAAAACACAATTTCAGGACAAAAAGCATTATTACAGATTAAGCGGATGACTACAATTCAAAAATGTTCAATTCACCAGGAAGATATTGTTCTAAATTTATATACCTCTAATAGTGTAATTTTGAAAAATATAAAAAAGGAATTGCTGGAGCAACAAGAAAAATAAAAATATCTAAAATAACAGAGGGACATTTTAACATATCTCTCTCCAAATTAATAGATCAAATAGACAATAAATCAGGAAGGAGTTAAAAGATATGAAGAACACAACAAGCTGGCTCTAATGGACATACACAGAATACTGAAAGCACATTATTTTCAAGTACATATGGAACATTTATAAAACCTAATTGTATAATAGGCCATAGAGCAAGTCTCAACAAAATACAAAGAATCTGTTTCATATAGACCAGAATCTTAATTCTCTAACAATTAAATTAGAAATCAATAGTGAAAAAAAATAACTAAAGAAACCACATACTTTTGAAAATTAAAAAAACACATTATAACTTATGAGTGAAAGAACAAGTCAAACTAGGAATTAGTAAATATTTAGAAATAAATGATTATGAAAATACTAATCAGAACTTGTGGGATATAGCTAAAGCACTGTTGGAGGTAAATTGTAGCCTTACCTGTGTATGCTAGAGGAAAAGGAAGTCTGCAAAGTAATAAGCTGAACATTCAACTCAAGAAGTTAGAAAAAGAAAAACGAATAAACCTAAAGAAAGTAGAAGAAGAGAAATAATAAAGATAGGAGCAGAAATCAATGAAAGAAGAACTGTGCAATAGGAAAGATCCCAAAAGCCCATATTTTTCATCATTTTTTTGTTCAAAAGACTAACAAAACTGACACAATGCTGGCAAAATTAATGAACATGAGAAAAGACAGCAACAACCAACACCAGGAATGAAAAAGAGGCATCACTATAGATGCTGCAGATATAATCAGAGATAATGACAGGATAATATTGACAAATTCATGCCAATTATTTGAATATTTTGGCAAAACTAACAAATTCTTAGAAGAATACAATTTCCAACATTGATTCAAGAAAAGTACAAAACCTGAATAATACAATAACCTTGAAAGAAATTGAATCATTAGTTAAATTTTTTACGATAAAGGAAGTATCAGACTTAGATGGCTTTGTGAGTTCTACAAAATAACCAGGAAATAAATCATTTCAATTTTACACAAACTATTCTGTAGAGTACAGAAAAAGGAAGAACACTTTCCATTTATGAATCAGATATATCCTAGACACTAAAACCAGGTAGCCACAAACAGAAAAGGCAAATTTTTTAAAGTATATAGTTTACAATAGCAACAGAAAATATAAGCCACCCAGGAAAGAAAACTAACAAAAGGTATGCAAAACTTTATTACAGAACTTCATTGAAAGACATTGAAGAAGACTTAAATACATGGAAGCACACCATTTTCATGGCTAAAACACAATATCCTAATATCATAAAGATGTTCTCCCCAAATTGATATGTAGATTAACACAATTCCAGTCACATTTCAAAAAGATGATTTATAGAATTTAAAATGATTCTAAAATTGAAATGGTAGAACAAATGGTCAAGAATCACCAAGACTCTCCTGAGGAGAAGGAAGAGGAGGAGAAGGAGGAAGAGAAGGTGAGGGAACTTGTCCTGCCAGATATCATGGCTTAGAAAGCAGTAGTAATTGAGATAGTGTGATATTGCCATAGGGACAGACAAATAGAACACTGGAACAGAATTAGAAAGCCCCCAAACAAACCTACACAGATAAGGAAAGTTCATGACAAAATTCATACTGGAAATCAGTGGAGAAAGAGGCTATACTGTTGTTGTTGTTAGGTGCTGTCAAGTCAATTCTGATTCACAGTGACCCTATGTATTAACAGAACTAAACACTGCTCAGTCCTGCGCCATCCTTAAAATCACTGTTATGTTTGAGCCCATTGTTGAAGCCACTGTATGAGTGCATCTCATTGAGGGTCTTCCGCTTTTTCACTGACCCTGTACCAAGCATGATGTCCTTCTCCAGGGACTGGTCCCTCCTGATAACATCTTCAAAGTAAGTCAGCTGACGTGTCACCATCCTGGCTTCCAAAGGGCACTCTAGCTGTATTTCTTCCAAGATAGGCTTGTTCGTTCTTTTGGCAGTCCATGGTATATTCAATATTCTTCACCAGCACCTTAATTCAAAGGCGTCAATTGTTCCTCGGTCTTCCTTATTCAATGTCCAGCTTTCACATGTACATGAGACAATTGAAAATATCATGGCTTGGGTCAGGTGCACCTTAGTTCTCAAAGTGACATCTTTGCTTTTTAACACTTTAAAGAGGTTTTTTGCAGCAGATTTGCCCAGTGCAATAAATGTTTTGATTTCTTGTCTGCTGCTCCCATTGGCATTGATTGTGGATCCAAGTAAAATGAAATCCTTGACAACTTCAGTCTTTTCTCTGTTTATCATGATGTTGCTTATTGGTCCAGTTGTGAAGACTTTTGTTTTCTTTATGTTGAGGTGTAATCCATACTGAAGGCTGTGGTCTTTGATCTTCACCAGTAGGTGCTTCAAGTCCTCCTTGTTTTCAGCAAGCAGGGTTGTGTCATCTGCATAACTCAGGTTGTTAATGAGTCTTCCTCCAATGCTGATGCCTGTTTCTTCTTCATACAGTCCAGCTTCTCGGATTATTTGCTCAGCATACAGATTGAATAAGTGTGGTGAAAGGATACAACACTGACAGACACCTTTCCTGATTTTAAACCACGTAGTATCCCCTTGTTCTGTCTGAATGACTGCCTCTTGGTCTATGTATAGGTTCCTCATGAGCACAATTAAGTGTTCTGGAATTCCCATTCTTTGTAATGTCATCCATAATTTGTTATAATCCACAGAGTCGAATGCCTTTGCTTAGTCAATAAAACACAGGTAAACATCTTTCTGGTATTCTCTGCTTTCAGCCAAGTTCCATCTGACATCAACAATGATATCCCTCATTCCACATCGTCTTTGGAATCCAGCTTGAATTTGTGGATGTTCAGTGTTGATGTACAGCTGCAACTGTTTTTGAATGATTTTCAGCAAAATTGTAATTGTGTATGATATTAATATATTGTTTGATAATTTCTGCATTCTGTTGGATCACCTTTCTTTGGAATGGGCACAAATATGTATCTTTTCCAGTTGGTTGGCCAGGTAGCTGTCTTCCAAATTTCTTGGCCTAGACAAATGAACGCCTCCAGCGCTGCATCTGTTTGTTGAAACATCTCAATTGGTATTCCATCAATTCCTGGTGCCTTGTTTGTCACCAGTGCCTTCAGTGCACACTGGACTTCTTCCTTCAATACCATCTATAAATTTTCTGGAACAACTAAAAAATAAAAATAGAAGCCAACCTCAGACCCTACACAAAAATCTATTCCAATTATCAATGGATGAAGTACTTAAAATTTAAAAGCAAAACTTTAAAAATATTAGAATAAAACATCAGAAAATATCTTTATGATATTAGGGTAGGGAAGGATTTCTTAAACAAAACATTAAAAGTCCAATCATAAAGGAAAAAATTCATAAATCTGACTACACTCACGTTAACAATGTCTGTTCATCAAAAGACATGATAAAGAGAGTGAAAAGATGAGCCACAAACTGGGAAATTATATATACAAACTTATTACCAAAAATAATTAGTATCTAAAATATATCAAGAATTCCTATAAATCAATAAGAAAAAGACAAACCAGGTGAAAAATGGGCAAAAACTGTGAATAGACATTTGAAGAAAATACATTTTATTTAATGTGCTTAATCTCATTAATAACTTTAAAAAATAAAATTAAGACCATACTTGGAGGACATTATGCTGAGTGAAATAAGTCAATTATAAAAGACAAGTATTGAATGTTCTCACTTTTATGAAATGACATCAATTGGTAAATATAGAGAGACTAATGTTCATTAGTGGTTATTGTAACTGGAGGGAGGGAGAAATACTGCCTGGGTAGTAGTCACTCTCTGTCTATAGTAATGGGAAAGGTGGCACTGAATATGGGTGAAGTTTGCACAGCATGACTGATGTAATTAATGTCAGTAAGTTGTACATAGGGAAAAGGGATGAATGGGCAAATGCTAGGTTGTATATGGTTTTACAACACTAACAACAACCAAAAAAGGGTGGGGGGGGCTACAGATGCTGATACTAATTAAATATAACCAATCACCTCATGGGATTAGTTCTCTTGGTTGAAGGGCTTAGGGCCATGGTCTTGTGAGATAGTCCAGTCATTTGGCATAGTTTAGTTCTTAAATTTTATGAATCTACCCCCCAGTATGGTGAATATTGTTGTCTGTGGTCTTAAAAGCTTATAAGCAGCCATCTAAGATATAATTATTAGTCTCTATTCATCTGGATAAAAGAGAAAGAAGGAAACACAAGAATTAGAGAAGGAATTAGACTGAACGACTAATTGTCTCTGTGAACCACTGCCTTCTCCACCTTTAGATCAGAACTAGATAGTGCCTGGATACCACTACTGAATGTTCTGATTAGGGACACAATAGATGAATCCTGATAAACAGGGAGGGAAATGTGGGTCAGAACTTCAAATTCTTAAAGAATCCTGACTTACCGGACCTATTGAGTCTGGGGGAGTCCCTGAGATTATGGCCCTGAGTTGCTCTTCAAACCTTGAATTGAAACTATACCCTGATGTCACCTTTAAACTAAATAACAGTTTACCTCAAAGAGGAAAGGTTGTTACCCGTGAGTGTTGCATTTAAAAAAAAAAAAATTATATAAGAAAAAAGGGTCTACAGTTATTTTAAAGCATAGATGAGAAGGTTAGGGGGCAGGGAGTTTAAGTAAACGGAAGTGAAATAACTAGAACAGAAATAATGTGAATGTTGACACAATGTGAAGAATGTAACCAGTGTCATTGATCATTATGTCTAGAAACTGTAGAATGGGAATGGGTTTTGCTATGTATATTCTCACCAAAAATAAAATTAAAACCATACTGAGATATCCTGTTATACCCATCAGATTAGTACAAATTAGTTGACAATACCAAGAGTAGTAGAGGATATGAAGCAACAGAAAGGCTCATTACAGTGGAAGTATAAATTGAAAATTACTTTGGAAAACAATTTGGAATTGCGTGGTAAAGTCAAACACACACATACTCTGCAGCCCAGCAACAATTCCACTCCTACACATAGACACTAGAGAATGTTGATTGTTGTTGTCATTGGTTGCCATTGAATCAGCTCTGATTCATGGAGGCCTTATGTATAACAGAACAAAACATTGCCTGGTCCTGTGTCATCTTCATGATCGTTGGTATTTTTGAGTCAGTTGTTGTGGTTATTTGTCAACCTGTCTCACTGAGGGTTTCCTTCATTTTCATTGACCTTCTACTTTACCAAACATGATGTCCTTTTCTAGCAACTAGTATTTCCTGATGACGTGTCCAAAGTAAATGAGTCAAATTCTCACCATCCTTGCTTCTAAAAAGCATTCTGGTTGTATTTCTTCTAAGATTTATTTGTTCTTTCTTTTGGTAGTACACGGTATATTCAATATTCTTTGCCAATGCCACAGTTTGAACACATCAGTTCTTCGTTTGTCTTCCTTTTTAATTATTCAACTTTCGCATGCATTTGAAGCAATTGAGAAGATCATGGCTTGGGCTAGACATACCTTAGTCATCAAAGTGACATCTTTGCTTTTTAAAACCTTAAAAAGGTTGTTGATAGAAGCATATAACAGAAAACTGGAAACAACCTAAATGTCTATTGTCAGGAGAATGAATCAATAAATATAATAAGATGATAACATAATCAATAAAAAATGAAAATATTACAGCTATACACAATAACGGAGCCCTAGTGGTGCAATGGATAAGAGCTCGGCTGCTAACCAGAAAGTCAGCAGTTCAAATCCACCAGCTACTCCTCGGAAACCCTATGGGGCAGTTCTACTCTGTCCTATAGGGTCGCTATGAGTTGGAATTGACTCGATGGCAATGGGTTGATTTTATACACAATAACAAACAAATCTCACATAGGCTTCAGCAGAAAAAGCCAGTTACAGAAATATATCTGGAGTATATGATTCAAAGAAGGCAATATTAAACAATAAATCATACATAGGTACGTGCATGTATGTGGTAAAGTTATAAAGAAAAGCAAGGAATGATTAGTGCACAGGCAGGACAGGATAGGCTAATGGGTACCTCTGGAGGGAGGAAGGGACCTATAAGATGAGGGGTCACATAAAATGGGCCTCCAATACTGGTAGTATCTTTCTTGCATTGAATTGTGGATATATTTGTAATTTTTTATATCATCACCCTTTACAATATATATTTATATTTCCTACAGTCTTTTGTATACATGGTATATTTCACAATAAAACAGGAAGGAAGGAAGGAAGGCTAGCCAAAGGCTAAAGAACTGCAACTGGAATCCAAGGATGAATAAGAGAAACAGAGAAGATACCCTGAGACTCTGATCCAGGGCTGAAACTACTGAAAAGCTTCGCTCTTGAGTAGGAAGAAAGCTTTTAAGTGGGACAGAGACTCCTGCTGATGCCCTTGAAGGTTGCTGTGGGATTTCATGGCTGCGCGAAACAAATGAGTGATTTGAGAAGGACACTTTAACAAAAGAGTATTGACTTTCTTTTACATCCAGGAAGATACATAATCTCTACACCCTTGTGAATAAATATGAAGATATTCGTATCAGTTACTTAAACAAATAAAGGTTTATTTTTCCTCACATAACATAACAGAAGTAGGCAGTGCAGAGCTGGTTCAGTGAGTTGGCAATATTTCTAAATCCAGGCTCTGTTTGTTTTTCCACTCTGCCATTTTTAGTTTGTGGGCTTTTTGCCCCATACTGCTCCAAACTTCCCATCTATCTTAAACACAGCACTAGGAGCATCTTCTTAACCCTTTTGTCAGGAAAGTAAAGGCTTTCCTAGAATTCTCCTGCAGCCCACCACTCATATCCTAGTGGTCAGATGGTGTCACATGGCCACTTCTTGCTGCGGGTGAGGCTAAGAAACTAATTATTTTGCAATTGCAGTCCGTACAGTAGGAGCAGGCAAGATTGAAGTGGGGAGGAGTGGTTTCTGAGCAGCAATGCAGCAGCGTCTATCAAAGTACTGCACTAAGAATTCTTCCCCTTTTCTCCCCAGGTGCCAGTCTACTTGATGACCTATTTAAGTATTTCTCCTTCCATCACTCCCATGGAGACACCATGACTGTTATGGATCCAAAGGAGATGAATATTGCCGCTGCTCTTTGGGCTGTTGTCTCTTATGTCGTTGCAGACATGGAAGAAATGCTGCCCAGATCCTAGCAAGGGCAAGAAAGAAGGCATGTTCTTTCTTTCCAGCCAGGAGTCCTGGGTCTATAGATTCAGGAAGCCCATCTTCACCTAACAATCTAATCTCATTTGTCTTCAAAGCATACCCCTTTTCCAGATTTCTGTTATCATCTTTCTTGATATTTTCTGAATTGTCTGTTTCTAGAATAAGAAATTATTCCTGCCCCAACTTAGAATCAGCAAATGATAGGGATCACATAGGGGGCATTTCTTTATACCACCTGTGAAAAATAATCTTCCTATTTTCAAAGTAAGCACTGAATAAATCTTTGGAAGGCCTTTGATATTTATGTGTTTATTAAATCAAATACAGTGACATCAATGTTTGTGTTTAATGTTATAAATTGAAGTTGTAAAGGAATTACACAATTGTAGTATGATCTTAATTGAATGTATGTAGGAATTTGGCTTTCTAATTTATACATGTTTATATTACTTCCATTCTTTAACTAAGGTTCAGTTTTTTTTTTTAATTAACAAAAAAATTTCATCAACTGGAGAAAAATCAAGTATGTATAATCCAATTGCCTTATTAAAGATGAATACTGGGGTCTGTAATTAGATAAATGATAATGCCATTTTATATTTATGTTTTAGATATTTCACGCAACATCTCCATTGGTTTGGGGTTTGTTCACGTTTTGCTGATAACAAGGTTGAGGCGCAAATAGACTGAATAACTTTCACAGGATTACAGAGGAAAAGCAATGATCACCATCCAAGGACAGTGACCCTGAAGTAGAGGATACTAGGGACAGATAATCTAAGATAGGGTATTTACCTAGAGCAACCTGAGATAATGTGGATTCATTATGATTCAGGAGGGACCAGAATCATAATGAAAAAGCCAAGGTTATAACTAGGATGACAAAGGCAAGTGTTGAGGTGAGGTGAGGTGAGGCTGGAAGAGTAAAAGAAGTGTCAGCAATCAAAAGGGTCTGAGAAAAGAACAGAGAGGGACGTACCCCTCTGCTCATGGCAAGCAATTCAGCACCAAGACTGTGAACAGTAAAGCAATGCCTTTGATGTGGAGCCTACTCTTCCATATAGGGGAGAACTGATCGTGCAAGTGGCTGGAGAAAAGGCTTCATGACAGGGACATGAAAGACTGAGATGGAAACTATAAAACAGAATCAAATGCAAATGCTGAAAAAAATAATAAAACTACAGTGTCAGTGATGATTAATTTATTGGTTGGGCTCATCACACACTGGACAAGGCTGAAGAAGGAATCAGTGAACTTGAAGATAGGTCAATAAAAAATTTTCAAACTGAAACACTAAAACAAGAGTGAAAAAAACAAACAAACAACAATAACAAAAAAGCCAGAATGGAACATCCAAGAGTTCTAAGATAATATCAAATGGTCTAACATACATGTAATTGGATTCACAGAAGAAGACAAGGTATCAATTTTATTAATGGTAATAATTAAAATGATTGAAGGATACAGTATGGACTTTTATTTCTGGCAAGATAGCTGACCAATACTCTGACCGACCCTCCCAGTGAAAACATTTCAGAAACTAAAAATTCTGGATAACATTTTAGAAACACTTTCCTAAATATATTAATGAATTGGTTAAAAAGTAAAGTGTAATTAGACAAAAAAAAAAACCAGCAAAGGCATGAATCAAGAGAGATATGCAGAACATTAACTCAGCATCCTCTTTGAGGAAATCTGCAGAATTTGGTCAACTTAAATGTCATTTACCATAATTTTACAAAAACAACATGTGCGTTCTACGTTTGTTTGTGAACAAGCCCTCCCCCCCACCCGCAGGAGGTATTTTCATAAGCACACTTTAGTATGCTAGTTTTTTAAAGCATGTAAAACAAACATAGAACTGTGTGTGTTATTTGAGCAAAAATGCAGTACACAGCACTGCAGGCCTCAAGAGACTAAACAAAGCCAAGGGCCTTCCAAAGTTAGGAATACTAGAGAACACCAGTAAAATGGGGACCCCACAGGGCTATACCTCCATACATACAATGGTGAACCGGAAATAACTCTGAGGAGTGCAAGAAAAATTACCTCCATTGAGTAAGTGCTGAATGGAGGTGAAAGTCTCATCTAAGAATTCATAACTGCCTGCCAGCCCTCTTGGAAGATTTCAGCTGAAATTTAATTTATTTTGATGGCTTAAAAAACCTTCAGTATGAGAATTTAGCTTAATTTGGTCCCAAATGTATAATGCTCCCAGGTAGTTGGCAGAAGCAGAAGTAAATATTCTCTGGAGAAGCCTACCTCCCATCACAGGCTCCAAAGAAATTCCCATAGATAAAGTTACAAAAAATATGACCCCTCAGTCAAAAGTAAAACAAAACAATCATCACCAAACCAACCAAGCAACAGATAGGAAAACAGGGAACATAGCATTTTGAGGAAGAGCAAACCAAAAAAAGTGCATTAAACCCACAATGTCCTCTGATACTAGAATTTTTAGATTGAGAATTTTTTAAAACTCCGGAGAAGAGAAAATGGGGACAAATAAATATCTGAAGAAATAATCAATGAAAATTTTCCAGAAATAATGAACATGTCAATCCACAGAATTAAGACACCCCATGAATTCCAAAAAATGAATGAATAAATCTACACTAAGACCATTCTAGGGTAAATATATCACAAACTTTAGTAAAACAAAAAGAAAAGTTTTAGTCAGCATATATTCAAAGAGGCAAAAGTGGGAAACGAACAAGCATGCTGCCAGGGCTATTGTTTGTGCGAGTCCAAGGAATATTATACAATAAGCAAAAGTGGGAAAATGGACAAGCATGCTGCTACAGCAATGTCTGCCAGAGTCCAAGAAAATATTACAGAATAGGCATGAATGGGAAAACAGACAAACATGGTGCCACAGCCATGTCTGTTCGAGTTCAAGGTATATTACAGAACAGGCAAGAATAGGAAAATGGACAAGCATGCTGCTAGAGCTAAGTCTGCCCGAGTTTGAGGAACGTGACAGAATCATCAGTACATATTAACATTAGAAATGGGCAAAACCATTGAAACCTTCACCTTTTCAGACTGACTAAAAACTGTTAAGTCACTGTGATTCTACATTTTGAATCATCTTTCTTAACAATCATTGGTACAGGTTTCAGTAACAACAGTCAGGAAAGTCTTCATTGGTCCAACAAATCTTACTATTCACTAAATGCTAATAGAAAAAGATAAGGGTGGAAAGTCTGTGGGTCTTTTGTGCTGTTTTATTAGTTTATATGAAAGTTTCCATGAAAGATGTTTTCTAAGGTTGTTCTAGCTGTTGTCTTTATACCTCAGGGCCCAGTTGATGTGTCCTTGTGGGTTCTTGTGAGTCCAGCTCCAGCTGGGTCACATTTTAGAACACGGAATTATCTCCTAAACCAATATTATCTCCTAAATCGAGACGTATCATAGAGGAACTACAGACCACAAAAGACAAAGAGGAGATCTTTGAAGCAAGAGATAGGAGATGGATTAGCTTAAAAGGAGCAATAGTTGGACTTCTAGATGACTTCTTAATAATAGCAATTATGCAAGCCAGAAGACAGTGGAATGGTATCTTCAGCATGCTAAGAGAGAACACTTATCAACCTAAAAACTCTTCGCTGAGCAAACATACCTTTCAAGAACAAGGACAAAATAAGGATATTTTCAGAAAAATAAAAACTGAGAGAGTTTACCACCAGCAGATCTTCACTACAGGAAATTTGAAAAGGTGTACTCCAAGCAAAAATTAACAATCCCGGAGTGAAGACTAATATACAACAAGATAGAAGTTTAGCTCTAGGCCAAAACTCTATGTGTGATCTTCCAGGCCCCACTATAGGTAAGTACAAAGGCTTTCTGGAAGGCTTCATGGGGGAAAGCTTCCCTCTCCACACCAGATTTGGATGAAGTTGCAGTCAAGGACTCAGATCCCATCCTATCCCCCAAGCCTCAACAGCCATGCTCATCATAGCTGCATTCCTAGCCCAGGTGTCTCCTTTCAGATGCCTCCCTATTCCTTTTCTCCAATCTAACGTAGCACTTTTCCACTCCTAACCCTTCCCTTTCTCCCTTCCCCCAGCCTCTCCAGATCTGTAAAATGGCAAGAGCCTTTTGTCCTATAGAGTTGCTATGAGTTGGAATCGGCAACGGGTTTGGTTTTTTTTGGCCTCAGCAGTGAGAGGATTATTCGCATCTGTGCTGATCCACCTGACCCTTCCCAGTGCTGTTCTATGGGGAAAAGTGGAACACTAGGGAGCTGGTGCCTGTTTTTGCTTACACTATAGAAATAAGTGAATAAACCCTTGATTGTTACTTTCCGTTTGGCTCATTGTCCTAATTGGCCACTCAACGACCACCTCAACATCTGACAGGTTGACAAAAGAGCAAAGAAAGTCATAGCAGTGATACACTAACATGGACTAAGATAACAATAATAAGGTGATATTTGATAAGAAAATACATGATGAATAGCATATAAGTAAGAAGAGGAGTTCCTGGAATTAAAGTGCTCCGAGGTCCTTGTAGGAGCCCTGGTGGCACAATGGTTAAAGTGACTGGCCAGTAGCCCAAAGATTGGTGGTTTGAGCCCACCAGCCGCTCTATGGCAGAAAAATGTGGCAGTCTGCTTCTGTAAAGGTTTACAGCCGTGGAAACCCTATGGGGCAACTGGTTTGGTTTTAAGGTTCTTGTATTGCTCAAAAAGAGAATACAGATATTATCTAACTTTAGGCTTTGCTAAGTTCAGTATGTTAAATTTAAATGTTAAATTTTCCTAGGGTAGCCACAGAAAATATAGTAGGGTATATAACAACAAAACAACTCAAAAATGTAAAATGGAGAAGAATAGAACTGAAATAAAGACATTTTCAAAACATCAAAAAAAGAAAACAATTTATAGAAATAGAAATAAAAATGTGTAATAAACATACAAAAAAATCTTAACTTCAGCAATAACCAAGTAAACAGAAGTTACAACCAGTTTAAAAAAAAAATCTGCATGTGAATGTTTATAGCGACATTATACACAATCTCCAAATGCTGGAAACAATCCAATGTCCTTCAACTGGTGAATGAATAAACAAACTGGTACAGTCATACAAGGAAATACTACTCTTCAATAAAGAAGAATGAACTATTGATACATAAAATAGCATGGATGAATCTCAAATGCATTATGCTAGGTCAAAGAAGTCAGACTCAAAGGCCACATGTTGTATGATTACATTTATATAACATTCTGGAAGAGCCAAAACTATAGCAATGAAAATAGATCAGTGATTGTCAGGGGTAAGAAGCAAGGGGTGGGAGTGGGGGTTGACTAAAATGGGGCAGCGCAAGAAAAATTGGAGGGGTGATGGCACTGCTGTGTATCTTAATTGTGGTGGTTATAAGACTATATGCATTTGCCAAAACCCACAGAACTATACACCACAAATAATATTTTTGTATGTAAATTATAAAATAAAACAAAAACTTCTTCCTTTGGCTTTAAAAAAATATAAAAAGGCTCAACAAATTTAATGCCATATTCAGTGATCGCAATGAAATCAATCAACTAAAAAAAATCTCATGTGTTTGGAAAATAAGAAATGACTTAATAAAATGAAGGCATGACTACAAAGTAACACGAGCCATAGAAGGAATCGTAATGGAAATTAGAACATATTTACGACTGAATAATAGCACAAAAGAAAAATT
The DNA here is from genome assembly GCF_000243295.1 of Trichechus manatus latirostris. Lineage (NCBI taxonomy): Eukaryota > Metazoa > Chordata > Mammalia > Sirenia > Trichechidae > Trichechus > Trichechus manatus. The sequence continues at coordinate 21,011,989 of NW_004443945.1, read as the reverse complement.
CTCTGGATCAAAACTTGTAGAATGCAGATAAACTGTTTCTTAGAGTCAGATTTACAGTTCTAAATGCCAAAAATAAAAGGGCCAAAACTTAAGGAAAAACATTTCAATTCAAGAAGATAGAAAAAATAATGGCAGAATAAACTCAAAGAAAAAAGTAGGAAGTAAGTAATAAACGTAAGAGTAGAAAGCAGTGAAACAGACAACATTCAGTAGAAAGGATCAACAAAGCCAAAAGTTGGTTCTTTGAAAATACTAATTAAAGTACTTATGAAAAGCTTTGCACCAATAATTTGGAACCTTGAGTAAATGGACCAATTTCTAGGAAAATGTAAATTACCTAACTAGGCTGCCAAACGGAATAACTTA
>NW_004443945.1:21008793-21010090 GCF_000243295.1 Trichechus manatus latirostris | reverse complement strand
ACTCTATAGGACAGAGTAGAACTGCCCCATAGGGTTTTCAAGGAGCAGCTGGTGGACTTGAACTGCCGACCTTTTGGTTAGCAGCTGAGCTCTTAATCACTGTGCAACCAGGGCTCCTTGCGTATATGAAAAACCCCAACAAATGAGTAAGAAAAAGAAAAATAACCCAAAAGAAAAGACTTGAATTTTAGGGAACAGAAAACACAAGTGGTCATTAAACATAAAAAAAGATACTCCTTCTCATTAGTATTCTTGGAAATGCAAATTAAAATTATAAGGTATCATTTCATACCAGTAGACTGGCAAAAATTAAGAAGTTAGAAAATAGCAAGTGTTGATGAAGATGTGAAACAAAGAGTATAAGTAAATGCTTCTGGTGGGCACTTGAATTGGTACAATGAGTTTTTAAAACAAGTTGACATCATGTAGTAAGCTAGAACATGCCTGCACTGAATGATTCAGCAATACTAGCCCCAGGTATACATCTAGGAAAAACTTTTCAATATATGCACATGTTGAAAATGTTTTCTAGCAAGCACAATTTATTAGAAATAACTAAAATTTTATGATAATAGAATATATAAATAAATTGTGGTATATTCATTGATTGAAATGCTATATAGAAGTGAACATGGATGACTATACTATACACAGTGTTTTAGATATCCATTGTTGTATAACAAATTACTCCACAATGAGCATCTTGAATTAACGCACATTTATTATCTCATAGTTTCTTAGATCAGCTTCTGTAGGGTGCAGTTAAATGGATCCTCCAGCTCAGGGTCTCTCACAGTGCTGCAATCAAGGCATTGGCCAGGACCACAGTCATCCCAAAGTTCAACTGAGGCACGATCCACTTCCAAGCTCACACTCATTGCTTGTTGGCAGATTTAGTTCCTCAGAGGCTGTTGGACTTAGGGTCTCAGTTATTTTCTGGCTATTGGTGGAGGCCACTCTCAGTCCTTGCCATGTGGGCCTCTCCAATGTAGCATCTTGTTTAAATTGAACAAGCTGAGAAGGCAAAAGAGTGAGAGTTCTAGCAAGACAGATGTCCCAGTCTTTTGTAACCTAACTTCTGAAGCGACAGCCCATCACTTTTTCCTTTTTCTTTAGAAACAACTTACTAGGTCCAGTGCCTGCACAAGGGGAAAGGCATGACTACTAGGAGGCTGGATCACTAGAGGTCATTTTAGGAGTAGGCTGTCTCACACAGCAAATAGATGAATCTCAAGAACATCATACGGAATCAACAGACACAAAAAGAGCTTTTAACTGAGAAATATCAATCATGCAG
>NW_004443945.1:21005466-21006270 GCF_000243295.1 Trichechus manatus latirostris | reverse complement strand
GAGGGATTAGAGAGAAAGGAGGTCAGTTGCTGAATCTTCCCTTGACATTGTGAAGATGAGGTTTTGAGGGTTCTAGTGTGTCTCTGAATGATTTGTGGTTTAAGTTCCCCTGAGTATTCCACCTTCCTCACAATAATTGCACTAATGACACCAAGAGTATTTTGAAAATCCTCTTGTGTCTACACTGCCTACATTACATTCCCACACAGTTGTATTTGCTCAGTATGCTCCCTTCATAATAATTTGAGATGCTTTCCATTTACATTGAGTAAATATCAAACTGATCTTGATATCTATAACTGTCTCATGAAATATACATTCTCTCTAACTGTGCCCAAATGATTAATTTACTGCTATGTGATGATTAGCATAAAAATCTCATCACAACACAAGATAGAAATGTTATCACTAATTGCCATTTGAAGTGAAGAATGTTTTCTGTGTAGAAATTAATGATGCCTACTTACTTCTCAATTCTCTATTAAACCAGAAAACCCAAGATTGTTTCTGGAGCAGAAAGAAATTGCTTTGAAGTTTTTTTTTTTTTCTTTCTCTCTCTTTTCTCTCCCATGGATGATCCTCAGTTAAAGGAATGGTGAAAGGTTAATTGAGCTTTGTACACAAAACTAAACAGATCAACCCAGATCTCATCAAAGCAACTCTTTGCTCTCTTCCAGTCAATGGATTCCTTGTCTCCAGGCAAAGAAGACCTTTTCCCTGTACCTTACGGCGCACCTGTGGTCCTGAAACTTTACAGATAAACACTCATATATTTGCAACATATCTTCATAGTGCTCAGGTCCT
>NW_004443945.1:20980223-20990919 GCF_000243295.1 Trichechus manatus latirostris | reverse complement strand
TTCCAAGGAGTGCCTGGTAGATTCAAACTGCCAACCTTTTGGTTACCAGCCATATCTCTTAACTGCTATGTCCCCAGGGTTGAGTGGGTTGAATAGTGCCCCTCAAAAATCCGTGTCCACTGGGAACCTCAGAATGTGACCTTATTTGAAAATAAAATCTTTGCATATGTAATTAATTAAGTATCTGGAGATGAAATCATCATGGATGTATGCTGGGCCCTAAATTCAGCAGCTGGTGTCCTTATATGAAGAAAAGATGACACACAAGACACACAGAGAAGAAGGCCATACGAAGACAGAAGCAGAGATTGGAGTTATGCTGCCACAAGTCAAGAAATACCTGGGGCCACCAGAAGCTGGAAGAGGCAAGCAAGGAGTCTTACACAGAGCCTTCAGAGGGAAGATGACCTTTCCAACAGCTTGATGTCTGACTTCTAGCCTACAAAACTGTGAGAGAATAAATTTCTATTGTTTTAAGCCACAGTTTGTAGTAATGTGTTACTGAAGCCCTAGGAAACTAATACAGCTAGCGTTTATTAAGTGTTTAGTATCACCTAGGCAGAGTGCTAAGCACTTCACATGTATTAACTCTTTTGATTCTCACAAAAGCCCTCTCTTTCATTTTTACAAATAAAGAAACCAAGACTTAGACAAGTTATTTACCCAAGGCCACATTGTTAATAAGATTTGGAGCTAAGATTTTAATCAAAGCTATCTAACCCCTCAGAAAACCAAACTAGTTGCCACTGAGTCAATTCTGACCCATGGCGACCCCTGGGTTTCAGAGTAGAACTGCACTCCATAGGGTTTTCATGACTGTGACCTTTCAGAAGCAGATTGCCAGGCCTTTCTTCCAAGGTGCCTCTGGGTGGGTTCTAACCACCAGTCTTTGGGTTAGTAGCCCAGGACTTAACCGTCTGCATCACTGAGGGACTCCTGTTTAACCCCCATTATAATCCGTTGCCATCAAGTTAATTCCGACTCATAGCGACCCTACAGGACAGAGTAGAACTGCCCCATGGGGTTTGCAAGAAACTGCTGGTGGATTCTAACTGCCAACCTTTTAGACAGCAGGCAAATGCTTAACCACTGTGCCACTAGGGCCCCTGTCTAACCCCTGGGCCTATGTATTTAGCCACAATGCCACCTTGGTTTTCTCTGTTAAGGGCCCTGATTCATGGTTTCTTCTTTTGCACCACATGCTCATTAAGTTTCTGCCATGTGATGGGCACTATGAGACACTGGTAGTATGGTGGTGAGTTGCGGATATTTAGTATTCCCATACTAAAGGAGTTTAGTTCTGGTGGGGGAGTTGTTGTGTGCCATTGAATCCATGAGAAGTAAAAATAAGCAAATAAAGAAGATAACTCTTATGGTGGGAATGAACAGGTCCTGTGATAGAGTAAGTGAGGGAGAGAAGTAAGAGAAGATGATTTCTCTAAAAAGGTCAACTTTGAGCTGAGTCCTGAAGGATGATAAGGCAGAGACAGCTAATTGTCCTTCAAATCCATTCTACCAATTTTTATGATAATAGACCTCCTAAATTTTACCTGGAGTAAGGGTTATATTTTCCCTGCCCACCTTGTAATTAGATGTAGCCATGTCACTAAGTTCTGGCTAATGGGGTTAGGGGGATAGATGGACACTTCTCCTCCCCATTCTCCTTCGTTGCTGGAAGTCTGGAGCATCAACGGCAGACTCAGATCGTGAAGTGAACTTGAGAATGGAAGCCACACTCAACAGAGAAGCAAACTGGAAGGAATATGGCTCCCTGATACTGTGGGATACCATACCCTGGACAGCCCTGGATCCACTGTCTCTGGATAAAGTGTCTTAAAGTTGTGCTTGCTACTGAAGGGCAACTGACCTTAGGCTTCTGAAGATTTACTGCTGCTACTTGTGAAGTGGGGAGCCCTGGTGGTGCAGCGGTTAAGCATTTGGCAGCTAACCAAAAGGTCAGCAGTTCTAATCCACCATCCACTCCTTGGAAACCCTATGGGGCAGTTCTACTCTGTCCTATAGGGTTGCGATGAGTGGGAATTGACTTGACGGCAATGGGTTTTGGTTTGGACTTGTGAAGTGTAAATGACAAGCTTCATGCACAAGCTTCCAGCTACAGTAATGATTGATTAAACATCCTCAGGAAGTTATTATAGACCCCTCTGGTTGCCTCTCACTTCCAATCACAGGAAATGGCTGGTTTTCCTTCCTCTTTGGCAAGCATTTGGAAGGCATTTGGCATGCCAGAAGAGCCACTCACTTGATCAGATGTGACCTGACACACTGACATAGATAAAAACTGCCGCAATGCAGATCTCTGGGAAATGCCTCTGTGACTGACACACTAGCGATTTCACCAACACATTCAACAGCTCAGATAAAGTTTTTGATGTCCCTGATCTCTGCACTTCCAAATGGTGGCTGAATAAACAGAAATCGGTCTTCTTAGAAACCCTTCAAAGCCATTGCATTGCCTAAATCAGTTTGTTGACTATTCCCTGACTTCCAAAGGTCAGGGAAGGTTTTCTGTTTGTTCATCCTTCCAGAAACACTTGCATATTCTCTTCTAGTTACCTCTGTTCTAGGAAATGTAAAACCATTATTTATCTGTTTGATAAGCAATAAAACTTAGCCAACATTCCTAAAGATGTTGAAAATTATTATTCTCAAAACAATTGTATAAGCATTCTATTATGAAATGGTAAATAGAACCTACCAGCACGGATGTAAATGAGTAAGGGCAACAATTGATTTTTTTTCACCAACATACTTGCATGTGTCATTACAGCAGAAAATTCTGCGTAAAATCCAGTGTGCTAAGGTTGTTACATTACCATTTGTATTAATTAGGCCTTGGTCATTGCAATAGGAAGGATATATGATCTGTTTTTTCTTTTCAATAACATTTAACGAAGTTATCAGGACTTGAGGGTGACTTTCACTGTGTGGAAGGTGCCAGGGGACTTACCAGGTATGGAGACAACCTAAGAGGCTTTGGGATCTTTTCTGTCATTATGATCAGGACTCTGTACGTAAGTGACAGCAATACACTTAAGCTAACTTTAGCCAAAAACAAAAGTGTAATGAAAAAATACTGAGGTAGCACATGAACACAAGATCTGGCATGTAGCAGGGCCTCAGGAACTGAACTGGAGATTGGATTCCTGTGCAGCAGTGTCTCCCAGCCCTTTGTACATTACAAATATTATATAAAATGACGATATTTGTATGGCCTATGGAGATAAAATGAAGAGGCTGCTCCATAAAACTGAAAATAACAAGCTCTGGACTTTCCCTTTGGCACACTGTGTTCTCCCAGTTCCATAATTCTTAGGAAACAATAATTGCCAATATTTATTGAATTCCTGTTGTGTGTGAGGCATTCTTCTAAGTACCACATATGCATTTCATTCACTCATTAAATTTTCACACAATTCTGTGAGTTAGGTGTTATATTTTCCCGTTTACCAATAAGAACTCAGGTACTTAGAGGCTAAGCAATGTGCACAAGCTCACATGGCTAGTGGTGGAGGCAAGATTTGAGTCCAGTTTGGCTCCCGTTTACCCTTAACCCTATGCTATAGAGCTCTATTGAGTAGTAAAGCCTTCCATAAAAAGAAGTGCACTCATTGGCTGAGCTTGAGTCAGATGCCTACCCTGGACCAATCAATTATGAGAAGGGGGTGGGATAGCACTATAGAGAGAAACGCTGTCTGCTGCTGCACCCCAAGGAAGGAGGGGGGAAGGGTCGATCATAGCAAGGGTATGATCGACAGATAATCAGAAAAGCACAGAGTCATCCTGTTCCTCTCCCTCCAGCTTCCTCAGAGGCCAAAGGTTGACTTAATCATTCCCTTCAGTTCACAGCACACTATAGTCATTGATGCAGCTCTTTTTGTTATTTCATCGTATTCCTATTCCCCACTCTCATTCTCCTCCCCACCCTAAAGGAAACCCTTCTACTTTGTTTGATAGGAATCATTTCATTTATATGTGTTGTTGTAAAATGTAAATTGTTTTGTGTTCATGTCTTTTTAATTTACATAAATAACATGGTACTGCAGGTAGCATTCTGTGTCATCGTCTTGATATTCGGTGCTATGTTTAGAAGGCCTACCCATGTTGCCCTGGACATATCCGACCCATTGCTCCTGGCCACAGCATATACTCTATGAAGTGCTTGAATCATGTGTTACTTTTTCCCCTCGCTGTTTTTTGTCCAGTCATGCACTAGTGTTGGCGGAGGTGAAAGGACCTCTCATTTCATGTAGAAGCCCGCTTACTCACTGTTTTACATTTCAGGGGAAAGTCTTTCCCACCTCCCCTCTCCCAGCTGGAAATCCACCTCTTCTGGGAAGAATCCTCTCTGCCTGGTACCCTCGGCTGGGTTGAATGTCCCTCCTCTGTGCTCCCCAAGTACCTCACCCTTACTGCCATCAGACAGAGGCAGCTGAGCAGGTGGATAAAAGCACATTCCCTGTGACCAGACCACCTGGATGCAGAATCCTGACTCTGTCACTTACAGGCAAGTCACATAGACTCTCAGTGCCTCCATTTCTTTGTCTGCAAAGTGTTATTAACCATAACTGCTCATGGATTGTTGTGAGGATTGAAAGAGAAAAGTCTATGAAAAGTATCAAGAACAGTACCTGGTACAAACTAAGTGCTATTTGTAGCTATTATAATAACTTTTATTACACATGTTAGAATTGTCTGTCTCCACCCTCAGAGCATGAAATCCTTGAGGCTAAAGACCTTGGCTTTTCCATCTCTGATTCCGAGAATCCCACACATGACAAGATCCCCGTTAGCGTTTCTTGAACAATGCTTTCTCCTACTTATCCATGGTTTGACAAGACTAGAGGATTTGTATCTGGAAACCAACTGGATTGAGGAGAGGCTCAGATAAGAACAGCCTGGAGATGTGGGCTTAGAAGGGAGAACTTTCCTGGAGCTGTAGTGCTATGCAACAGAAAAGATAGCTTTAGCTGCCACATATAGCCAGACAGGTCACCCAAGACTGGCCCAGAGAGGACACCTTTAAGGACCAGCTGTAAGAATGTGGCCAGAAGCATGGGTCTGGAGTCCTCTCCCCAGCATGTCCCACCACTTACTGTCTGACCTCATGCACTTTCACCTCAGTGTCCTCACCTATATATTAGGGATAGTAGCATCTACCTCATAGAATTCTCCTGAAGATTATGTGAGGTAATGATTAGCAAGCACTTAAAACAGTGTCTGGCATGCTCTCAATCAGCAGTAAATGTTAGCTGTTCTTAGAATTATTATCAACAAATCAGTTGATGCCCACACTTGTTCTGTTTCTTGTTTCAGGATCCTAGGCCTTTTTTTTTTTTTTGTTCATCTGCTTGTTTGCTTTTGTTTATTTGGAGTTGTGGTGGGAATTATCTGTTAGCAAGTTATCTGTTGGAAGGTTCTAGCCCTTTTCCCTCAGCCTCAAATAAATGTGTTTATTTAAAGAACTCACAGGTAGGCAGTATGGCTCCTCTCTTCTTTGAGGGCCTCCTAAGGACAATGTTACTCTCAGGTTGGAAGTTCTGAGAAATCCCAGCTTCCAGCAACCCATAGTCAGATATTCACAGGAATATGAGAGGGAACTGTTTGCAGTCACAGAACGTGTATAAATGGAAATGAACTTGATTTGTTGTTGTTAAAAAGAAAAAGAAAGAAAGAAAAAAGCATAAGAAAATCAAATTCAGGTCCAGAGGGACTATTTTCAGTGTAATAAAAGCCTTTCCCACTAGCTTTCTAAGCAACTTTTAGGCTGCTACTGTGTCACAGAAAGACTCTTTAAAAATGGTTTTATTTCATACGTGGAAAGAAGCCCTCAGGGTGAATTACTGGCTGCCCTACATTAGAGACCTAGCTGCAAGAACCATTAGCTCTAAAAAGAGAGGTTAATCACAAGGAGAACTTCATGGTCTAAGCCGAGCGAGTTACAGTGATTCACAGTAAGGGGGCTAATCAGGAAGCCACGTTTTGTGGCAACAGCCCTCTCCTGGGCCAGGGCTTAATGGGAGAGCGTAATACTGTGTGCGGTGTTTGGACATGTGTAGGGACAAGGAGGCCTGTTGTGTTGGGGTTCTTTAGCTGTGGGAATTATTGCCCATGAGGATTCATTAGTAGTGACAGGGTATAAAGGGGGCTGGAGCAAGATGAGCTGGTGTGATACACAAGATTCCTCATTATGTAAAACTGGGATCTTGGTGAACTTCAAACAGACTTTGCCAAGGGCTGGTTCCCTGGTCAGTCTGGCTTGGTATGTAGGTGTAGACAGCCTTTTCCAAGACTGCACTCCCCAGTCATCTGTTCCCAATGGTTCTGCATACAGCTGTACCCTAAAATATGATCTCATAAGATTTCCAAGGAATGGCATGAGATTGCTTTCTTTTATAAGCCCTTGAAAACAAAGCAGTGTGTTTTGTTAAGCAAATTTGATTTTGAACCAATAAAAGTAGGAATCCAATTTCTCAAGTCTCCCTCACCAGCATTCTGAGGACATATAGGATCTAGGATGGATAAAACTTAGGAACTCAGTTCCCAAAGGGATATTTTGACAAAATGTCTTATCCATTTCAGATTCCACTATCACTGCTTGAGCACCTACTATATGTCAGACATTATTCAGAACACTTTTCCCTGCCACATTCCCTAATTCTCACAAGGCCCATAATTCCCTGGTACAAGCTATGGTCACCAGTAGATGAAGACATTGAGATTCCGGTTCAGAGACTTACAAAAGTTCACACAACGAGAGCAGAGCCAGAATTTGCATTCCAGTTCTTTGCCTGACTTTGGTCATTTCCCACTCTCTGCCCTGCCTCAACAGAATAACTCAAATAGTTACTTGTTGTGGAAGTTAGAATTGTTGTCATAAGCATTCATAAGCATGTAGCTTAAAGGAAGGAATGCCAAAATGCCTACCTCTGTGGATTTCTGAGTGTGACAGCCTCTAATCTGACCCACACTATGTACGTTTTTGTACTTTTTTTTATATTCTCAACTCTGAAGTATGAGCGTGTGCCTTGTGACAAATATCAGGTAAATCTGAAATGGTTGTGTGTGTTGACGTTCCATTTTTATTATATGTTTTTGATATCTGTGTAGATAAGTAATATTTTTTTCTCATAACCCTTTAAAATCTAATTTTCTTTTAAGATTATCTACTTCATTGTTCTAGCACTGGATGACATTCTACCATTTTGAACTTCTGCACTTTGTGCCCGTATTGCAGTTAGGGTAATTATATGACATCCTACTCAACAAGGGTCTTGTCACAGGTTAATATAAATTAATGCACTTATACCTTCACTCTTCAGTATCTTACCAACATTCAACCTAAGCAATTTTGGTTTCCAAGTGTTTTACATTTAGCAATGTTTATAAGGCATTTCCACTTGAGTTCAACCAAGGCAGTACGCAAATGAGGGGCAGACTCTTCTGGAAAGCAGCAGAGTACAGTGGCTAAGAGCATGAGTTCTGAAGCCAGCTTTACTGAGTTTGATTCCTGACTATACCGTCACGTCCAGCTATTGATCTTGGGCAAGTTATTTAACCCCTCTGCATCTTGTGTTCTCCTCTGTAAAAATGAAATTAAAAATTGTCCCTACCTCACAGGGTTGTTTTGAAGCATTAATTTATATAAAGTGCTTAGAGTAGTGCCTGGAACATAGTAGCTCTACGTGATTGCTGTTATTATCATTATTTGTCAAGAACAGTTAATAGGAGCTAAAACTTTTGGAGGCAACTACAATGAGGACAGGAAGCAGGATTACTGTGTGTTAGGCCTCACCCCATAGCCTTCAAGAACTGAATTACTCGGGGCCCTAAACCATTTAGTGATACATTCATGCTTCCTCCCCTAACTCACCTAGCAGGGTGTGCCCTATGAATATTTTATTCCATTAAATGAATTTCCTGTGTTGTAGTTTGTAAAACATAGACAAACCATTCCAAGATGTTTTACGTATAGATGAGTAGCTAGTAAGCAAAATCTTTCATTGTCATAGACAGAATTCACAGGATGTGGTTAGTATAAGTTATGTAGTTATTAAGTAGAGTACATATGTGTTAAATGCAGATAGAGAGGGATGGAAGGACCAAGACATAGCTAGTATTTATGGTGCACCTGAGTACTAAATATTAATAATGTATTAAATATACATGAAACTAAAATACCAAGAGGCACTAAATATACATGAACTTTTAATATTCCTGGTCTCCATTTGGCTACCTACTAATGCCACCCAGCTGATCTCACATGCGCTCTGCCCAAGAAACAAAAATAGAACATATAGGTGCTGATCTGGCTAATTGGCAAGCCACAGTTGTGGTGAGGCATACTTGTCCTTATGACTGTCTTGCAGAGCAAGTATGTGACATTGGCCCAGGGTACCGTACATCTGCAGGCTTCTGTGTCAGGGGTCCCCAACACCACCTTCAGGTTCAGTGATTCGCTGGGACTCACAGAACTCAAAAAAGCTGTTATACTCATGGTTACAGTTTATTACAATAAAAAGATGAAAATCAGCAAAGGAAGGAGACCCAAATGCAAGCTTCCAATTATTCTCTCCCAGTGGAGTTGTATGGGCAGTGCCTAATTCTCCCACCAACGTTGTGTGACATTACATGCACAGTATTGCCAACCAAGGAAATTCAACTGAGGCTTGGTGTCCAGTGTTTTTATTGGGGTTCAGTCACATAGGCATGGGGCATCCATGTGATTGACCTTGGGTACTCAGTCTCCAGCCCTTCCAGAGGTCTAACTGATACACCATGACTCAAGGCCCCCACCATAAATCATACTGTTAGTATAGACTACATGGTGTTGTCCAAGGCCCCAGATATACAATTACATTCTTATCCGGCAGGCTATTCCAAGGACTTAGAGGTTATCGCCCAGGATCTGGTTAAGGACCAGTCCTTTCTTTGGAATGTGCAGGGTTTGAACATCTCAAGCCCATTGAGTTAATTCTTTATTGCCCAGTCCCCTTGTTCAAACCTCACCTCTGGTCTTTAGTAACCGTAACATCAGCCGGGAAAGCTGATGTGGCAGAGAGACAGTGTATGTGAACATTGTACACCCCAAGATTCAGGGAGTGTGATCATTCCACCCCACTTCCCCCCATCCTAAGTTTACCAATTTACCCCATCACTCTCGCCTTGTTTTTTGCTGTGTGTTTTAAATTGGCTTAATAAGCCTTGTGATTCGAGCATTTTAATTTGTTCTTTGAGTCTTTCTAGGATAACTTGCCTGAAAGTGTACTTGGAGACTACCATTGCATGTACTTGGAACTAATTTCACTCTAGACGTGCAGCGTTTTTTTCTGGGTGGGTGAAGAGAAGTGATAAATTAGCCAGCTTTTGCTAACAAACAATACCAAAAATCTCAGTTGGTCACAATTATGGTTTATTATTAATTAGTAACAATAATACAATCCACCACAGTGCTGTGGAAAGGAGGAGAAAGATAAGAAAGCAGATTCATGCAGGTATTGTTATGACTTAGATCTTATTCATTGCCTCTAGGTACTGCTGACCACGATTTGCCTATGAAACCAAAAGAAATAAAACCCATCAAGTCAATTCCAACTCATAGCGAACTTATAAGACAGGGTAGAACTGCTCCATAGGGTTTCCAAGGCTGTAAATCTTTACAGAACCAGACTGCCACATCTTTCTCCCATGGAGTGGCTGTTGGTTTCAAACCACTGACCTTTCGGTTAGCAGCTGAGCGCATTAACCACTGCACCACACTTTAAATCATGATGGTGCTGCCTTAGTTTAGAAAGATGGTGAGATATGCTATTTTTGTGAGATCAAAGCCCAAGTAATGCTGACTTTTATTGAATGCTCACTACAGACCAGGCACCATGCTAAACACTCTGTATGAATTAGCTTATTTACTCCTCACAACAACACATATGAGGAGGGAGGTACTATTTACACCATCATCATTTTCTAGATGAGTAAATTGAGGAACAAAGTCACTTGTATGAGGTCATGCACTTTGTCAGTGGTAAAGCCAGAATTCAATCACTTTGCTAGGCTGCTTGGGCTCTGAAATTACTTTGTCTTGGTTCCAGGGCCTGGCTCAGAGTAGACAGGTTTCCGTTTGCAAGGGACAGAAACCCAACTCAAAAAGACTTAAGTGAAAAGGAAAATTTATTGACCCACAAGACTGAAAATTCCAGGTGACAGAACTCAAACAGCTGGATCCAGGGGCTCAACCAGGCAGTTAGGACTCAGCCTCCCACTCTCTCTCAGTCTTGCCTTGTTTCCTCTTTCCCGGCCTCACTCTTCCTTCACGGCTATTGGCAACTCAGAGCTGACATTCCTATAGCTTGGCAATCCCAGCTATATGAGAGATTCTCTTCCCCAAGAATTCCAACCCAAGGCTGAGGAGTTGGCCTGACTATGATTTTCCCAATTAATCTAGTCACTGAGGCAGGAGAGTGACCAGGCCTGGGTGGTACACCCACCCTTACTGCTGGTGCTGGGGTCAGTCCCACTTGAACCACATGGATTGAAAATGAACGAGGGTGTTTCCCCAAAGGAAAGTGGAGTTGTTGCCAAAAGAAGGAGAAAAGCTTCTGGGCAGGCAAAACAACTAATGGTCTCACAGGGTACATTAAATGCATGAATATTGGGTAAATGGGCATGTGGCTGGATGGGT
>NW_004443945.1:20978991-20980123 GCF_000243295.1 Trichechus manatus latirostris | reverse complement strand
CATGATGTCCTTTTCTAGGGATTGGTCCCTCCTGATAACATGTCCAAAGTATGTGAGATATAGTCTTGCCATCCTTCCTTCTAAGGAGCATTCTGGTTGTACTTCTTCCAAGACAAATTTGTCCATTCTTTTGGCAGTCCATGGTATATTCAATATTCTTCCCCAACACCACAATTTAAAGGCATCAATTCTTCTTCAGTCTTCCTTATTCAGTGTCCAGCTTTTGCATGTATATGATGCAATTGAAAATACCATGGCTTGGGTCAGGCACACCTTAGTCTTCAAGGTGACATCTTCGCTTTTCAATACTTTAAAGAGGTCTTTCCCAGCAGATTTGCCCAACACAATATGTCTTTTAATTTCTTGACTGTTGCTTCCATGGGTGTTGATTGTGGATCCAAATAAAATGAAATCCTTCACAACTTCAATCTTTTCTCCATTTTTCATGACGTTGCCTATTGGTCCAGTTGTGAGGATTTTTGTTTTCTTTATGTTGAGGTTAATCCATACTGAAGGCTGTGGTCTTTGATCTTCATCAGTAAGTGCCTCAAGTCCTCTTCACTTCCAGCAAGCAAGGTAGTGTCATCTGCATAACACAGGTTGTTAATGAGTCTTCCTTCAATCCTAACGCCCCATTCTTTGTCATATACTTCAGCTTCTTGGATTATTTGCTCAGCAGACAGATTGAATCGGTATGGTGAAAGGATACAATCCTGATGCACACCCTTCCTGATTTTAAACCACGCAGTATCCCCTTGTTCTGTCAGAACAACTGCCTCTTGATCTATGTACAGGTTCCTCATGAGCACAATTAAGTGTTCCAGAATTCCCATTCTTCTCAATGTTAATCCATAATTTGTTATCGTCCACAGTTGAATATCTTTGCACAGTCAATAAAACACAGGTAAACATCTTTCTGGCGTTCTCTGCTTTCAGCCGGGATCCGTCTGACGTCAACAATTATATCCCTGGTCCCACATCCACTTCTGAATCTGGCCTGAACTTCTGGCAGCTCCCTGTCGAGATACTGCTGCAGCCACTTTTGAATGATCTTCAGCAAAATTTTACTTGCCTGTGACATTAATGATATTGTTCAATAATTTCCACATTCGGTTGGATCACCTTTCTTAGG
>NW_004443945.1:20976061-20977405 GCF_000243295.1 Trichechus manatus latirostris | reverse complement strand
GGTAGCCTACTTCCAAAAAATCAGCCATTGACAACCCTATGGAGCAGTTCTACTCTGACACACATGGGGTCACCGTAAGTTGGAATCAACTTGATGACAACTGTTTTTTTTTTTTTTTTTTATGTACAAGGCACAGCAAGGTCCCAGTTTCTGATCTTCAGAGAAGGGAAAGATAGTGACCAAAGGCTGCAATGCAAGATGGAAAGTTAACGGGAAAAGGAGGTCACACACCATAGAGGGCCTCCCAGGAAGTGATAGGAGGAGCTAGGAAAAGAGTAGGAGTCACTCACAAAAATAGCCTCAGGACATGAAAAGTCTCCAGAAGCTCTGTCTGATTACTCTGCCTCAGCTTTGGTTTCTTACCTCTGGTAAAACAGGGAGGCTTGTAAAACCAGATTTCAAAGCATCTCTCACTCTTTGTCCCCCAAGAAATAACTCTCTAGACCTCCACACATAGAAACATTTTTAACAAGGAAACAAGGATTTGCCTTCTGAGGAATGGGAAGGAAATGAGATATGATAAGCCCCTCTGAAATGGAGGAGAGGGAGGGAGGGACAAGTAATGAGATAATAATCAGCTATCATGAAATAAAGTAACATGTAGACCCATCTCAAATACTAAGAACAAAATGATGAGTTCCCACACAGACTGAGTCTTTATAAATATTTAAGCTGGAAAGGGAGAAAGGAAACAATCCTTGTTCTGATATTTGCAGGAGATATCTGAGTTTTGGCTGGGGAGGCAGTGGAGCTTTCCAGATTGAGAAATGATTTCTTGAACAAGTCTAGTTCCTGCCTCTGCCCATCAAGCAAGCAGAATGCTTTCCTGCCCACGCCCGAAGCTATCATTGGTGTATCACTGTCCACCCTGCTCACTTTTGGGAACCTCCAAGACCTAAGAAAGGACTTGCAGCTGAATACAGCTTCCTGGTTCTTTGGTGCATGTTCTTTGTACTGTGTTTCTCAAAAGTATGAACCACAGACCATTTGCATCCCACTCACTGGGAATTCTGCTAAAAATGCAGAGTTTGGCCCGCACCCAGAACCTCTGAATTTGAATCTCTATCTGAAAGTATCTTTATATTTATATATTTACTTGTTTGTTGGTTTTGTTCACTGAGCTATCTTCAGTTCCTACAAAAATACTGGGAACATAGTAGATGCACAATAAATGTGTGTTGATTCAATGAATGAATTGATGTATTGCATTCCCCTGTCCATGGTGGTTGGTTGAGAAATGAACTCATGATCTAAGTCAGCCCAATAAAATTAAATTCAAGGACTTTTGTTGGGAATGAAAGTTCTTTTATAAAAGAACTGTGGGATTATTTTGCCTAAGAATAA
>NW_004443945.1:20972981-20974042 GCF_000243295.1 Trichechus manatus latirostris | reverse complement strand
ACATGTCCAAAAGCCACTCTCACTTCTAAGGAGCATTCTGGCTGTACTTCTTCCAAGACAGCTGACTATGGGATGAAAAGCCAGAAATAAGATATCAATAAAAAGCAAATATAAATATGATAATGATTAAAACTGTAGCAAGATATTATAATTATTATCATATTTATATTTGCTTTTTATAAAGATCAGCCTAAAAATACCACCTTGTTGAAAAGTGTCAGTTGAAAAACAAGGGTAAAAACATAAAGGTTGGCAAGAAGAGGTTATACTGAAGGGGCGTTTGGGAATTACGTAGGATCCATCATGGATTTGAAAACTTGCCGTTGGAATCGGAGGCATATCCATAGAACATATATTGTCAGTTACTGATAGGGGTAGTGACGAGGAAGTGGAGTCCCTAGGTGGTGCAAGAGGTTAATGTGCTTGGCTGCCAACCAAAAGGTTGTAGGTTCGAGTCCACCCAGTGGCACCTTGGAAGAAAGGCCTGGCAGTCTACTGCTGAAAAATCAGCCACTGAAAATCCTATGGAGCACAGTTCTACTCTGACTCACATAGGGTCGCCATGAGTTGGAAATGACTGGAGAGAAACCTTTTTTTTTTAATGGTGTTGATGATACGCATGTTATTATCTGAAATAAACAATGAATAATGCTTTGTAGTCGGCAACGAAGCTCACTCTCCACGTATTACTTCATTGGATAAAACAGTTATAAAGAACACGTGGAACTCATCACAGGTAGTTTAAATTATCAGCTGATATTCAGAATCATAGGCTCTTAGAATAGCAAGGAATCATTGAATCCAATTAGATTTTTCTATGGATGATAAAAATAGCCAACATTTATTGAGTCAAGTCCAATGCTACCCACTTTATATTTATTATCTCATTTAATCTTCACAATCCTCACTCACAGTTTACTGAGGGGGAAACTGAGACTTAGCGAGATTAAGCCACTTACTCGTAGTTCCTCAACTAGTAAGTGAGTCAGGATATGGGATACAAAGGTGGTGTCCTTACAGTTTACAGTACTCAGAGGGTCTAGTCCTACACCTCCCCACAC
>NW_004443945.1:20886398-20952103 GCF_000243295.1 Trichechus manatus latirostris | reverse complement strand
AGCAGCCGCAGCTCTTAACCACTGTACCACCAGGCCTCTGCTGGGTCCTTAGGACTTCCTAATAAGGATTCTTTTTTTCAAAAGCCATTTTTTAGTGCAAATGCTCCAACCAATACTTTAAAAAGTTTTGAGTGTAAAATATGAACAACATATTCTAATGTTATAAAACCCATCAAAGAAAAAGAAAAGATGCCTATAACCAGCTACTAGAGACTGACCTAGTTTTTGAAGAAGTAGCATAAAATGTATATCATGCACAAATACAGTACCAAAAAATAAAAAAGCAAAGATTAAAAAATAATCCTATAAACACAAATAGTTAATTATAGGGAATGGTTACAGGATGCTGGTCTATGAATAATGGCCGATGTAGGTACAGTCATAGCCCAGGTTGGGGACAGTTTTCTTCAGTGAGGTTTGGCTGGTGCTGTCAGGGAAACAGACTAGCCTGACAGAGGGCATAGAGATTTGATGGAGGGAGTCTGGAAATCAAGAATGAAAACCTAACTCTACAAACCCCAAGTGCACCCTTGTTAATGATACATAGGGAGGGCTGAGCACTCATTCTCTATTTCACCCTCACATACACTCCCTTCCCCCATCTTGCTCTCAATTACAGCCCTTTCCAGGCATTCTTAGGACTTTGCTAGCTAAAATGATCTTTGTGTATCTTAATCCTACAATCCTTTCTCTTTAATAAAAAATGGTGTCTATTGACAACACGCACTTCCTATCAGTGTCCTGCTGTCCTAGCACATCTCCTAGGATTTTAGTCATAGTTTTGCCATGAAGTGAGCACACTTTGGCCCTCTGGGTCCTTCATGGAAACCCTGGTGGCATAGTAGTTAAGAGCTACCGCTGCTAACCAAAAGGTCAGCAGTTCGAATCTACCAGGCGCTCCTTGGAAACCCAATGGGGCAGTTCTACTCTGTCAGAATAGACTCGACAGCAACAGGTTTTTGGTTTGGGTGCTTCATGACACGTAATTTCCACTGAGACAGCAAGGCAGTTGTGGGGGAAGAAGTCGAGAATCCAGGTGAGTCTCCTGATTGCATGTGGCAGCTCTGGACACAGAGTGAAGCTGAGAGGCCAGGATGTGGTGAGGAGTTCTGGGGTGGGGTGGGGCAGTGATGGCTCATCTCTCCCACGCAATGAGATGACGTCAAGAAACCCCACTTGTGAGTCCTGAGTGAAAGCCCAGGATGATTAAATACATTGCACCTGACGACAATTCTCTGGGGTGGGGAATGGGTTATGTAGCCATTATAACTTAATCCTATTCACCATCCATTTTTTGTTTTTGTTTTTTTGAAGGTGTGTAAACTATTTAATAACAGACAAGGCCTATAGACGTATTTCCTCTTGGACATACTCACAGTATGGCCACGGTGGCCAGTGGTCTTGGCGTGCTAGCCTTGGACACAAAGGCCCCAGAAGTGGTGCAGGTCTCAGTGGGCCCAAATCTTTATTTGCTCCAGGTCTTCACAGAGCTTGTTGTCCAGACCATTGACCAGAACCTGATTGTATTCTCCATCCTTCGTGTTTTTCTGTCTGTTCAAAAACTAGTCTAGAATCCTGTACTGGTGTGAATTCTGCATAATGGTGACAGTGTGTTCCACCACATCCTCAATGAGCTCTCCTGCCCTATTGGTGAGGTCCATGTCTGCTTTCCTCAACACCACATGAGCATATCTTCACCCCACACACTAATGGCAGTGATGGCAAACACTATTTTCCACCACTCATAGACGCTGGTGTTGAGTACTCTCAAAGCATGCTGGAAATTTTCATAGATCACTAGAGACATGACAGCGGCAGCCGTGGCGGCAAGTAGGCCTCCAGTGCAGTGAAAGAGAGTTACCACCCATTTCTGAGCACTTACTATGTCCCAGTGCTGTGCTTGGCAGAGAGTATGCAAAGATAAATTCAAACCCCACATAGCCCCTGGTAGGTCGTCAGTAAATATTTGTCAAATAGGTAAATGAATGAATGAATGAACTCTGTCCTCAAAGTTTTCACACTCCAACAGAGGACACACAAGCATGGAAAACGTCCTAAAACAGCAAAGGTATAAACTGGGAACCATACTGAAACAAAGGAATGACTCAATTAACTCTGCTTGGATGGGTTAGCAGCCTAGGTCTGGGTTTGGAAAGATGAGTAGAAGTTTTCCAGTTATAACTCAGATAGAGAAAATAATACAGTAAGTGGAAGGAAGTATCAAGACTGCGGGGTCCCTTGGTGGTGCAAACGATTAAGCACTTGGCTACTAACCAAAAGGTTGGTAGTTTGAATGCATGCAGAGGTGCCTCAGAAGAAAGGCCTGAAGATCCATTTCTGAAACATCAGAGCAATTGAAAACCCCATAGAGTGTGATTCTACTCTGAAACGTGGGGTCGTCGTAAGTCGTAAGCAACTCCACGGCAACTGGTTTGGCCTGTTTTTTTAATCAAGTCTGAAAAGGTAGGAAGTCTGTGATTAGATCATGGGAGGCTTTATGTGTTGGAGGAGCCCTGGTGGCTCAGTGGTTAAGATCTATGGCTGCTAACCAAAACGTCAGCAGTTCGAATCCACCAGCCGCTCCCTGGAAACCCTGTGGCACAGTTCTTCCCAGGAGTATGAACTATCAGAGTGAGAAATGGAATTTAGGCAGAACCTTCCGATAAAGTTGGGTAGGCACACACCCAATCACCCATGTTATTTCAGACTAGCAAGCCTGGCTACACATCGGGACTCAGTTGTCTTCTGGGAATTCTCAAAAGTGGGAGTGATTCTCCACCTGTCCTCTGGCTTCCTTCTGGCACCAAGTGGTCTGTGTGCAGTAGTGGTTGGCTCTTGGCAGTGCCATGCTGTGTCTTCATGCTGGCTCCACATTTTCTCTCATCGTCAGCCTTGCCTCAAGGCACAGGCTGAACGGAAATAAACTGTCGCAGTTGGCCCCTCTCCCGGAGAAATTATATTTAGGCTCTAAAAGCATCAGGCTTCAAAACGTCATGGTCATCTCAGCTGAAAATGGCTATCCGGAAGAAGCTGGATGTGGAGGGCGGCCCAGAGAGGAGGAAGGGGCCACTTGGAGTAAGTGATTATTACGTTCTTTAAGGGGTACTGCTCTCAACCTAGTGAGCAGGGCCAAATTAAAACAGAGGGACCCATGACATTGTACAATCACAAGCAACCATACAAGGGGCCTTTCTGTATGGCTCCAGGCCCAGAGCCAAGGCGGGCCAGGGCAAAAGTCACCCAGTTCCAAAAGTGAACTTCACAACAGAAAGAGCATTTCCTGTGTCATAATATCAAAGGCTTTCTAGAGCAATGGACAGGAACAGGCATTGAACTAAGGGAGTAATAAAAATGACACGCATATGTTTTTTCAAGTTTCACTTTTACAAAGAAATGAAATATACAGTTCCATGTTTCACAAATAACTTTCAAATAATTATAGACCTTATTAGTGAAGATTTGGGAAATAGGTACTCTAATGCAATGCTAAAGAAATGAATAGATAAATAAGTTGCCATCGTGTTGATTCTGACTCATGGCAACCCCATGTGTGTTAGAGTAGAACTATGCTCCATGGCTGATTTTTCCAGAAGTAGATTACCAGACCTTTTGCCAGGCTTTTCTGCCAAGGTGCCTCTGGGTGGACTCAAACTTCCAACCTTTCAGTTAGCAGCCGAGTGCATTAACCATTTGCACCACCCATACACACACACATTCGACTGGTTCTGTTTTTCTGGTAGAACCCTGACAGATACAAAAGAGAACCTCTGACCACTTGAAATAGCACAATTTTTTTGGATGCCCCCCCTTTTGTGCTGGGGTTAAGAGTATGGGCCCTGGAGTGAGAGGATCTGGCCTTGAGTCCTGGTGCCACCATTTACAAACTGTGTCACTCCACCTCTCTGTGCCTCAGTTCTCCATCTACAAAATGGATATAATCAGAGTAGCTGCCTCTGGGTAGCTGAGGATTAATGAGTTAGTTCTGGAAGCGCTTGGAAGCAGCACCTGACTCACATGAGCATGCAGTAAGCATTAGCCAGTGCTTTCCTCCTCCTGCAGTTTCAGATTCAGAGAGAATACTTTTCATCTGAGCAGCCATACAATAAAAGAAGTTCAAAAGAGACAGAGTGAATGGCCACCAAGTGACAACATCCTGGGAGGGCACAGCTTACCTCCGAATGACGTCTGAGAATGGTGAGAGGTCCTATCCTCAGCCCCCCTGAGTAGCTGAGCCTGACTCAACTGAGTGTCATCAAGAAGATGAGCAGAATCATGGAAGTTTATTAGCAAATGCCAGAAATGTCACTGATCAGTGGGCTTTGCATGGGACTGAAAACAGAAATGTCCTGCTACTGAAACCCTGTGACACTTGTTACCCTGGCTACAGCCCCCAGGTTTTATCAGCCCAGATATGAAGCCACGTGCTCCCTCGTGCAAGGGGAACATGCAAGCCGATGGAAGGGGCGGAAGAGGTGCGAGGAAGCGTTCCTCTAAAGCCCTGGCTGGAGGCGAGAATGCTATGCCCCTGGGGACTGATAAAAGCCTAGATAAGACAGGGGTTTTGTCACTTCACTTTTCGAGAGGGATGTTGTGAAATCTGAGTGGCCTCGGAGCTCTGGCATCCAGGGCTCAGTGGGTATTCGTTTCATAACCTGAGACCAAGAAAATTCACTGAGTGGAGCTGTAATTGAGCGCTGCCTGCGGCTTAGCAAACAAAGGCGTCGAGAGTTCTTCCCTGAGCTGGAAAAGACACAGGAGAAACCAGCAGGGCCTTGGCCCCACCGAAGATGAAGCTTCCTCTACAGAGGCTAGCCTGCAATTGTCAGTTCATCTGACCTCAGCAGGGTTGTTCAAGGCAGAGGGAAGCCTCCACCAAGGGAACTGATGCCGGTGCCTGCAGTCAGCAGGTTGGACATGCCCGCTTTTGCTTATGTAGCCCTTCTGCTTGCCAACTCCCTTCCCCACCTCTATAGCTGTGGGCTGTTGGAGAAAATTCACTGACACACCCATTAGGAACACCTAGTGGGCCAGCCCAGCATAAGATGGTGTTCAGGCACGGTGGAGGAAGGCACCTCTTAACTATCAAACAGCAAGACCATCAGCTTCCTTCAGCCCGTGGTCTCTTCAGAAGTGTGAAGCATATGGAGGCTCTTCTCTCTGCATTTGGGCTAAGAATTGCTGTTCACTGAGTGTATATTCAGTGCCAAACCCTTTTATCAAGCCACAGAGGGATCCTGTGAAGTCTGAGTATCGCCATTTTGCAAATGAAAATTGAGGCTCAGAGAGGTCAAGTAACTAGCACAAGGTCGCACAGCAAGTATCAGAGTCAAGATTCCAATTCAGCTGTTGGCCACTGAGGCAGACAGTGCTCTTTCCACTGCACCTGCTGTCCCTTTATGGTCTGGACTGGCATTGTTGGATTTGGGAAGGACGATTCTTCCTTAATGGGACTGCCACCATTGCAGAAAGTTTAGCATCCTGGCCTTCACATTCCAAGCTCCCGTAGCACCCCCTGTCATGTGGCAACCCAAGCCACTGCACACATTTCCAAACACCCCCACATGACGCTTGAGAACTACCTGACTGAAGCCTTTTGAGGAGATTGAACATATCCCAGATGAATTTCATCCCCACATCCCCCTGGAACAAATCTGTCTTGGAAGAAGTACAGCCAGAATGCTCCTCAGAAGCACGAATGGCTAAACATTGTCTCACACGCGTTAGACGTGTTATGAGGAGGGACCAGTCCCTGGAGAAGGGCATCATGCATGGTAAAGTAGAAGGTCAGCGAAAAAGAGGAAGATCCTCGATGAGGTGGATTGATACAGTGACTGCAACAATGGACTCAAACATAGCAACAACTGTGACGGTGGCGCAGGACCCAGCAGTGTTTCGTTCTGTTGTACATAGGGTCACTGTGAGCCAGAACTGACTCCACAGCACCTAACAACAACAACAATCCTCCTGAAGACCCACAAAAGCCTAATCACTCTTTGGAAAAACTAAGAAGGGGAAGAGAAGTCTTCTCTCTGGCTGGTGTCCCCACTTAAGCACCCCTACCCCACCCCATTATCTTCCTGCCACCCACACCATCCAAATTCATACGCTCTCAGTGTCCCTATGCCAGCCTCCTGGAGCAAAGGGCACTAAGGAACTACGTCAACTGAAGCAATGGAGATTGATAATGACAGGTACATCCCCTCCCAGGTACATTTCTACTTTAAAAATGTATTAACCCCAAATAATGAATTGTGGTAATTCTGAGGTGTGGCCAGTGTGATGTAAGAGAAGAGAACCTCTAAGCTAGGTCTTAAATAATCCAGATCAAATGGGCGTCTGAATCCTCTGGCCCCCTGCCCCAGCTGATCCTTGGGACTCTATGAATAACTCCGAGGATTCAGGGAACCTGAGCAGAGGCCCTTGGCATCAGTTCTCTGGGTTATAACTACTTACAGGGCTCTGGGGCTCACCAAGCAGTTCAGCTGGAGGCTGGCTCCTGAGTTCAGCACAGAAGGTGATCAGGCCCAGGGTTAAGCATCAGGTGCTGGATTTGGACTGACTGAGGTTATAGCATGCTCTGCCATGTGGGCAGATTACTTAACCTCTCTGGGCTTCAGCGCCTTTAATCTTTGGGTGCAGTCCAGTACGCACAAGCCACTTTATAAATTAATGGTTTCGTTGAATGAATTTGACCTTCTTCGTAGGATTGTCATCAGGTATGTGTATGTGTATATAGTTGTTAGTTGCTGTCAAGTCGATTACAACTCATGGCAACTCCACGTGTGCAGAGTAGAATTGCGCCATAGGGTTTTCAAGGCTGTGAGCTTTCAGAAGCAGATTGCCAGGCCTTACTTTTGAGGTACTTCTGGTTGGATTTGAAACCAATCTTTCAGTTAGTAGTCCAGTGCTTAACCATTTGTGATATATATGTTTATAGGGCTTAGAGCAGTGTCTTGAACGTAGTAAGGACGCAATAAATGCAGCAATTATGCTGTGCAAAGGTGTGACTTGCACCTGGCCCTGGCACATTGCATTATCCAAAGGGACAAAGTGGCATGAATTCAGGTGGTGGGAGAGACTCAAAAGTGACATACTATGGTTCTGGGCCATCAGTTCATCCCCGTTAGGTGCTGAGGTTATACCCCCACCTCCTGCCTTTAGCGAGTCAGGGCCTCTGCTTTTTGGTATTCATGGTAGGGCTTCAGTCCTAATGGGAAAACTGGGAAACCAACACATAACCCAGGCCAGTGGGCGCAGCCTGCTCCGTGGGTAACATGCCTCCTGATCCTCACTCCTGAACACCAAGGCTTGTGACACCAAGATGAATTCCGCAGCCACCTGCTGATGAGCTGAGGCTAGGCAGTGCCGTCCACCAAGGTCGGGTCAGATTGGCTCAGGAAGTGGATGGAATGAATCACCAAGGGGAGGCATCACCAACTTAGCTGACACTCCAGGATCCTTGTCCTAACCTCAAGGGGCTCCAGGGAGCTTTGCCACAGCCCCGATCTTGTAGCTGCAGGAATTAGCCCGAAATCATCACACCACCAAAATTACCTGTATCTCATTCACACATTTATCTCTCTTTTCAAAAATTACTACTGCATCCCCACCTGTGTCAGCCCTTATGCTAGACAATGAGGGTATAACAAAACCCTCCTGGAATTCACAGTCCATTAGGAGAAACCCAGACAAACAAGCCAACACAATAAAGTCTGATGAATGCTGTGATGGAACAAGTACAGGGACTCTCGGAATATAGCAGGAATGGAAAACCTCAGATAGTGTATCAGAGGCTTCCTGGAGGAAGTGGCACTTCCACTATTATTAACCCCAAACCCATTGCTGTTGAGTCAATTCTGATTATTAAAAATCACTCCCTCGTTTATTTTAAAATTTTTAATTTATTATTAATACTTCTTTATTTTTCAACAGGCGAGCTTCTTTTTTCCCCAAAAAAATTATCCTTTAAAAAAAAGAGGAGTTACATTTATCTGAATCTCTAGAAGTCACGTCTCATAGTAAAGAGCCCTCTCTGAGACTGCATCTCAACCAATGAAGTCCTTTTTAAGAAAGTGCGTTAGGCTGACATGACCTCAGTCAGTGATAGTCTGGGATGCTCATTTATAGAGGTGACCATATAAACTTGGCTAAAAATAAAGACGGCAAAGGAGTATAACACAGATTTAGTGATTATTCCTCGGATTATGACCTCACAATTGCATTAAATATTGTGAACAAGTATGCCAAAGAGCACTTTAGACACAGTAAGTGATTTCCTTGAAATACTGTATGGTACGAAAATGATAAACAGAGAAAACATTGAAGCTGTCAAGGATTTCTTTTCACTTGGATCCACAATCAACAGCCATGGAAGCAGCAGTCAAGAAATCAAATGACACATGGCATTGGGCAAATCTGCTGCAAAAGACCTCTTTAAAGTGTTGAAAAGCAAAGATATCACTTTAAGGACTAAGGCGCACCTGACCCAAGCCATGGTGTTTTCAACCGCCTCATATGCATGCAAAAGCTGGGCAGTGAATAAGGAAGACTGAAGAAGAATCGACACCTTTAAATTGTGGTGTTGGCGAAGAACATTGAATATACCATGGACTGCCAAAAGAATGAACAAATCTGTCTTGAAAGAAGTACAGCCAGAATGGTCCTTAGAAGAAAGGATGGCGAGACTTTGCCTCACATACTTTGGACATGTTATTGGGAGGGATCAGTACCTAGAGAAGGACATCATGCTTGGCAAAGTAGAAGGTCAGCAAAAAAGAGGAAGATCCTCAGTGAGATGGATTGACACAGTGGTTGCAAGCTCAAGCATAACAACAATCATGAGGATGGCACAGGACTGGACAGCGTTTCCTTCTGTTGAACATAGCGTTGCTATGAGTCGGAACCAACTGGACAGCACCTAACAACAACAACAAACGAAAATGAGTAGTTTCCTATGTTGGTGTCATCCATGGATTCAAAAAGGGCTGTAGCACAATAATTTAGAGGGAAGTAAAAATTATGTAAGGAGCCCTGGTGGCACAAATGGTTAAGCTCTTGGCTGCTAACAGGAAGGTTGGCAGTTGGAACCCACCCAGCAGCTCCAAGGGAGAAAATACCTGGCCATCTGCTCTCATAAAGACTACAACCTAGAAAACCCTATGGGGCAGTTCTACTCTGTCACATGGGATTTCTGTGAGTCAGAATCGACTCGATGATACCCCGCAACAACAGCAAAAATGATGTGCTCTGGAAAATTGACTCCAAACGCAGCTCTGGTAAGAGAAAGATGCTGTTATCGAAGACATCTGTAGTTTTCATAAAATGTTTTCATGAAATGCACTGAGTCCTGGAGTAGGCAAGATTCAACACCTGGAGGGCTCCAGAGACCTTGGCCACAGGCCTGGCCACGTGGCTGAGGGCCTGGGGGCATCAGTGACCTCAACACTGCTGAGGGGGGTGTGGACCCATTGTCACACCCCCTGAAGAGGTGCACAGTTTCCCGACTCTACGTGTGGTAAGGACAGCCACCTTTCCCCCAGGGAGCTTTCCTGGAAGCTCTGCTTCTCAGTCTGGCTGCTTAGCTCCCAGCCTGAAGGAACCGTGATAATTCTGCTTTGTGATGGGTAGTGGGATGGAGAGAGGGAATCTTCAGTGGCACTGGCGTGACCCTTTTGTCAAAGCATGTTCTCCAACTCAGGTTTATTGCACTTTGAACTTGGAAGCATCTTGTATCCCTGGGCACCCATTGACTGCAGCCACATGCCAGGCAAGAGAGCAAGTTAATCCAGCAAGTGCCGTCTCCTGCCAGCATAGCCCCAAGAGAGATGGAGCAGGTGGTTGCAGTGGTCCCTGAGAAGCCACCCCACTAGGACCTTTTCTGCTCTATTGCCATCCCCCAGCTGTCCTTCAAGTTCCTTCTGAGATGCATGAGGTCCTCTCTAGGGCTAGATTCTGGAGCATTCTGGCAGCTCCTGGCCCCTACCTGTGCCACCGCTCCTGTGGTGGATGCATAAGTGCCATAGAAAAAGCAAGTGCCCCCAAGCTGCAAATCAGCTGTGTCTTCTGCCTGTCCCCACAGAGCACCTTTGACCAGGATCTCAGCTCTCCACCAGGGTCCGTTTAAACACCACAATGCTTTATCCTGAGCTGGCCGACTGGGCGTGGGCGTGGCTGATGTGGCCATCGGAAGCAAATACTGGGCAGAAATGAATTATTTTACAACCACTGCTTTGAGTGTGACACTCATCCCTTTTCCAAAGCGTGCACTGTTGGCAACTTCTATCTGAAATTCATGGGAAAGCATTTGGCAAATCACAGGCTGACATGTTTATCTTGTTAGCTGTCGAGATGAGCAAGTATGCGCGCTGAATGCCATCATTCAGCCTGCACCGGCAAACGCTGCTATGCAAGGAATCTGACAAAATAAATACATATTCCAACCTGATTTGTCAGATTTATAGTAATCTTTTGTTCAGAACTTTTTGCAATTGACCTTAAATAGACCTATCATGACCCAGTGACTTAGAGACTTCAGTTCTCACGTTCCCCACACATTAAAGCCACGAGCTGCCAGAATTGTTTGATGGAGTGGCTAACCTGTTGGTATCTGTATATTTTGCTTGTCTGTTAGTATCTGGAGCCCTGATACTCTGGGGCAGTTCTACTCTGTCTTATAGGGTCACTATGAGTCAGAATCTACTTGATGGCAATGAGTTTGGTTTTTTTTGTTTGTTTGTTTTTTTAGTATCAAATTACCCTAGAGGAGCCATTGAGAACCATACATTCAGGCCTTGCCACAAATGCAAGTAAAAAGCTCCGGGCAAGAGAGGTAATTGCTGCATTCTGAACAGTTCTGTTCACCTTTCCAGACAGTCAGAGCCAAACTCTGAAGTGACCTCACACGCTGAGGAAATGGTCATTGTGGTTAGTTGCTGTTGAGTCTGCTCTGACTGATGCCAACCTTAAGTATAACAGAATAAAACATTGTGCCATCCTGCACCGTCTTTATGATTGTAGGTACGTTTGAATCCATTGTTTTGGCTCTTGTGTCAACCCATTTCTCTGAGGGTTTCCCTTGCTTTTGCTGACCCTCTACTTTACCAGCCATGCTTGGTCTTTCTTGTTGTACAAGTTAAGTGAGCTGAAGTCTTGCCATCCTTGCTTCTAAGGAGCATTCTGGTTGTATTTCTTCTAAGACTGCTTTGTATGTTCCTCTGGCAGGCCATGGTATATTCAATATTCTTCACCAGCACCACAGTGTAAATCCATTATTTCTTCTTCTGTCTTTTTTTTTCATTGTTCAACTTTTGCATGCATGTGAGGCAATTGAAAAGGCCATGGCTTGGGCTGGGCACACCTTAGTCGTCAAAGTGACATCTTTGCTTTTTAAAACTTTAAAGAGGTCTTTTGCAGCAGATTTAGGAGTATCAATTCTGGGGATAAATATACTTGAAGATATTGAAAGACTTCAGAGCAGAGAAATGAACAAAACTGCCCATACCCTTCCCTGTTGGATCATTTCTGGTCTGGCCTGAGGCACAGATAAATTGCTGATTCATCTGTGACCTTTTAGGAGTTTCAAACAGAGAGGACAAGTTTCTGCCCCATCCCCATGCCCCGAGTAGGCAGCTTTCCTGGGAGACAGCCCCACTGAGTACCTGCCTCCTCTGGTAATGTGAGACCAGGATCCCAGGAGTCTACTTATTAAGGCTCAGTGATGGGCCTGATGTGCAGATTTAAAAGAGCTATGGCTGCTAACCAAAAGGTCTTCAGTCAAATTCACCAGCAGCTCCTTGGAAACCCTGTGGTTTCCAGTTCTACTCTGTCCTATAGTGTTGCTATGAGTCAGAATCAACTTGATGGCAACCAGTATCCAGGTAGAGGGGGGTGAGCTTACAGTCTTGGGCCTGGAGTCTCAGAGTCAGGTTCTGAAAGAGCAAACAGACACTGAAGTAAAATTCTTTTTCTGCAAAGGCTCCCTTTTTAATCTTTAAATTTTTTAAAAAAATTTGCATGATGTGCTTGCTATATTAAGATAATCAAAATTCAAAACTCTTTCCCAACTTGTTGAGCAAAACTGATTTTTCAGAAAAAAAAAGGACTGTATTTATCCTGTGGTCTTACATGCTAATAATAGCTAGGATTTCTGGAGCATTTACAGAGCACTTAGGAACATGCTAAGAGCTTTACCTGCCTTAGCTCCTTTAATTCTCACAATGGCACTATGAGGTAAATATCATTATCCGCATTTTGTAGATGAGGAAGATGAGACTAAGGGAGATTATGTGACATCTCACACAGCTAGAAAGAAGCAGAGCTAGGATTTGTTGACTATCTAGATTCGTTTGACCCCAAAACTGGTGTCATTGTGATTTACAGTGCTTTGTGACCCTATAGGACAGAGTAGAACTGTCCCAGGGTTTCCAAGGCTATAAGCAGACGGTCACATCTTTTTCCCTTGAAGTGGCTGGTGGGTTTGAACTTCCGACCTTTTAGTTAGCAGCCCAGCACCTAACCACTATACGACCAGGGCTCCTTATTTTTTTGTTTGTTTTGTTTTTACAAGTGTGACACACAGTTCTAGACTAGAAGACTGTTTTCTTCCCTGATCAAAGATAGACTTTTAATGACACTCCCCCACAACAATAGCAGCAATAACAAACAATGGCATGTGAAAGCCATGTAGTGAGGCTGGGGAGAGGCTGGAACTCAGCTCTCCTTCCTCCAAGCCCAGCGCCATCTCCAGCCATTCCCAAAGAGACGGTCTGAGTTCAGTGTGAAAAGCCTGTGTGAAGGACAGTGGGAGGAGGCGGGCTGATGCTTTTCCTCTTACAGAGCACTGTGAGATGGGGCTGTCCAGAGGCTCCATGATGAGTCCTTCCAGTATTTGACCCAGTTGATCACTCCCTCCTCCTTGACAGGAATTCCAAGACACGATACTGTCTAGGTTTTCCTTCTGCCTCATGGGTTACTTATTCTTAGCTCATCGCTGGTTCTTCCTCATCTCCCTGAATTCTACATGTTAGAGGATTCCAGAGTTTGGTCCTCAGACCTTCTCTTCTCTATATTCACTCCCTAGATTATTTCAATTAGTCTCAATGCTTCAAATACTAACCAAGTGCTGCTGGCTTCAAATTTCATGTCTGCACCCTAGACCTCTCTTCACTTTACTACAGACTCATAAATCCAAACTAACAGCCATCTCAAACTTACCATATCTAAAATCGAACTCTAACTCTCACTCTCCTCCTCAAAATCTATTCCTTCCAAAGTCTTTCTCATCTCCATAAATGGAAACTTCATCTTTCCAGCGATCGGACCAAAAGCCTTGGGTTAACCTTGAACTATCCCCAGGGAGGTTGAGCTACTTGGGTACAGGCTTAGCGTAGATTTGGCCATGCAAGTACAACAGACAGAGAGAGACAAGGGAAATAAGATGTTCCCAAGGATTCTAAGCTAGGTAAGGAAGGAATTGAGATGGCAAAGAGAATGATGGCAGGGTCAGCAGTCCCCATGGAGTCAAAGGGTTGTTCATGGTTACCAGAGTAAATAAGGTAGTGGTCTGAGTAAGATACTTGAAAACAAGGGTTCAGCTGTGTGCAGTTGTACTTTATGGCGCTATGCGCAACGGTATGGCCATGGGAGAAAGACATTGAGGTGTGGTGGAAAAAACAGCACTGTGCTGAGGCTTCTAATGTGCTGAGCGGCCAAAGTATTGACTGGATCTTTCCCATGAATGTTGAAGGTGAAAATAGCCATAGTTCTTGGGCATCCTTTATCACCCTGTTTTTGTTTACATATCTGTCTCCCAGACTAGAAAGCAAGCCCAGCAAACGCAGGAACCATGTCCTGTCCAGCACTTACCACAGAACCTGGTACATTGGCAGCACTGCACACGTGTGTTTGTTTGTTTTTTAATCAACATCAAATTTTAAAAACTTGAGGGGCAGGAAGATCACTGGATGCAGTCCCTTAACCTTAAAAAAGAACTTATCATTAAAGTTGATCTTGAGGCCCATGGACTGCATCCCCTACAGTGTGAGCTGCCCAGTCTCAACTCTGTATGGTCATGACCTCAGCCTGCCACTTATGTAGCCATTTAATAAAATTCCCTGTGATCTCCGCCCTATACAAGTCAACTGTTTTCTCTCTTGGAACTCCAGATTCCATTCTATTCCAATCCTCACATATTATTGAGCAGCTACTGTATGCCAGACTCTAAAATGCTGGAGATAGAACAGCTACTCATATTCTTCCTCCTTCATCTTGGTGAAACCTGGGGAAACTCAGGTTCTAGAAGTAGAATAGTTCCTTTCTTCCAAGAATAATTTCTTGGGAATAATTTTTTGTCCTGGGATTGGGAGAATGTCTCTCTAAAACTTTAAGTAAACAGAATGTTTTGCCAAGTTTCAGCAAACGGGGTCCAGTACTGCCTTTGAAGTCAAGATTTTTGCGTAATTAAGCTGGGTTCCTGCTGGTTCCTTTTTATTATGGTGGCAGAGGTGGCTCACACGGCGCACTTTCTTCCATGTAGCATTGATCTCTTAACGACCAGATCTAATGCACAACTACTTGACATAATGCATACAGAAGAAGCACAAACAGCAAAGGGAAAGATTTCATTCCCATTATCATCAGTCACTACCTAATCCAGGCTGCCTAGGGCTCCCTGGAAACCAGAGAGACATCTCCCCAGCCTGCATCACTGGTCAAGCTTGGGTTAAAGGTCTCAGATCATTCTCACCCTTTCTTTCACAAACCCAAGTTCATTACAACCTCCATCTCTGAGAAAATATTCCAGATCCTGAGTTTATCGCTGTCTTTATTCAGCATCCCAACAACTTTAGCCAAACTTACTCACCAAGTCTCCTCTTTAACTCCTATAATTTGAAAAAAGAACAATTTATTAGCTCATTCATTCATTCATCCATTCATCATTCATGATCCAGGCACAGTACACACAGTCAAGTAGACCAGCAGACACGCGAAGCAGCAATTACAATACTGCATGATGACTGCCAAAATGGAGGCCACGTAAGGTTCTGTAGAACATCTGCTGTTAGATGCCAGTGTTTTCATACATGTCTTTCTCTCTGTTTGAAATATAAAAACTGAGATCTACAAAGCACTTAATAATATGCCAGGAACCATGCACAATTTCATCTTCCTCATAACGGGATGTGTTGCCTACGTAAGGTCATTTGCCTCAGTTTCCTCATCTAAAAAATTGAGGACTCTCAACTTGCAAGGCACACACTTAACACAATTTTCTCAGTAACTGCAAGCAACTACAGTCTCTCACTTTTAGTCATGAAATTTTTTGTTTCCTTTATTAAGATGCAATGTTTTCTATTTTAAAACTGCAAGCCCATATTTGGCTTATTATTTTTCTTTTTTCCCAGTGCTGACTGAATTTGTAGCTCCTATGATTTGAGGCTGGGGCAGAGGTGGGTCACGATCTGTTTTCTCACCACCCTGTCTGCAACGCCTCCTCCAGGTGCTATTCTTCTGGTCTGGTGGCTGGGAGGAGAAAGGGGAGCTCTCCTTATGGGAGTGCCTGCGGTGACGTTGCTGTCTTTCTGATGGTTATCATTCCAGCCTAACTCACTGACTGTAGACTTGTGGTGGTGATTGCGCCACACAAATCCTGCTGACAAGCCTCTCCTCCCAGGCAACTCTTGACTCATCGATTGTTCCCCTTTGAGATTCTTCCAGCAGAACTTCCGCTGCCTTCCTGATGCACAAACCTCTCTGTCTAATTCTGGGGCAGCTCCACAGACTTGCAGTCCAAATGGGGAGCTTTCCGGGCCGCTATTGTCCCCTCTCCACCTAACTGTGCCTTCTGAACTCTCTTCCCATGGGCTGATGAATTAGAGGAGCAAGGCCATGAACCCACTGGGCTGGGACCAAATCCTGAAAGGCTGGTATGCCCTATTTGATGGATTGAATTATGTCCGCCAAGAATAGGCATTAGATCCTAACCCTGCGCCTGTGGAAGTCATGTAATCACCTTCCATAATGCAATCTAATGTTATATTAATGAGGCCATACCAGTGCAGGGTGTGTCCTAAACCTAATTGCTTCTGGCTAGATATATTTTTTTAAAAAAAAGTAGGTTAGACACAGAGACAAGCACATACTGAGGAAGAGAGATGTCATGTGAGGATCTCCAAGAAACAAGGAAGTTCCAAGCTACTGACAATGAAGAAATTGACATGGCCAAGACCCTGATTTGAACTTTTAGCCTCCTGAACTGTAAAAAAATGAGTTTCTGTTTTTTAAAGCCACGCATTTGCTTCTGTTACAGCAGTATTAGGAAAATAAGACACACTACACTGGAGTAAAGCTTTTATGCTTTAGGTAAAGTGAAAAGGCTGAAGAATTTTGAACAGGGGAGTGACATGATTAGATTTGTATTTTATTTCTATCCTTCACAGAGTGCAGGAGAGAATAGTCAGGATAATGTGAGACCAGCATCAGGGAGACCAATAAGGAGCCAGATGCAATGCTTTCCAACTTGCATGTTGTTTGACAACATAGCCAAACTTGACAAGTCTTCTTCGGCATATGACATAGTCTAGAAGGTGATTCTGCATGCCTTGGGCAAGTCAATTCCTTCTGTCTATGGAAGGCCAAATAATTACAGAACATTAGAGCCAGAGCTAGACCAACCCCTCACGTATCAGATGAGGAAGCTGAGGCCTGGGGATGTGGCATGACTTCCAGAAGACCACAGAGAGTTCACAGCAAGCCCTGTAGAATAGGATGTTATGCTTCAGGAAGCAAGGTACAGTTCACCTGGGTGTAGTTTCAGACACTTTCCTGGCTGCCCTTTTTGACTTCAGAACCTCAGTTCCTGCTCGATCAAGTCTTCTTCCATCCACCTAGCCACACTTCGCCCAGTTTTCTCCCCCTGCTTCTCCAGTCTGAGAAGCTGCCTGCCCATCCTGGACCTAATTGGACTCTGCTTTGGGGATCTCAGACTTGACATTTGCCCATATGCCCAAGCCTGGCCCATCCCTGCTGCCAGGGCACCCAGTCCAAGCCACCGGGCTTTCCAAGTCATTGGTGAATTGGCCCTGGGAGAGCTCTCTCCAGCTTCTCCACCTGAAAACATGCCATATTTGTCATTCTTCATGCAACTCTCTCCTACTGGTCTACAAGCTCCTTGAGAAAAAAGACTATACATTTTTCCAAATTTATCTTTTTATACCCACCACAGTACCTGAACCATGATGAGCACTCAAGGAATATTTGATGACTTTATTAATTTAGTAATTTCTTTGTTATTGTTAGTTGCCATTGAGTCAGCTCTGACTCACGGCAACCTTATGTATAACAGAACAAAGCGTTGCCTGGTCCTGCACCATCTTCATTATTGTTGGTATGTCTGAGTCCATTGTTGTGGTTATGGTGTCAGTCAATGTCATTGAGGGTTTCCCTAGATTTTGCTGATGATCTACTTTACCAAGTCACTTCTTTACAAGCTGTCTAACATACTCCAACCCCATGGAAAGAGGTTTGAGAGAGCACTGTGCTCAATGCACATGGGAAGTCCCGTCCTATACAAAAATATATGTGTAAATAGACAATGCGAAGTGTCCAGCAGTTAACAAGTACTCCACTCAAGTAAAATATTTCAAGTTCAATTAAGTTTGGGGAGTGCTAGCTTTTAAAAAGTTAAACCTCTTTCTTTATAACAGGACCTGAAGAGGTCTTTAATATGCTAACATGCAACTCTCCAAGATGAGTATCTGATCCACACAACACTTGACTTTACCAGGTATCCCTCCTTTGCTGCTGAAGGCGATTCTGAATTCCTGGTAGAGTTCTGTTTTGTTTTAAAGCAGAACATGAGCCAAAGGCATCATCTTGTGAGCTATAAATCTGTGCCGGCTCAGTTTGGAGGGGCTGACATGGGCGTAAACGTCACTGAATGTATGTTAACATCCTGGGCTTCTCCTAGCGCCTCTGAGATCTTCTAGCAGAGCCCTTTGCGAGGGAAAGCAGGCACAGGAAATACATTACTGTGGTGTAGCGTGACAGTTACCTAGGAGAACAGCTGTACTTCTCGATTCTAAGTGCAGACTTGAATGAATGAGGCTTACATACATTCTCATATACGGTTGCTGAGTTGGAATGGAACCCTGGTGGCACGGTGGTTAAAAACTTGGCTGCTAATCAAAATGACGGCAGTTCAAATCCACCAGCCGCTCCTTGGAAACCTTATGGGGCAGTTCTACTCTGTCCTATAGGGTCGCTGAGAGTCAGAATTGACTCTATGGCAACGGGCTATATGAGTGGGAACTGACTTGACAGCAACAGGTGGAGTTTTTTTTGCTTTTTGATATGCATTCTAAAGGGGACTCGGTGGCGCAACAGTTAAGTGCTTGGCTGCTAACCGAAATACTGGCAGTTTGAACCTACCCAGTGGCTTCTCGGGAGAAAGACTTGGCAATCTGCTCCTGTAAAGATTATTGCCTAGAAAACACTATGGGGCAGTTCTACTCTGTCCCATGGGGGTGCTATTATGAGTGTAAATCAACTTGAGGGCACTCAACAACAACAACATGTGCATTCTTGTGAAGCAGTCAGACTGCTAATTTAGCATGGGGGACTGCTGGTAATGGAGACACGCTGAACTCAGCCCTCTGTCCCTACCGTTTTGCAGAGGAGGGAACTGAGGCCCAGGAAGATGGCCTGCCTTTCCCAACATCACAGAGCCAATGGTTTTTTCATGAAAACAGAAGTCTCAGCCTGGGTTAAAATCTTAACTCAGCCACCGAACTTTACGAAGAGCTATATATTTTTAAATTGCTTCAGACATGCAGATGTGCAGTCAGGAGTCCTAGCTTGGTTGTGTGCTGGGACAGAGGGAAGGGGAGGAAGGTGGCCATCATTCACTACGAGTAAGAGATCCAGACGGAGCGGCAGAGCAGGTGCAATTTGTTTCCTCACGTCCTCAGTGGCACTTGACTCCTGCCACGCCCTTGATCCTGGAGATTTGCATGAATAATGGAGATTGGCAACCTGAGGGATTAGGGAGTGACCCCTTCCTGTTCCCCAGAGGCCTCTAAGCCCTGTTTCCTAAGTCCCTGCAGGGAGGAGCCCAGCGCTCACAGCTAGCAGCTACTGAGGAGGAAGAACTCTGTACATCTCACCTGCTCTCAAAGGGCCTCTCATCCCCCTAAACTGAACCTACAGCAGCAAGCCCAGCTTAAGCCCTGTCTAGCACCCTGCAGATCTGACCTCTACCTCAGCGCATTAACAGGCATTAAACAGGAGCCTCTGCGCAGGGGATATAAAAGGAAGAAGACAGTGCAGGGTCCTCTGTCTGCGATGGCTCACAGCCTAACGGGGGAGAGAAAAGGTTTGTTCTCCTGCCCCTCCTGCTCAGCCTCCATCCGCCTTCCCTAACAACTCCCTGATTTCTTTCTGGTTTTGGTCTTGGTGGGATGACTAATCCAGCACCTGCCCTCTGAATAGAGAAATCGAAAGCTTTTCCCCTAGAAAAGAAGACACAATGCTTTAGGGGACACTGAGCTTCTGTTGGGGGGATGGAAAATTTGGGAATGGTTAATGGTGATGAATGAGGAACATAATTAATGTCATTAAACTGTATATGTGAAGATTGTAGAAATGGCAAATGTTTTGTTACCTGTACTTTTACCACAATAAATTTTTTCTTTTTTTGATTTCTTTCCCCAGTGCCTCTCTTAATGCCCCAGTATTACAGGGGACATGCGCAGGTCTAAACTTAGTAAATGGATGCTTTTCCCTGACTCTGACTCTTGAGTAGGTGCCCCAACGGCCTGTGTGATATGGCCAGAGCCCCTCGCCCCAGTGGTGGCACCCCGAATGTACAGTCCTATTACAACATCACTCCAATGGCTTCCCTCCTAGCCCTCCGGGGCCACCTTGCCTCCTACCTGCTTCCTAGCCTGGCTTTTCAACATTCCTGTCCATCCTATGAGTGTCTGATCAACCTCTTGATAAACTCCCTTTCCCCTGGTTAACCAGAGTCACTTTCTGTCCCTTGCAGTCAAGGAACCTAATGGATACAAATTTGTACACACAGATAATCCTCAGCGGGTGTGGTAAATGCTAAAGGTAAACACTATGGGAGTATATATAGAGAAAGAATGTGTACTGGGGTATAGGGGCAGGGATTCAGGAAGCCTGCAAAAAAGGAGGAAACATGTTGGGTTGGAAAGAGCACTATGGAGTCAGGAAATGACCTAAACACTAGAGCAAATGTGAGGACAGGGGCACTTTGAACACAAGTGGAATAGCCCAAAGAAGAAGGGGAACAAGCAGAGCCTGTCCTAGGTGCCACCTCTGCTGCCTGCTTCTGGGTGACAGCCACAGTCAGGCTTCCCCGGCTGAGCTTCCTTCCCGGAGCTTAGATCCAACACCAGCGAATGCAGCCACGCCAAATCTGACACCACTGCCTTGCTTCCACCTCTAGGAAGGGGCCAGGGGAAGAGGGGGGGAGTTTCCTGGTGGTGACAGCAAAGCCAAGCAAAGGAGGGCATGTTCAGCAACAAGCATCCTCAACCCTCAACCAAGCAGAGTCCCTCCTGAATACCCAAGCCCAAACCTTCCACTTAACATGTCTTGGGGACATGGAGGCTTTGGGTTCTAGAACCTTCCCTCCCCTACCAGCTTCCTGCAAAATATCCCCTCTTCATGTTTACAGGTCTCCATTTCCCAGTGGACCATATTGGACCACATCTTAGCTTTATGCTTTCGTGGGGACTGTGCTTGTAATGCTCTGGATTAGTAATTTCCATAGATTTTTATTTTAGCAAAACAGAAAACCCAAGTGAATTAATTCTGACAAAGCTCTGGCAAAAAAAAAAGAAAAAAAAAAAAGGAAGAGGGCCTATCACATACTGTAGTCCTAAAGCCCCAAACTCATAGGGGTTACAGCAACTATCTGGTGTTCCCCAGTGTCAGGGACAAAGGCGAGATAAGAATGATCCTCCCTGATGCCTCTCCTTCATAATGAGGGCATTGGAAATAAAGTCTGGGAACTATTTGTTCAAAGTTTGCACTTTTGGCTCCTAGACAAGGAGGGATGATGGGGAAGAAACTTATAATTCAATTGTAATGAAAATTTCTTTTCAATGGAAGATTTGCAGATCATTAAACATCCACAAACAGTTTCGGATGAAGTCCCTAGTTAGAGAACTGAGAGGCTTTTGAATCTGAGTTTTCTCCCTGATGTACTTGAGAAACATCTCCTTTCACTTGGGATGTTGTGTTTGAGGTTTGGAAATGAGGTGGCATTTCCTTAAAAGGGAATGAAAATACATATTTCGTTGGCTATGGCTTGGGTAGCGTGTGTTCCCAGAGGAAACGAAAGCCTTCGAAAGGAGTGTTTGCCTCATTCAGTAGAAATAATGTTGATTTGTTTATGTCTTAGCCTCTGTTTGGTGATTAATGTGCAAAAATATATCTTCTGAGATTTGGAATGCACTGGATCCTTTTTAGTGGGCCACACTGGGGTAAATAAAGATGAGAAGAAGAGAGAGCTACTGTGACGCTGGTGAAATATGCTGTTTTAACTCAATTCATCTGAAGTTTAGATGACCCAGGCTGTTCCTAGTGAAATATCAGCTCTTTCATTGGTATTTTCCCTCCCTTTTTTCCTTGCAAGCATGACTACTGGAAATTTTAAATTACTTCTTGGTGTTTGAAAAAAAGTAAATAATAAATAATCTAGTTTGCACGTGGCCTGCTCTGGTAGAACTTGGGATAGGCCAAATTCCTTAATTTGATTTGAGAGACAGCTCCATTACTGGTTGCTGGATGTTGGAAAAGCCATTTTCCCTCCTATGTCTCAGGTGTGAAGCGGCAGATGTGAAGTGGGATGATTATACCCACTTCGTTTGTAAAACTATTGTGCAGATCAGATGAACTGAAAGTGCTTTGGGAAGTGCAAAGCATGTCACAATTATATGAGGGAGAAGAAAAAGGAAGCCATGGTTTATTGTGTACCCAATTGTACCAGGCACTTTGCAAATGGACTCTGGCAATAGAGTCTTGAGCACTCTCTACACCCCCCAATCTTGCTATCCCCCGCATCCCAAACCATCTCAGCACCCAAAGTGATATAAACCAGATCATGTCACCTCAGCTTAAAAATTCTTCAAATATATCCCCTTGCAGTTAGAATGATATCCAGACTCCTTGCCATGACATGCCAGACCCTACTTGATCTGACTCCTCCTTCCCCACCACACTAGTCTTCCTTCAGTTCTTTGGCCAGGCTCAGTTCCTTTCTGTCTCAGGGCCTTTGCACATGTTCAATCCCTCTTTCTGAGAGGCTCTTCCTCCTTTCCTAACCTGGCCAACCCTCTTCATCTTTTTCAGTTTCAGTTCACATGTCATTTCCTCCCACTCAGTCTGGCACATTGACCAGACAGATTGTGCAATACACAACTCCAGGGGGTGCCAGTCACATAGACTACAGTCTGCACAGGGTGACCTTGTTCTCAGCCTCCACCCCCACCCCCATTACACTCTTGACCTGCACTGCACTTCTCCTTCACAGCAATTTGCACAGGTACAACCATTTATTTGTTAAATATCCATCTTCTCCATTAGACCCTCAGGAAAGGCACTGTGACTTTTCTGTTCACCTCTGAATTCCCAGCACCAGAACAG
Organism: Trichechus manatus latirostris; assembly: GCF_000243295.1. Lineage (NCBI taxonomy): Eukaryota > Metazoa > Chordata > Mammalia > Sirenia > Trichechidae > Trichechus > Trichechus manatus. The sequence goes on along the minus strand of NW_004443945.1, from coordinate 20,929,432 downwards.
TGCCTGGCACATAGACCAAAAACCAAACCCATTGCCGTAGAGTCAATTCCAACTCATAGCAATCCTATAGGACAGAGTAGAACTGCACCATAGGGTTTCCAAGGAGCAGCTGGTGGATTCAAACTGCCAACCTTTTCGTTAGCAGTCAAGCTCTTAACCACTATGCAACCAGGGCTCCTGGCATATAGAAGGTACTCAATAAATGTTTGTGGACTGACTTTTCATGAAGTATAGACGAGTACATGTCATCCTGTCTCTATCCAGCATCAATGAATAAGCATGAGCACTGAGGTTTGGCAAGTGTCTCAGCAGCTTCCCATTGTCTGTCTCCAGCCCCATTGCCAGCCTCTAGCTGGGAGCTAAATAGTCCGGCATTAGACCTGGAAGATAAAAGGTCAACTTCAGAGGACCCCAGAGGAGAAATAATAATGGGGCCACTGAGGACTGAGCCCTACCTTTTGCTGCTAAGAGACACACCCCTGCCTGCTAAAGGTATTTAGCTCCTCTTCTGGGTGGTGCAAATGGTTTATGCTTGACTAGTCACTGAAAGGTTGGTAGTTCAAACACACCCACTGTGCCTCAGAAGAAAGGCACGGCAATCTGCTTCCATAAAAAACACAGCCAAGAAAACGCTATGGAGCTCAATTCTACTCTGTAACATTTGGGATCACCGTGAATTGGAACCAGCCTGATGGCAACAGATTTATGGGTTTGGTTCCAGAAATGTACTATTCCAGGAAAAAAATGTACGTGAGCAGAGACCTCAGAACGAAGATCAGAGTGTTAGTTTCATCTCATCATGGACTAGATGGTGATCACTGGCAAGTGTAAACTCAGGCTTATAAACTCTGCTGTCCTTTATTCTTTCTGGAATCTTTTTAAATTAAACAAGATACTTTATAAGCAGAATCCTGAGCTCTAAAGAAGAATGGATCGTATAATGTGGTGTGGCATTGTTATTTTAAGGAGTCCTTGTGGTGCAATGGGTAAGCACTAGGCTGCTAACTGAAAGGCTGGCAGTTTGAACCCACCAGCGGGGCTCTGCAGGAGAAAGTCCTGGTCATCTGTTCCTGTAAAGATTACAGCCCAGAAAACTCTATAAGGCAGTTCTACTGTGTCATATAGAGTCCTATGAGTTGGAATCGACTCCAGGGCACATAACAAATTGTTATTTTACACTTGATTAGCAAACCTCTTTAAGAAGACATTTGTCATTTCTTCCCTCTCACCTGGTTCTTAGGCTGTAGCTATCTCTAGTCATAACTTGCTGATTAACCTACCACAAAGGGTTTAGCGGCAGGAGGTGATACTCTCTTTGTGTTTTGTACGACATCAAAATAAATAATACTTGTGGACTCAGTGTAGTTGTTTGGTGAGATCTTTTCTATTCACTGATTCTTAGAGCAAACATTTATCAAATGCTGTCTCTGCACCAGGGACCATGTTATGTGTTGAAAAGAAGGTGTTTCCTGCCTTTGAGGCTCTCACCAGCTAGAGCAGGGGTTGGAAAGGAAGGGGGAACCCAACATGCAAGCAAGCAAGTAGAGAGCAGAGGTTGTGCTGATGGAGGTATGAACAGCGCCCATGGCAGTATAGAGGGAGGTGGATCCACTCTGCCTTGGCCAAGGAGATGGGTCTCAGGCTTGCCTTCTCAGACAAGGCCACCTTGGGTCTGACAGAGCACAGAGAAACATCCTCAAGGGAATGAGGTGGAAAAGACTTTCTAGAGGTATTCCTAGGCCATGGGAACCATTTGGATCCCTTCTGTCTTTTAGTTAATCTGCTTCAAGACTCTTAGCTTCCTGACATCTGCGTGCGTACAGACCCACCCTGTCCCCACCCCGGGAAGGAGAAAGAAGATGGAAGCTGTTTGCAGAGCCTCAGCTTCTCATCATCACAGGTGGGCTTGTTGGTAGGAGGCTTGTGGGCAGCAGTGTGACTGCAAATTCTTGTTGAACGTCTGGGGTTTGGCAGGGGGCACTTTGCCTGGTGCACTTTCCTTCATTTTTTGCAAACTTGTGCATTTCAGAGGAAATGTAATTCTTGGTTTTCTGACTTGTTTACATCCCTCAAAATGCTATTTGTTGTTCAAGGTACAAGAAGGCTTTAGAAACCCCTTCTTTCCAAGAATGCAGGGTTTTTGAGGACTTAAATCCAAACTGTAGTCTCCACCTCTGAGCCTGAAAAGTCAAAGTTTGAGTTAGACCCCTTTCCACCTCTAACTCTGCTGGGCTTCCTACACAGCTGGAGGTAAGATGGTATCGGGGTGCTGTGGACAGAGGGTTTGAGCTGAAAGCAGGGGTCCTGCTGTGATCGTCACATCCAGGTCAGAGGGAAAAGCACTGGCTTTTTGTTGACCTGACTGAAGCTCCATGGAGTTTCAGAGGAACTGGATATGGAGGACAATATTTTGATAAGTTCCCTGAAGGAAAGATGAGAGCCAAGGAAGCAAAGGAGTCAGCTAAAGTTCTGCATTTTAGAAATGGACAGAAACTTGGGGATAAAGGAAAAAGACAGTGTCACAGATTGAATTGCATCCCCCGAAAATATGTGTATCAGTTTGGTTAGGCCCTGATTCCCAGTATATTGTGTAATTGTCCACCATTTTATCATCTAATGTAATTTTCCTATGTGTTGTAAATCCTATCACTATGATGCTAATGAGATGGATTAGCAACAGTTATATCGATGAGATCTACAAGATTAGACTGTGTCTTAAGCCAGTCTCTTTTGAGATATGAAACAGAGAGGAGAGCAGGAAGACAGGAGGACCTCTTACCACCAAGAAAGCAGCACCAGGAGCAGAGCATGTCCTTTGGACTTGGGGTTCTTTCGCAGAGAAGCTCTTAGTTGAGGGGAAAACAGATGACAAGAACTTTCCTCCAGAGCCAACAGAGAGAGAAAGCCTTCCCCTGGGGCTGACACCCTGAATTTGGACTTGGAGTCTACCAGATTTTGAACCATCCACTTGTGGTATTTCTGTTAGAGTGGCACTAGATAACCAAGACAGACAGGAAGGAAAATGGGAATAGAAGGGGGAGGACCAAGCAACATAGAAGTGGCCAAGGGACTTTTAGGAACAAGATTATATGACACTGTGTTTTATTTCTGACGCTTCATCGTCCCAAATCTTCAATAAAACCTGCACACAAAAATGCCCGTGTGAAAGGTTTGTTTGGAGGAAGCTAATGGAAATGAGGACCCCTGGTGGTGCAGTGGTTAAGAACTCAGGCTGCTAACCAAAAGGTAGGCAGTTCAAATTCATCAGCCACTCCTTGGAAACTCTATGGGGCAGTTCTACTCTGTCCTGTAGGGTCACTATGAGTCCGAATCGACTCCACGGCAATAGATTTGGTTTTATTTATTTTTTATTATTTGAAGGGAAATGACTCAGTTCCACATTTGGGTTGAAAAACACAAGTAAGGTAGTGAGACAATGCCTAAACTGAACTAATTTAGTGGAAGTAAGAGTTCAGAACCTAAGGTGACCACAAGGATGTAAATTCCTCAGAAATTCCCATGACTCTTGAGAAAGTAACGAAATGTTCCATAATTTGTAGATTGAGGGTTTAAACGATCTCATCTAGCCTAGAAGGAGCAAAGAGACCCCAGCTAACATCTCCAGTATATGTTTTCATTATCTCATTTGGCCATGCAATAAATATAGTTAATCTTCATCATCCAAAGGAAAAGATCAAGGCCCAGAGAGAATAAGTTATTTCCACCAAATTCCATACCTAATAAGTAACGAATTTAGAATTTGAACCCAACTCTTCAACAGCAATTTTTAAAACTTTTTGATTTGAAATAATTATAAACTCATAGAAATTTGAGAAAAATGTACAGAGAAGTCCCATGTACCCTTTACCCAACTTCCCCAACTCTGGCTGAGTTTGATGCTCTTCCTATCACCCACTGAGTCTCAGGATGAAGAGCTGAGCTTCAGAGACTGGGATTTTGTGCTAAAGCAGGGCTTTTAGGTTTATGGATCATCAGGCATTGAGCCTCTTATGGGGAACCAGAAAGTAAGCAGGTAAAAACAGTTCAGCCTATACATATGCCTATTCTAGATATTTCATAGAAGTGGAATCATACACTATTTATCCTTTTGTAACTGACTTATTTCACTCAGCATAATGTATAGAGAACAAAGTTTATTAGTGGTTACCAAGGGTGGGAGGGAGGGGGAAAGAGGGAGTCATTGCTTAGGGGACACTGAGCTTCTGTTAAGGATGATGGAAACAACTGGAAATGGATAGTGGTGATGGTTGCACATGATGAGCATAATTAATGTTATTGGATTGTACACGTAAAAAATGTTGAAATAGGAAATTTATATATACGTTGTTGCTGTGTGCCGTCGAGTCTATTCGGACTTACAGCAAGCCTAAAGGACAGAGTAGAACTGCCCCATAGAGTTTCCTAGGCTGCAATCTTTACGGAAGTAGATAGCCAGGTCTTTTCTCCCGTGGAGCTGCTGGTGTGTTCAAACTGCCGATCTTTAGGCTAGCAGCTGAGTGTTTAACCATTGTACCACCAGGGATATATGATATATATATATATACTTACCATAATTAAAAAAAAAATTGGCCAAATCCAAAGAACTTAGTTTCTTCAACAACAACAACAAAAAGCAAGCATTAAAAAAATATTGATAATTGTTGAAGTTGAGAGTTGAGGGCACAAGAATTTATTATACTATTCTTTTTACTCTGGTGTATGTTTGAAATTTGCCAATAAAAAGTTAAAAAAAGAAAAAAGAGTTCAGCCTCAAGATATTCAAGCCTTAGAGGAATGGTTCTCAACCCTGGTTGCACATTTGAAACACCTGGAGAGCCATTTAAAAATACCAATGCCTGCCGCAGCCTCAGGGGGCAGAGGTGGCTCAGTGGTAGAATTCTCACCGGCCATGCGGGAGACCTGGATTCGATTCCTATCCAATGCACCTGATGTACAGACACCATCCATCTGTCAGTGGAGGCTTACATGTTGCTGTGATGTTTAACAGGTTTCAGTGGAGCTTCCAGACTAAGATGGACTAGGAAGAAAGGGCTGGCAATCTGCTTCCAAAAATCAGCCAGTGACACCCCATGGATCACAATGGTTGATGGTGGGAATGGTGCAGAACTGGGCAGTGTGTCGTTCCATTGTGCATGGGGTCACCACGAATCAGAGGCTGACTCGTTGGCAGCTAACAACAAAAACAACAACAACTCCAGCCTCAGATCAGATGTTCTAATGTAATCAATCCAGTCTGGGGCTTAGGCATCCGAATTTTTGGAAGCCTCCACCTCCCCACAAAAGGGGTTTCTAATATGCAGCCAGGGTTGAGAATCTATGGTTGAGGCCATCCGTTCAATAGCCTCCAAAGTGAGCACCCTCTGTCATCAGACTCAACTGTCACACCACCCTCCTTCCTAAGATCAAATCATGGGGGCCCTAGATACCTGTAAAAGGAGCTGTGAATGGAGAGACTGCCAGGGTAACTTCACCGGGGAAATTTCTCTGTTGTGTTTACTGCAAAACTTTGTGGACCTGCCACTCTAAGCTGTGCTTCCTTTTCTGAAACAGTAAATCAGCTCCGGGCACATCAAAAGCAATTATCATTCCTCTGGCACGGGCTTGGGCTTTGTTTTCCGACACATCTAAAGGAAGCGGGGCCACTTATCTCTGCAATGCTTTCCCAGAAAGCTCACGCGCCTGCTGTGTGGGGTCACCATTTCACAATTTGCATCCATCACACCTTGGACAAAGTGGGGAGAAATTGGCTTGCTTTGTTTTACAGCACTGGGGAAACAGATTTCTTCTTAAGCGCCACACAATAAATTGTATCAAATCCTTTCAGCAGGGTTTCCATGGCTATGTGAAAGGAAAATCGTATAGTAATTGTTTTCAATAATACAGCAAGGCGAGCTGGAAAGTACTTCTTAATTTCTGTCATCTGTGCTGGGCTCCTGTTTGTATGGAAATGTTCCCCAAGGAGGGGAAAGGTTTCTGCATTCAGTGGGGGTTGCTTGGTGGCAAATGTACTGCAAGGTCAAATGCAGGCTGAAAGAAACAGATCCACCAAATCCCTCAGCCCTCTGCTCTGTCCATGTGAGCCCGGGGACTTGTTTGCTTATTTTAAGTGCATATTAGCACTTATTTTAAGTGATTTCTCAAGAGAGAAAGCAATTCCTGACTCAGGCTAGACAATAGTTGGGTAAGGAAGGAGAGAGCTCTATACTCTCGCTGACAGGAATGCCATCTTGGGTCCCTAGCCCATGTAGACAATTCAACTACCTAATAGGGACACAAGTAAAGTTCCTCCACCAAGTCCCAAAAAGAGTCCAGCGTAAACTTCACCCAGGACCCAATCCTTTGACCACAGTTGATGTTGATGAGAACCTCATGTGGGTGGGAAATGGGGGAGGTGAGAGGAAAAAGACAACGGAGTGGGGGAGGCATACTCTCACCAAGTATGTATGAGATCACTTGGTAGCCAAATCAACATTGGAAGAAAAAGAACATTGGCTCCAATCACAGTCTGCCATTTTGAACCCTCTGGAAGTTTATTTTAGCTTTTTTAAATAATATTTTGGAACATGCATAATAAGAAGTAATAGAACACATAAAATGTTACACCCACATAAGTCATCTTTGGAGCCAAAACCAACATAGTTAAGATGCTTTGCTTTACATCTGTGCCTGTGAGAGATGTTCCCTCTCTGTAGGCCTCAAGGAAGGCTTGGAACAGACCCACTGGATTCCAGGAGCTGAGACTCCCCAAGGGCCATCCTATAGCCCCCAGGGAAGCCAGTGTGGGCTGCCTGTCCTTTGGTACCTCTGGTCCATTTGTAGTGTCTGCCTGCAGCTCACTCTTTGTCAGTCCTGAGCCTGTACGTTTTGAAGATACACCTCATACCCAATTGCTGCTCCTTTTAGAATTTGTCATGAGGTGGAGCAGGTTTGATGCCAGGATTGGGCCGTTCCTCCGAGCTGCCACATTACCCTCTGCTGGTGTACTTATCCTCTGGTTATACTTTCTGTTTACTTGTCTGTCTCCTCTACTAGATCATGAGACCCCTATGCATCATACATCCCAGAACTTAGCACAGTGTCTGGTACATAGTATATGTGCAACACATGGTTGTTGAGTAAGTGCCTATACGAATGAATGACAAAATTCTGACTGAAAGCATTAGTATCATGATGTCTGGAACATCAGTATGATGTTCCTTTAAATCTCTCTTCTGGGGTTCACGCTCTTTTAGTTTGCAGTCACCAACACTGAATACCAGCACCCCACAAACACGTGCATGTGTGTGCGTGCGTGCGTGCACGCATGCACACACACACACACACACACACACACACTGAATAGCACCACCCTTGGCTTCCAGGGGACTTTAGAGCCCTCTCCTCCTCCCTGGGCTAGGAAGCCCACAGATCCCAAGTGACAAGGACCAGGTCTGCTCAATTGCTCATTATTCCCTTTATGAAGTAGGCCTGCTTAGCTCATATGATGATGGTAACAGGGGTGGATTAACCAGTAAGCAAGGTATGCCTGGGCTTACTTGTGCTTACTTATTAATCTGTAGTGCACAATTTCACCTGGGTTTCACCATAAAGTGAAATTGTACACTACAAATTAGTTAGTAAGCACAAGTAAGTCCATGCATATCTTGCTTAATTGGGTAATCCATCCCTGAAGGGTAAGCACCATCTATGGAATCATAACAGTCCCATTTTCAAATGGCTAAATTGCTGTATTTCTTCTGACACGAGGATTTCTTTGGAACACTCCTCCAGTGACTCAAAATCCCCTCCTGGCTTGTGGCAAATGGGAAGCAAATGCAAAGATGCTAATAAACTGACCTTACTCTCAGGTTTTTGGCAAACAACCAGACTCTTAAATTAATTCCTCCCACCTGCCCCCAAGGTCCTCATCTAGCTTTCGGACTAAACCAGAAGATTCACACCTATTTACTAACCATAATGAGCCACTCACTAAAAGACTAGCACTGGGTTTGTTTATTCTGGTTTATTTGCTCAGCATACAGATTGAGTAAGTATAGTGAAAGGATACAACCCTGAGTCATACTTTCCTGACCTTAAACCACACAGTATCCCCTTGGTCTGTTCTATTGACTGCCTCTTGGTCTATGTACAGGTTGCTCATGAGCACCATTAAGTGCTCTGGAATTCCCATTCTTCAGAATATTATCCATAATTTGTTATGATTGACACAGTTGAATGCCTTTGTATAGTCAGTAAAGCACAGGTAAACATCTTTCTCGTATTCTCTGCTTTCAGCCAATATCTACCTGACGTCAGCAATGATATCCCTCTTTCCATGTCCTCTTCTGAATCCAGCTTGAATTTCTGGCGGTTCCCTGTCAATGTACTGCTGCAACCACTTTCGAATTATTTTCAGCAAAATTTTTCTTGCATGTGATATTAGTGATATTGCTCAGTAATTTCTGCATTCTGTTGGATCACCTTTCTTTGGAATGGGCACAAATATGTATTTCTTCTAGTCAGTTGGCCAGGCAACTGTCTTCCAAATTTCTTGGCATAGATGAGTGAGTGCTTCTAGTGTTGCTGTGGTTTGTTGAAACATCTCAATTGGTATTCCGTCAACTCCTGGAGCCTTGTTTTTCACCAATGCGTTCAGTGCAGCTTGGACTTCTTCCGTCAGTACCATCAGTTCTTGATCATATGCTACTTTCTGAAATTGTTGAACGTTGACCACCTCTTTTTGGTACAGTGACCCTGTGTATTCCTTCCATCTTCTTTTGATGCTTCCTGCATCATTCAATATTTTGCCCATAGAATCCTTCAATATTGCAAGTCAAGGCTTAAATTTTTTTTCTTCAGTTCTTTCAGCTTGGGAAATACCAAGCATGTTCTTCCCTTTTGGTTTTATATTCCAAGAGACCCAGGCAAAAACTGCAAGTCTTCTTATATCTTAATCTTGGAAGTCCCAGAACTTCACTTCCATCACATTCTATTGGTTAAGCAATTCACTAAAGCCGGCTCAGATTCAAGGGTAGGAGAATTAGACACTACCTCTTGCTTAGAAGAGGGTCAAAGAATTTGAAGTCATCTATAATCTGCCACAGTCTGCTGTCTGGTTACAAATTATTTACATTCCTCCCACACGAAAAATACATTCATTCCTCTCAAAACCTGAAAGTCTCATCCCATTACAGCATCCACTCAGACTGAAAAACAGGACGGCCCCACTTTATTTTAACTTAAACTCAAATAATTAATGTCCACTATTAACTGAAATGAACTCATGTTCTCTCTGCCACAGCATTTGGGGACTTCCTCCAGTATACTGTTGACATGGTTTTACAGTCAGGAGCTAGGAGTGACCTTGATCAGATGCTGAAACATTTGGTTAACTACAGTCAGAAAGAACAATCTCACATTAGCTATGCTGAAGTGAAAATATTTGCATTAGAAGACAAGCAAAAGACTAAATACTCCCCTCCTCAACCCCACAGGTCTCTCCTTCAGCTAGGAGAAGGTTCCCTTGCAACCAGCTCAGTTGGTGGGTTTACTAGCTTGCAGATGTGCTCAGAAGTGGACTTTCTAAAGAGACAACACAGGGTTTTTGTGACTTAAAAGGGCAGTGCTTTTACTTTCAGGCCAAAATCATCTCTTCCATGGGGTCTTAACCAGGTACTTATACTATCATGTGCTTAAACAAGCCTCCAAGTTCTATTTGATAGGCAAACTTAGGCTCTACTAGCATTTACCCCAAGACTGCCCTCTGGCTTTGCCTTGCTGCATACAGGAAGGGGAGAGAGGACCAACATTTATTGGGGACCACTTTCACACATACCCCAGTGTCCATTTTTTTCTCCCTCCAATGTTGTTGTTAGGTGCGGTTAAGTAGATTTCAACTCATAGCGACCCCATGTGACAGAAAAGAGTTGCTCCACAGTGTTTTCTAGACTGTATTTTTTTTTTAATTGTGTTTTAGGTCAAAGTTTACAGTGCAAATTAGCTTCTCATTCAAAAATTTATACACAAATTGCTTTTGACATGATTGCAACCCCTTGACAATGTATGGGTCAGTACTCCCCCACCCCACCCCCCGCCGTTTCTCTTTATACCCTGGGTTCTCTGTGTCCATTCATCCAGTTTTCCTGTCCCTTCCTGCTTCTCATCTTTGCTTTTGGGCAGGCATTGCCTACTTGGTCTCGTATACTTGATTGAACTAAGAAACACACTCCTCACATGTGTATTGTTTGTTTTATAGGCCTAATCTTTGGCTGAAAGGTGCACTTCAGGAGCAGCTTCAGTTCTGAGTTAGCAGGGTGTTCAGAGGCCATAGTCTTGGGGGTACCTCCAGTCTCTGTAAGACCAGTAAGTCTGGTCTTTTTTTTTTTTTTTTTTTTTGGTGAATTTGAATTTTGTTCTACATTTTTCTCCCGCTTTGTCTGGGACCTTCAATTGTGATCCCTGTCAGAGCATAGGCTGTAATTTTTGCAAGAGCAGATTGCCAAGTCTTTCTCTCATGGAGCCACTGGGTGGGTTCAAACCACTGATCTTTCAGTTAGCAGCCAAGCACTTACCCGTTGCTCCATGAGGGCTCCTTTCCTCAGTAATAGGACTCTTGAGTTTTAACTGGACTAAGGTTGACAGATTAAATACAGAACACCCAGTATATTTAGATTTCAGATGAACAATGAATAATTTTTAGTAAAAGTATGCCCCAAGTATTGCCTGGAGCATAGACTAAAAAAAAAATTATTCATCATTTATCTAAAATTCTAATTTAACTGGGTGCCCTGTATGCTTTTTGTTAAATCTGGCACTGAGCTGTCCTGAATAAAAGTGACAAAAAATTTTGACCAAAAAGGTGTAAATGAATATTTTCTTTAAAGGAAGGGGTGTACCCTCTCTTTTCCTCCTCATACTTGCCTTCTGGAATGTGAATGTAAGGCTGGAGCTACATAAGCCATCTTGGACTATGAGGTGATCTTGGGAATTGAAGCCACTCATGGTAGATAGGAGCCTGGTCCTGGTCTAGAACATCAGAGAGGCATAAATTTCTATCTTGTTTAAGTCACAGCTCCTTTGGGGTTTTTCTGCTATTTCAGCTGGAAAGAATTGTAACTAATACACTATGTCATTTTATTCTCACTCAATCTTAAAAGCAAGGCATATTATCCACATTTTGACAAGTAGAATCTCACGGCTCAGAGAAGTTAAGTACCTTAGCCAAGGTTGGCATGGACTAATCAGTGAGCCAAATTTTGAAACCCAGTCTGTCTGAAAGATACCCCAGGCTCTTATTTCTCTACACCACATTGCCTCTCGGGGTGAGGATTTTTTGTTAAATTACTGTTTCTGTAACAATATTAAATTTTCTTCTGCATGTCTGGTTTCTAAAGCATTTCGCTCTCTCCGTCATCAAAAATACAGAATATGGACATTTCTGGCATCTGTCAGTGTTATTATCATCTAGAACTCCATCCCCATATCTGATATCTGAGAGAATTGCACCAAAGAACATACCATTTATCTTCTTCAGGATCTCTAAAGAAATTTATCTGGTCTGTGTTACCATAGTTCCCTGCAAAAATGTCTTAACTGAGTCATGATTCAATATGAAATCCTCAGCTTTTATAGAGAATCAGTATTAAAAGGTTTGTTTGAATGTTTCTGTATCTTTTAAAACTATTGTTTTACTTGCTGTTCCTTATGAAATACAATTTTGATGCAATAAATTTCACACAGAATTTAGTGCCAGGAAATAAAATTAATAACATCTATCTAGGTGCAATTCTATGTTTCTTTTTTATACCAGACATTGAGAGAATAAGAAAACCTAGCAATTAGTCATTGGCTTTGTTTCCCGAAATCTTGGCGCTAAGTCTCATATTCATTTGCAGTAATTCAATCATCCTGGATACCAAAATATTTATTCCTGTTTTTTCTCTTTTTTATCTATTTTTTCCTTTTGTCCATTTTTTTTTTCTTATCTCTTTTTTAATAATCAATGTTAGGATACATTTTTATTATTATAGACCACCTCAAATCTGGCTTCATTTTGTGGCAAATGTTTATTCATTGCCTGTCTTGCCCAAAGCAGTTACTAAGAAGAGGATGGGCTACAAGCTACAAATTCCTAACTGAACCTTTGCTTGTAACTCATGAGCACTACAAACATCTACCAAATAATCTATTCTAGAACTTAGCTGAGGATCAACAGTAAGCCTAATATTTTCCAAAATTTAGCTTTTTTCTTTGTTTGAAAATCCAGACATGAGCCCCATGCCTCTATTCTTCTGACAGAAGACGTAATTGTTGTTGTTGTGTGCCATTGAGTCAATTCTGACTTGTAGCGATATTATATGACAGAGTAGAACTGCCCCATAGGGTTTCCTAAGCTGGAATGTTTATGGGAGCAGATCACTAGGTCTTTTCTTCTGTGGAGATGCTAGGTGAATTTGAACAGCTGACTTTTCAGTTAGCAGCCTAGGGCTGAACCATTGCACCACCAGGGCTCCTTAGCTGCTACTTTACTGCCAGCTAATTGACTTTTATACCCAGAAATAATGTTAGACAGGTAACTAACCAAACCGTCCAAACCCATCCAGTCAATCCTGACTCATGGTGACCCAGGTGTTACAGAGTAGAACTGCCTCATAGGGTTTCCTAGGTTGTAATTTTCACAGGAACAGATAACCAGGTCTTTCTCCCACAGAGCCGCTGGTGAGTTCAAACTGCTGACCTTTTGGTTAGCAGCTGGTGCTTAACCATTGCACTCGCAGGGCTCCTTTGGAAGACAGGGAGCAGCCCCAAATTTCAGGCACCATTAGTAGGACCAATCCTACAGAAACCTGTGAAGGGAGTAGCATTTTGACAGCAGTCTTTCTGCTCCCTTCTCTTTTTGCCATGGTATCCTTCTCTGGGTTCCCCAACACTGAGTACTTTTGAGCCTGTCTTAGTCATCTAGTGATGCTATAACAGAAATACCACAAGTGGATGGCTTTAACAAACAGAAGTTTATTCTCTCACAATCTAGTAGGCTACAAGTCCAAATTTAGGGCATCAGCTCCAGAGGAAGACCTTCTCTGCCAGCTCTGGAGGAAAGTCCTTGTCATCAATTTTCCCCTGGACTAGGAGCTTCTCTGAGCAGAAGCCCCAGGTCCAAAGGACACACTCTGCTCCCAGCACTGCTTTCTTGCTGGTATGGGGTCCTCTTGTCTCTCTGCTCACTTCTCTCTTTTATATCTTGAAAGAGATTGGCTCAAGACACAATCCAGTCCTGTAGATTGAGTCCTGTCTCGTCAACATAACTGCTGCCTATCCCACCTCATTAACATCATAGAGGTAGGATTTCCAACACACGGGAAAATCACATCAGATGACAAAATGGTGGACAATCACACAAGACTGGGAATCATGGCCTAGCCAAATTGACACACATATTTTGAGAGGACACAATTCAATCCCACGACAGAGCCCTCTTCTCACTAGTTTTTAGCTACCAACATCCTTCTCAAAGGGTGTCATATGCATTGTTTACATGTCTGTGTGAGCACCACTGTTTTCTTTCCCTGAGGCAATGGCATCTTAGGCCTTCTAGCAAATTATGGAATGAAAGGTTTTGTCCTCACTAAATGAAATTTATACACTAATGAACAGGACAAAAATGTGAAAAGAAGACCTGAGGGCCTTAGAGGAAGTAAAGGGCAAGGCCTCCTGGTGTCTGAAATCACAAAAGTCACGTGTCCACTGGGGCTGTGTGGTCCTGACCAGTGAAGCATCTGGCAAGTTCACATCTCCGTGGTGACACAGCCTGGTTTGCAAATATCACCGAGCTTTGAGAGAGTGGAAAAAACAGCCACACAGACAAAGTAAGACTCTTTGCTAGGCCAGGGAGACAGGATTGGAATTTTGATTTTCTAACTCCCATCCCTAGAATCGGTTGACTCTATAGTCAAAAATGTCGTTGTTAACTGATATTGAGTAAGCACCTTACTCATGGTGACCCCACGTGCAATGGAATGCAATGCTGCTCTGTCCTGTGCTGTCCCCACAATTGGTTGTAGATCTGACCATTGTGAGCCATAGGGTTTTCATTGGCTGATTTTCAGAAGTAGATCACCAGGCCTTTCTTCCTAGTCTGTCTTAGTCTGGAAGCTCCACTGAAACATGGTCAGCATCATAGCAACATGCAAGCCTCCACTGACAGATGAGTGGTGGCTGTGCATGAGGTGCATTGGAAGAGAATCAAACCCAGGTCTCCTGCATAGAAGGTGGGAATTCTACCACTGAACTACCACTGCTCCCATAGTCGAGCATAACCTGAGCTATTCACTATTTTTGGCTGAAAAGAGACTAGCTATGGTCCATATTCCTAACAGTGTTCCTAGTTGTCAGGCATTGTAGGAATCTGCTTGATCTCTCCATGAAGGTTCACCTGAATGTTCAACCTCCATGAAGATTCACTACCCTCACACTCGGCCTACTTTCCCCTCAACCCACATTGTCTTCATGAAAGGTGGTTCCTCTGACTCCACTGACCTAATTTCCTTCCCAGCTTCACAGAGGAAGATAACTCAGTCACGTGCAGTGACACATTACTGTTTAGAAAACACTTTCACTAGCAGGAATTCTTCACTCAGAGATAAGTTTATAAGCTCTGCTTGACCGTTGAGGAAACAAGCTCAAGAAAATTTAGTGACTTGCTTAAGGTAAAAAACAGGAGAGTTGGGACTAAGAGGCCATAACTTTAACCCCAAGACAAGGGTTATTTTCAGTTCCCTTCAGCAAATGTCTGCCCAGGCAGATCCTTTGCTCCATTCCCTCAGTGCTTTGCTCACACTTCTTACATTCTTGTTAGCTGTTTCTGTGTCTCTGTCCCTAGAGTGTGAGTTTGTCAATGGCAAGGACCATGTCTGATTCAAATCTGACTACTCCATGCTTATCACAATAAATGTTGAATGAATAAATGAACTTGAGACTAGGCCTTCACTGTTGCCACATCGATGTGTTAAGAGCACCCTGTATAGAAAAAATAAAATACTTTTCTTGGCAAAGTCATCTCCCTATACCACTGCTATATCCACTGTATAAATGAGCCAGCTTTGGAACCTGTTGGACATTTCAGCGAGAAAGATTTAAGACCCTGAAGTAATGTCTGCCTCATCAAGTCCAAATCAGAAAATCAAACAAAGCAGAATATGATCTTTTTTTCTGTTTTTGTCTTAATGGCTTTAGAATTGTGGTTAGTGGAAACAACATAGCTTGCAATAAAAATATTCCTGGCTGGCCAAGTGACACATCTGGTTAGTCAAGGACGAGGGAGAGAATGAACTCTTTCATTCCTCAGCAGCCCAGGAGAAGGCATCTGGGTGGGTCTGCCTGAGAATGTTTGTAAAGTATCATTTGAGTAACTAGGAGAACTGAGATGATGAATTTCATAACTGAAATCAGGAATCTGGTCCAGAATAAAGTTTGGACATTTTTATGAAATCATGGGGTAGAAGAAATCGTTAAGTGAGGACAATTAGTCTATCCCTCCACTGCTCCACAGGACAACATTGAGAGTAGCCTAGAAAATTCCCTATCCTTTAAAACTTAAGTCTGCAGAACAGAAAACTCTTAAAAACTTCCTGGATGACCCCTTTAAGTATCTTATAATTTTCATGGGAAGAAAAGTTTTCCCTCTTTCTACTCAAATCCCTCTTGCTGAAATTCAAATTTATTCTCTCTTGTTTAAGGATCAGCCAAGGATTTAATGCCTTGATCAGTTTTCATTAATACATTAAATAAACCTACTCCTTTTTTAAAAAAAAGATATTATGAAGTATGTCCATTAGTGCTCTTTGTTGCAAGTTCCAAATACCCAACTCATAGTGACTAAAACAATAAATGGAGTGTACTGATCCACATAGATGGAAAGTACAGAAGTAAGTTGAGCTTTGTTACTTAATAAAGTCTATAAGGGCTTGGTCTCTTTTCTATTATCCGCTCTGCTTTCCATAGGGTCAGAGTCATCCTAAAACTATTTTTTTCATTGTGAAAAAATAGCTGCAACTCTTCCAGGCCTCACATCCTTACACCACACCATCCATTCTAAGCAACAGTTCTGAAATTCATCTTGGTGGAACCAGCTTGGGTCATGTGCTCATGCTTGGAGCAGGAAATAGAATATAATGATTGGCTCAATCTAAACAGGGCCTGGCCCTGGACCTGGGAGTAGGGTCAACTTCCCAGGAGCTCTCAGGCTTTGTGGGGAAAAGCAAAAAGAAGATCTTGATATTGTTGGGCAGGAAAAAGGTGGCCAACTAGATGCTGCATAAGTGAACAAAATTACTCCTAATGTTAAAAAAATTATGATTTTCCATGCATAGTACACCTCCTCAGACCTGCGGCTAGTCCACATAGACACAGGGTTTATAAATCCCGTAGAGCAGTGTTTCTCACACATCCTTGATGATGAGAATCACCTGGGGCTCTTGTTAAAGTCACAACTTCTCCAGTCCCTCCTCTGGAGCTTCTACTCAGTGAGTCTAGAGTGGGGCCTGGGAATTAGTAATTCCCCACATTCTCTAGGTGATTCTTGTGAGAAAGCCTCATATCCACAAGCAATCCCAGTGCGTGCTCTTCCTACTCCCAACAGCAGGAGAAGTGCACTGCGGCAGCTAAGTTCTCCAAGGCGAGGGGGGACATGCCCAAATTATGACCGTTCAAATGTAGAAGAGACTTCAGGAAGGTTTCTCTGACCTGGTCATTGTGAGTACTGGCCATGAGTTTATGCACAGTGAAGAAAATACCCACTAACACTTGTTGAGCACTTAATCTTTGTGCTGAGTGTTTTCCATGATTTATCTCCTGCAAATGATGCATTCCCTCTCTAAAGAATTTGTCGGCAAAGCAGAGAGCACCATCCTTCTAAACCATTCTTATTAAGAATTAAGACAACTTTGTAATGAACTAAAAAAAAAAAATCAGGATCCTCCTCCCTGGGGGGAAAAAAAAGCTACTTCTCAGGAAAACAAACAAAAACAACAAACAGATAAAATTTCATTTGATTTCTCCTCCGTGGCCCCACCCCCAAAATCAGGATTCCCCACCTAATAATACTTACACTTTGGTGTCTATTGTCTGAGAAATTATACAATATCAAGAAGTCACTGTTTTGTCAATGTTTCTTGAAGTCCCAGAAACAAGCTTGAGCTATTTTAATCAATTTTTAATGTACTGGAAGGATGCCTGGGACATCCAGAGGCAGCCAGCCCTCTATGGATGTGAAAACCCAGAGCTGGAGAGCCACTGGGCTAGCTCTGTGCTCCCTCGGTGTCTATTTCTCTCCCCGTGTTTGCAGCACCCTTCTCCCTCTGCATCCCAGGTTTCCACGCTTAAAGAGCGAGCCGATGCTGCCCCCACCATGGAGCAGTGGTGGTTCAGTGACAGAATCCTCACCTTCCATGTGGGAGACCTGGTTCAATTCCCAGCCACTGCACCTCCTGTGCAGCCACCACTCATCTGTCAGTAGAGGCTTATGTGTTGCTATGATGCTAAACAGGTTTCAGCAGAGCTTCCAGACTAACACGGACTAGGAAAATCGGCCTGGTGATCTACTTCCAAAAAGCAGCCAGTTAGAGCCCTATGGATCACAACAGTCCTCTCTGCAGCCAGTCATGGGGATGGTGCAAGACCAAGCAGCCTTTCATTCCATTATGCCTGGGGCCCCCATGAGTCGGGGTGACTGATGGCCGCTAACAACAACAACATGGTGCCCCACAGTGCCGAGCTACATATTACCTCAGGGTCAGTCCCCTTCACCCAAAGACTCTTTGAATCCCAATTCCAAGTTTCTAAATGGGAGACTAATTGGCAGAGCTTAGGCAAGGAGTCTATCCTGGGCTCAGTGAGCTGTGCCCGGGAAGAAGGGGGGTCATGTGGTACAAATCTGGGACAGAAGCCAGTTTATATTGGGAGAAGGAGCTTAGTTCTCAAAAAAAGAGTCTTTGAAAACTGAGAAGATGCTCCCAAAAGGTGGTTTATACAATAACTGTGAATTCTGTACCTCTTCAATGAATTTTTATTTTATTCATCCCAGAAGCATCGGAAACGTTAGAAACATTATGGTGCATACAAGGCCGGATGTACTCAGAGCTTCCCTGAACAATTGCAGTAATCTCTCAGTTCTCCAGTGGTCCAAGATCTACACGTGGTGGCTAGCGTTTCAGAGGAAGAGAAATAAGCTGGATAATTCCTGGGAGTCTTCCGCCTCTCTGGTCACATGATTGAAAACAAGTGGTAAAGAGAAAGCTCTCCCTGCTAGAAGTGATTGGAGGGAAGAGAGCCTTCCTCCCCATCGCCTTCCCCCCAGGACCATCCCAAGGGTCCCCTCTTCTGCCCTGGCCTGCCTGGGAGCCAGCCTGGCCACTGCCCACATGGCAGGTTGTAATGTTTCAGCCTCGACGCCAGCAGATTGTCCACTGCTTGGCAGCTCCAAACTGCGGGAGACTGATAAAACAAGCCCTAATGAAAGGATGGCTCTGCAGTAATATTGAACTCTCAGATATATTCTTGTTGATTGTTTGAGTGAAGTGGACCGAAGGGACTCTTAGCTGTCTAACTAGGAGATAAAATTCTGATGAATGAAGCATTACCTTGTTGCTTAAGGAATCATGCATAATTAAGAGAGTCGACCCTAAACTGAAGTGATGCTACCAAGGTGAGCGGAACAGCAACTCTGGACGAGAGAGAGTTTCCAGCCCACAGTGAACTCTTCTAGAAGCAGAGGAGCTAACTTTGGTATTGATAAAGTCTAGAAATGTCATATTGAGCTTTGCTAATGGGGCTTTTTAACCTAGATATGTAGATAAATCTGAGGAGCACTGGGTGTCGGATTCTGCATTATATGAACCTCCTGGCTGAGAGGAAGGGACCAGGAGAGAATCAGGGGGTCTTTCCATTCCAGGCCTCCATTCTGGGTCTGCAGTTGCTGTGCTGGGTGCCCAGGTGAGCATGGCCAGATGAAGACCTTCCAAGAACCTAAACACTGAAAAAATAGATTTTCTATATAATTTAAAATAAATATAATACTAAAAAAAAAAAAAAAACCTGTTGTCATCGAGTCAATTCCAACTCATAGTGACCCCATAGGACAGAGCAGAACTGCCCCATAGGGTTTCCAAGGAGCATCTGGTGGATTCGAACTGCCGACCTTCTGGTTAGCAGCTGAACTCTTAACCACTGTGCCACCAGCACTTCCTAAACTTAATTCAAGGAATTTTAATAATGTTCTGATTTTTCCCATGATGATGACTTCAATGCATTTTTTAGAAATATCATCAAATTCTTCTAGAAAAAAAGGTTTTGGGTACGTCTTAAGCATATTTTAGGCTCCCTCTTGGGTAAACTGGAACTGTGATGAGCGAGAGAAAGAGCCAGGACCAACAACTAGCAGACGGGGCTGGAATCCATCCAGCCCTGGCTCTGCATCTGACCACCTGTGGGACCTTGGGCAAGTCACTTAACCTTTCTGGATCTCAGAAAGGTCATTCAGAAAATGATAGCTTCTCACTGGGCAATTGTGAAGATCAAATGAAATGTCCAAGTGCTTCATAAACTCTGGAACACTGGTCATACTGAGTGGAGAAAGGAAGCACAAGGTTTCATTTCCCAAAAATTGTTTACTACTAAAGTACCATATTTATAAAATTTGTCCCTTCTCTAAACCTGCTTACAATTAATATAAGCACTCATATCTGCCAGAAGTGGGAGGTCTGTCATTTCCTGATGCTATGACACCCACAATATCTGGCCATATTTGCAAATGCAGTGCAAGTCGATGGCAAAATCAAACTGCAAATCTTGCAATAAATGAGGGATTTCATGAGGCCAAAGAAAGTGATGTTGGAGGCTTACTAATTCAATCAGCTAAGCCACTGACCAAGGAGTATGTGCAAATGTAGCCAGTTACCAAATGAAGAAGAGAAAAAGAGCAAGGTTAGTGATTCTTCAAAGAAAATTCTTTGAATATCAAAGCTTTAAGACAGACTCTTGGAAAAATTGATAAAACTCAAGTATTTTGTAAAAATTACCCAGCTGAATTGAGGTAAAAAGTTAAATGTGAAAAGTTTAGTATCAGGCAAGCATATAATTTTGTTGGAAAATTTTCATACACAAACAAAATGCATTTCATTCATTAATCTAAGAATTAACTGCTAGTTGATATTATGACCTAAATTTTGTTCAGCAGAAAGTACATAAAGTTATTTTTATAGATTTTAGCTTCATTTTTAAGGTAAAAAATCACAAACAAGCTGGGTTTTGTGTCTGTGTGTGTGGTTTTTGTTTATTATTCCCCAATGACCTGTGGTAAATGTTCATTGTTTTAAGTGGGTTCACTTTGGAGTGGCTTTTTTTCTTCATGTCAAGCATTATCAGATAATGAGGACCTTTTATAATTATTGAATTATTATTGCTAATTTTATTGTTATTTCCCAGTCTTTCTAAATGGAAATAGTGCTAATAGTCTCCTCATGCCCAAGGGAGGGAAAAGAATGAGTTTCCAAGTCTTTTGGAAATGGGAAGGCCCCAGAGTGATGGCTGTTTCAGAGACAAAGCTAGAATGGCCTGGAAATAGCTCAGTGAAAAGTGAAAAGTGAGCCCAATTTTCTGGGCAGGATTGATGCTGGTGTGCCAGGCCAGGTGCAGAGGGCTCTGGGAGAGGAACATGACAGGGACTAGATAACTGGATGTTTGGAGTATTCTGCTGTGACCTCTGTACCCACGGACCACTAGGCTGGACTCCAGCTTGCCAGGCAGATCCACACTACAGCCCTCTCCAATGGCTCCATTGCTCCTCTCCCAAACTGGGTAGGACCCAACCTCAATGAAAAGAGTTGGAGTTTCAGGACACCCTTGATGGAATTTTCATAGAGAACATAGGTGCTGTATCAGTGCCCCTTGGAAACAATAAAGTTCCACCTTACTGATGGGTTGGTTGAGGAATTCACCATGACAAAGTTCTTAGTATTTTATCCCTGCAGGTCCCAGACCACCATTCAGAGAAAACACACAGCCTGGGAGGTAAGATCTTAGGGTCCTGCCAGGCAGACCTGGATTCAAATCAGTTCTATCACCTTAGTTGTGTGATCTTGGGCAAGTTACTTGAACTCTCTAAGCTTCAATGTTCCCTTCTGTAAAATAGAAAAGGGTTTACTAATAAGTCTATCTCATGGGGCTTGGCATGTATCCTAGGTCAGATTCCCCAAAAGCAGATGCTGCGAAGAGGGCTCCTGTGCAAGTGATTGATTGAGAACATGCTCCCTGGAGACACCAGTAAGGACTGGAGGAAGCAGGCAAGGATGAGGAAAGGCCGAGCAAGAGAGTTTCAGATGAAGTTTCAGCCTCAGCCTGATCCCACGGGGCACTCTGGAAGATGAGTTACACCTCATGGTTTGTCCCAACTCAAGCAAGGGAGCCGGGCTTTCCTACTCCTGCACTGGTCATCCACTGGCTGAGGACCATGGCAAGGAGGTCAACTTCCAGGCCCTCTGGCTCTGCACTGTGGGCAAAGAGGCTCCAGGAACCCCCCAGGCAGGCCTCTAATGAGAGTCACAGGTGCAAACCAGAGCATAACCAGTTGCTGTCACATCAACTCCAACTCATGGCAACTCCATGTGTGTCTGAGTAGAACTGTGCTCCACAGGGTTTTCAGTGGCTGATTTTTTTTGGAAGCAGATCACCAGGCCTTTCTTCTGAGGCACATGTGGGTGGACTCTAACCACCAACATTCTGGTTAGCAGCCAAGTGTGTTACCTGTTTGCACCACCCAGGGACTCCTTTGACACCATTATTTTTTTAATTGCTATTGAGTTGATTCTAACTTATGGCAACCCTATGTGTTTCAGAGTAGAATTGCACTCCATAACGTTTTTATGGCTGTGACCTTACAGAAGCAGATTTCCAGGCCTTTCTTCTGCGGCACCTCTGGATTGGTTCAAACCGCCAACCTTTCGATTAGTAGTTAAACACTTAATCATTTGCACCACCCAGGGAGTCCATACTGGGAGCATAGTTATGGTAAAAAGGACACAAATATCTGGATGGAACATCAATGGTGTCTGTCACAGCAATGATTAAATTATATAATTTATGTAAAACATCTAGCACAATACATAGAAGGCATGTGATAAATGCCAACTCTTGTTGCTGTGGTTGTTTTTATTAAAAATATGGTTGCTATCTTCTTAAGCACTGCATGCCAGGGAATTTACACTATGGGTCTCAGTGGAGGAGCTGGCTGTCAATGTCTCTTTGTGGGTAAATAAAACATCCTTATAGATAGGAAGAAAGAAGAGGCACTAACATTTATTGAGCACCTACTGTTCAAATGTCAGGCACTGTGCTGTGCACTTTACATGAGCTGTCTCATCTAATCCTCATAACAGCATCATAAGGAAGGATTATTGTCATCCTCTTTATGCCTGAAGAAACAGGTCCAGAAAATCAGAATAAACTGCCCACTATTGCACAGCTAAAAACTAATGGAGCCAGGGTTCAAATGCAGTTATGTTTAGGTTCCAAAGCAATATTCTTTCCACCTAAGCTTCAGAGGTTGCTCCTAAAAAATGATGTGGCAGAGCCTGCCTGTTGCCTGCCTACTAGATTCTGAGAAGTGATGTGTCCAGCTAAAATGACACATATCTCAGTTTCCCTTACAACTAGAGATGGTCAATAAAAGTAAGTGGAAGTCATTAGGTGGAGCTCCTTTACAGAGAATGGTTTCAACCAGGAGGCATTCTTTTTACCCTTCCTTCTTCTTCCTGCCTGGAACACAGATGTGATGGCTGGAGCTGTAGAAGCCATCTTGGGCCATTGAAGTCAGAGGCCTATAGATGAGCTCTGGACTGCCAACATCTGAACTTATTTCATATAAGAGAAAATAAACCTCTGTTTTTTAAGCCAGTGTTATTTTTGGTCTCTGTAACTAGCAGCTGAACCTAATCCTAACTGACAAATATCATATGGTATTTATGAGTTCTTTTAAGACAACTTTACTATCTTGAATCAAAGTGAACCACTCACTTGTCCCAGGACCTCTGTTCTGGAAAAATGTGGATGCCATCTCCAAGATAGAAATTGGACCCATGAAGACCCAATATGTTCCTTTCTAAACATCAATAGATCATGTTGGATAAACCATGAGCATGCTGAGGTTTCAGAATTTTCAGGGCAGATATGATTTCTTACCTTTTGAAACTGGAGAAATTGAGGCACATACTCAGGTTCTCTGAGACCCTGGAATCACTACCACCACCACCTGGACTTCTATGCCTCCCTACCCATCACGCTTGCTTGATCGCCCACAGA
The DNA here is from genome assembly GCF_000243295.1 of Trichechus manatus latirostris. NCBI lineage: Eukaryota > Metazoa > Chordata > Mammalia > Sirenia > Trichechidae > Trichechus > Trichechus manatus. Next base: position 20,906,083 of record NW_004443945.1, on the reverse strand, counting down.
AGCAGCAGCAGCTTCTCCCTAGGGAAGCAACAGTGTTTTGCCCTGTGTCTTGCAGCCCCCTAAACTTCCCACTGTTCAGCAGCTTGTTTCTCTAATTGCAGTCCCAGGAAATGGTGCATGACTACAGGCCTGATGCTGACTTCAATCTACATTCTGGCATTTGCAGGAAGAGTTGATCAGAAGCTTCAGTCAATAGTGGAGCCTTCCCGGGCCGGAGCACAGCGGAAGGTTTACATAATCAGGGGTGGTTTGTCAAAGCAAATTTCACATGCAACTGATTCCATCACCTTGAGACTCTGGTGGAATAAATAATCACCATACACATTTTGTTAGCTATGCCTCGTTAGAGACGGATTTTTGGAAATGGCATCCTGAAGGCTGCTTATCTGTCAATGCTCCTTTTAAGCATGGTAAGCGTTCCAGATTGGCTTTTTGAAAAAAATGAGACTGTTGCCATGGCCAGGTGTGACTCGTCATGGTAACTGGTGTTGCTGGAGCCAAGGACAGGGATGTGAAGGCCTGAGCTTACCTTCAGGACTTTCGGCTTCCAATGCTGGAAGGAAGCTGGAAAGAAGTTTCTTTTCAGAGTGAAAGCTTGATCAGAACTCTTCCAACAAAGGGTCTTGAATTCAGCATCACAAAATTTTGCTTCAAGTCATCTTATATATCTGGGCCTTTCTTCTGTGCCTCTCTTCCCTCTCCTGCTCTTCGGCATACAGTTGGCTGATTCTGCTGAGACTGCCTCAATGCAGCAAAAACACATTGGTGGAAAATAGCCCTGCCCTGGAGCCCTGGTGGCATAGTGGTTAAGAGCTTAGCTGCCAACAAAAAGGTCGGCAGTTCAAATTCACCACTCCTTGGAAACCCTAGGGGGCAGTTTTACTCTGTCCTATAGGGTCACTATGAGTTGGAGTTTACTTGGTGGCAACAGGTTTGGGTTTTTTTCCCCTTATGGGCCAAACTGAGGCACAAGATGGAGGATGACTCTTTATGGTCTCCACAGTGCTCTGACAAGGACCCTCTCTTGCCTTAAAAGCCTGTTGCCGCTCCCCACCACTTGAGGGCCAGGGATGGTCAGGGAGTTCTGTATTCCCTGGACAGAGTACGGCACCTGGTACATAGTAGGTGCTCAATACACATAAATTAAATTGAATTGGATTGTCACACCCTCAATTTGAACTTCTTCTAATGGAATAGTTTCTCTAAATGAGAACTACTTTCCAGTTCTGCTCACTCACACACATTCATAAATCTATACTCAGTGTTTCAGGAAAGGAACATTCCAACTAATATTAGCAAGGCTATGGGCAGAATAGGAACTGCTGATAATATTGGTGTCAGGAAATGGGATTACTACCTCCTTTATAGTCTAGCAAGTTATAACCTCACAATCGCCCTGTCAGGGGATGCTGAGTAATATCAAGATCATGTTATAGATGAGAAAATAAAGACACAGAGAGGCTACCTGATCTTAGGTTTTATACGATCTCCAAATATACAGATTCTCATGGTTTGTGAAAATCCAGATCTGTCATAAAGGCAAGATTAAGAAATGCTAGCTTGTATCACAGAAGGATTCTTTTACATTTCCTTAAACTTGCCAACTGCCCTTTTTTCTCATACAATGTAACTATTAACAAAATATTTTTTATATACAGTTTTCAGCAGCATACTTGGTCCACAAAGCAAAGCTTGTGTGTCCAGTGGAGCTTGGTCCTGGTCAATCAAAGGACATGAGGTTTGTCTTAGTGATCTAGTGCTGCTGTAACAGAAATACCACAAGTGGATGGCTTTAAAAAACCGAAGCTTATTCTCTCACAGTCTAGTAGGCTAGAAGTCCATATTTAGGGCATCAGCTCCAGGAGAAGACTTTCTCTGTTGGCTCTGGAGGAAGGTCCTTGTCATCCATCTTCCCCTGGACTAGGAGCTTCTCTGTGCAGGAGCCCCAGGTCCAAAGGACACGCTCTGCTCCCAGACCTGCTTTGTTGGTGGTATGAAGTTCCCCTGTCTCTCTGCTCGCTTCTCTGTTTTATATCTCAAAAGAGATTGGCTCAAGACACAATCCCATCTTGTAGATTGAATCTTGCCTCATCAACGCTATCCCACCTCATTAACATCATAGAGGCAGGATTTACAGCACATAGGAAAATCACACCAGACGACGAAACAGTGAACAATCACACAATCCTGGGAATCATAGCCTAGCCAAATTGATACACATATTTTTGGGGGACACAATTCAAGCCATGACAAGGTTGGAATACAGTTTGCTCCCAACTATTTCCAAATAGGAGCCTAGGGCTCAGCCGGGTATACCATTAAAGGATCTACAGCCCAGCTCCTTTAGATGAAAAACAAGGAACACAAGTCAGCCCTAGCTCTGAAGCTAAGCTGATTAACTATTGGCAATTCCACTGATCCTTCTGGGCCTTAGTTTCCCCAGGGGAAAAAAATGAAGAGTTAGGTAAACAATCTCCATGTTCCTCTCAGGCCTGATATTCTAGGATTATGAATTCAGGAGGAGCAGAGACAGAGAGGTGGGCGAGGTTAGAATGGATAGGAGCAATCACCAGGCACAAGAATAAAGCAGATGAAGACCTTTTATGCGCTGCAAGTGACTACAAGTTTATCCATCAGAAAACACTGTGTTTCATCTAAACTCGCCTTGAATTTGAGAAGGGTAATGCTTGTGAAGCATCCATTTCTCGGTGACCGTTTTAGGGAAGTGTTTCTAATAACTCTTTGGCTTCTAAAGCATCAAGGGGAGAGGTTCCTGTTTCACAGGAATCAGCACTGAGGCTGGAAATCAGAAGAATTTCCAAGTTCCATCCAAAAGTGAAGTTGCACTAGTTAATTGTTTTCTCCACTGAGGCCAACCTGCCGACATTCAACAAGATGGACTGTAACAGTGCGCAGTGCTCAGAGAGTGGGGATCCACTGTGATAGCCCTTGACTTATACTCTGTTCTCTTAAAAAACGAAGGCATTAAGTTTATGGATGTGTCCATTGAATGAGACGAGAGAAAGATTATAGGACATAAGTAATGGCCAGTGACAGAGGGGCTTCAGGGATTCTTAACAAATGAGTGTTCCATGCATTCCAATCTGTCTGCTCAGCTCACAGCCAACTGCCTACCTGTTCGACTTTTCTTAGGAGTTGTGTCATTCCCAAGGCTCGTGGCCCCAATCCTGTAGGAAAGGAAGGAAGGAAGCTATAGTGCAGGCAGGGAGAGGTAATGATTTGTGTTGGCCTCAGCCTGTGGATAAAGAGCCTTACTACGCTGGGCCTACCCACACCAAGGGTCCTCTCCTCCAGAGGATCTCTTTCCTTCTCCCTGTAATGACTCACCCCTGGTATATCTTGAGTAGCATCCCATTGAATGCTGATGGGCAATCTCTATGGTTCTATCCTGCATTCTATATTTCTATGGTTACAAGGGATGTGGCAGGGCCACCATGTTGCACATTTCCAGAGGGCTCCATTCGCGTGAATGGCCAGGATGTGGTTTGGGGATTTTATTTTTAACCATTTGGCACCTAACATATTATTGAACTTCAATCTACATTTTTAATCTTAAAATCTGGAGATGGATTTGTCATCTGCATACTTGGTAGGCGGGTTGGGTGGGCTAAGCTGGGACAGCTGGGAGGGCTGGCCCTCCCTTTTCAGCGGTCTTTCATTCTTGAGGAGGCTACTCCAACTTTCAGCAAACCCCAGTGTGCAAGCACTTACCAAGCCCCTGCTTGTGCTATGTATGCTGACGTTCCACTGGCCAAAACAAACAGCATGGCCAAACCCAGAGTTAAAGTGAAGAAGGATTACGCAAGGGTGTGAATTCCAGGAAGCATGACTTATTGGGGGCCAATATGGAGACAATCTTCCACAGCATCATTCTAATCATCTTCCCCACTCAGACATGGGTCAGAAATAACTCTTAGATTCTGACTGACGTGGGATAGATAGGTTGAGCCTTTTATGCTGTATGGCTTTAGAGGAGGGAGATGCAATCCTTAAATATATTCAGAGCCCTCAGAATAGAATGGCATTCAGCTTCCTTCAGTATTCCTCTTTTTCCGGACTTCCCGTATTCAATTTAATTGCTTTTGTTCACAGACCATCTTGCTCTGGATCCAGATTACAATTTAATGTGAAACAGCTGAATGACGGCGTTGACAGGACTCAGTAAAAGTGTAATCTTAAGAGCGTCCAGCTCTGAGGGCTCAGGATTTACTACCCCTGACATTCCTGGGAAGTTAATCCTCTAAGAAAGGGCCGATGTCAGGCTTGATGACTTACCCAGGCCTTTCTCCCAGGGAGGCTGTAGTGGGAAAGGCTCCCATGAGCACGACAGCCTGGCAGAAGGAATGCCTATGAAGACATCTCATAGAGTGTACAAAGGACATCCACACACATTATTCATTTAAACCACATGAAGTTGGTACTATTATTATCCCCATTTTACAAATGAAGAATGTGGGGGGATAGGCGATGCACTGTCCAGATCTTCGCAGAAAATTTTGCTGCCACAGCTGTCAATTCCTTCAGGGTTTGCCTCTTTGCAGACAGTTGCTTCAACCAAGGGCATGTCCTTCCAGGGGTGCCCACAATGCAGTGACAGAGTGTGGCAGGGGTATAAAGGCCCAGCCATTTCCACACATCCAGGACAACTCTGGTGGGCTCTAGTTCTTCAGAGCTCCCCACAGAAGCCAGCCAGTCGACTTCTCCCTCTGCCCGATTCTGCGCCTTCCCCTCTGGTCCACACGTTGAACCATAATAAATATCCTGGACGCCAAAATCCTTCTCTGTTTCTGCTTCCAGAAATCCGAATCCACTACATAGAACCCAAGGCTTCTCAGCATTCCACAACAAGAAACTAGAACTCAGGACTGCAGGTGCCAAGGTCTGGGCTCCTCTCACCAAGTTCCACTGCCTTGTAACCTCCACCGCCTCCGGGCAGGTGGCATGTGTTCACTGCAGAGAGTGTGGATGACTGGCTGTGTGGTGAATGGTTCTAGACACATCAGAATAGTCTCCCCAGAATACTTCTACATCCATACAGAAGTATGATGTTTCATTAATAGGGAACATGGATTGCAATTCTGACTGCTGTGAGCGTGACAGATGTGGAGATCCTTTCCTGAGAGCAGGTTTTGTTTTTTCTTTTTTTATAATTTATTTTATTGTTGTTGTTGAAAATATACCCACCAGAGATACACCAATTCAACAGTTTCTACATATACAATTCAGTGACATAGATTACATTCTGCAAGTTGTCCTGAGAGCAGGTAGTAGTGCCTAGAGGGTGTGTGTATGTGGGGGACCAACACCAGGTGGAAGGGAAAGTAGCAGAACGAAAAGATGGAGAGGGGGACACTGAAGACAAACCTCAGACTCTGACCCTGGGGCCAAAGCTTCCTGTGGAGGCTAAGCCGAGGGCAGAGCAAAGGCTGCATTCCAAACACTACCCAGAATGCTCCTAGGCCTTTCTTTACATGCCCATCCTCAATGCTGACCACCCCAGAACCCCCCAGTGAGCCCACAACACAATGCCGTTGTAGGCAGCCTGTGATGACAAGGGGAGCCCTTGGCTACCCCAAACCAAACCTACTGCCATCGAGTCGATTCCAACTCATAGCAACCCTACAGAACAGAGCAGAACTGCCCCATAGGCTGCAAATCTTTACAGAAGCAGACTGCCATATCTTTCTCCCATGAGTGGCTGGTGGGTTCCAACAGCCAACCTTTCAGTTAGCAGCCGTGAGCTTTAACCACTGTGCCACCTTGAGCCCTGGGCAGGAGTCAGGAAATCTTTGCCATCAGATAAAAGAGGGTTCGGCTGCGAGTCACAGGACTCAAAATAGTGGCTGCTTAAACAACATAGATGCTTATTTTTTCTCATACATAAAAATCCAGAGGAAACCGGTCCAGGACTGGTATGGTAGCTGCACAAAGTCTTCCGGAGCCCAGGCTCCTTCCAGCTCATAGCTCTGCCATCCCCAGGGTGCAGTCCACATCCACACGACAGCAGTACGGAGGAAGGTGAAGAGAGAGAGGTTATGAAGAGTGAGCACTGACTATTTTTTAAGAAAGGATGCCACCAACACCTCTGCTTTCCTCTGTCACGTGGCCACGACTATCTGCAAAGGAGGCTGTGGAATGAGATCTTTCTTCTGGGTGGCAGCAGTGCCTAAAAATCATCCATGAAGTGTACCAAATTTGCAAAGCGTGTGCAATGAGTGCATTTTTGTGGAAACTGCAGAAGGGCCTGCTGTAGAGGCAAAACAGGCTGCGGTGTAAATTGGAGCTGGGACAGAGGAATCCACAAGAGTCCAGATCTGAGTCCAAGGCATTCATTTCAAAATCACACAGTATTTTCTGGGGCACAAGAGGGCCTGAGCATTCAGCTGAGCTATGTATTACTATTGCTGTATTGTTGTGGGTGGCGGTGGTTGGCCCCAAGTCCATACTGACTCATAGTGACTCCATGTGTGCAGGGTAGAACTGCTCCATAGGGTTTCAAGTCTGTGACCTTTTGGAAGCAGACTGACAGGCCTGTCTTCTGAGGTGCCTCTGGGTGCGTTCAAACTGCCAGCCTTTTGGCTAATGGTCAAATGCTTAACCACTTGTGAAACTGACCCTCAGTGAAGTCAAGCAACTTGCTCAATCCACTCAGCCAGTAAGTGGGGGCCAAGATTCAAGTCTACATCTGCCTTGTAGCCAAGCCAGTGTGCCTAATCACTACGCCATATAGTACTCATCTCTCTCTCCCTCCCCACCATCCCCTGCCCCAATCCCACACATATTCTGCCATCCTCACACAGCCAAGTATAGCTTCTCTTTAGGTACCAAGGACAACTGGGAGGAGGAGAGAGGGAGCTCAGTCGTCAGCCTGTAGAGAACAGTCACTGGCGGACGGACATGAGCAGACCCAGCAGACAAGTCCCCTGGGGCGCCTCCTATGGTTTCACCCTTCATCTCAGCCTCCAGCGGCCCCTTGCCCTTCCCACCCACAGCTGCACCCCCACCCCCACCCCACCTCTAAGCAGGCCGACAGAAAGAAAACTCTCCCCTAAAGAGAGACAGGTGGAAAGCAGCAGCGTCTGCTTTCAAAGGCAGAGCGAATGGCAGATGCCCAGGACTGATCTGGAGCAACAGCCCTTGAGCGATGGAGCCAAGAGCCAGGGCTCCGTGAAAGGGAGCGGCTCACACAGGAGACAGAGGGGATCCGGCGCTGCCAAGACCGCACTCCACAAGAGGTGCCGCGCCATGGGCTGTGTCCTGGAAAAACTGTCTTCAAATAAACAGCGTCGCAGAGCGAGAAGCTGCCAGCATTTCCATTATAAAGCCCTCATTTTCCGTGCTGAAAACGCAGCTTGCAGAGTTTATTCTGGGTTGAGACTTTTTCAGTGTAATCTTGATAGCTAGTTTTTCATTTATTTTTCATTGATTTAGATTCTCCAGTGAGGAAGAACTTCTCTGCCTGCTTCCCCCCAGCCCCACCTACACATCCTTCCCCCTGGAAAAAAACAAAACCTCTAGTTGTTTAAAATGATTTTACTTTTGTTTTTGCCCCTGTGCTATGGAAATTGGAATAAAGCTTGAGAGAACAAATAGTTCCTCTGGGTTGAGCTAGAGAACTTTGAAGAGTGCTTTATTGTTTGCAAGTGTGGATGTGAGTGGGTGGGGGGACAGAACCGAACAAGGGCCCTCAGGCCTGGGAGGAAACGGGACAGGAACCCTGCCTTCGCCATGAGGCAAGCTGAGCACACACAATGGGCTAAAGCGGCCTACAGTTACCTAGCTATCTAGGGACCTTCTCCTAGTCACCACCACCTCAGTGTAAGAGAAGGAGAAGATTTCGCTGTCAAGACCTCTATCCTGAGTCCTGGGCTTCCATGATGGCCCCTCATTCTTCAGTACCCCTTCATTTACCTCTACTCTGTCCTCCCACACCTGTCCTCACACATCTGGCTCAAGTAAGAGCTAAGCTTGACCCAGGGCTTTGAACCAGTTCATTTGGTTCGAACCCCTACTGAGAATTTGCATGTCGAACAAGTTCCCAGGCAATGCTAATGCTGCTGGTAAGCGACCAGTTCTGAGAACCACTAGTACAGCCATGGTTCTCAAAATTTATTTTCCATGAGAATCACCTGGAGAGTCAGAATCAACTCGATGGCAACGGGTTTGGTTTATTTATTTTTTTTGAGGGGGGGACCTTGTTAAAATGTAGATTCTGATTCAGTATATCTTGGATGGAATGCAAATTCTCAGCAGGGGTTCAAACAGGAACCAACTGGATGGAAGCCCTGGCTTGACCATAGATGAGGGAATTAAACCAGTTGTTGTCTAGTTGATTTTGATTCATTGCAACCCCGTGTGTGTCAGAGTAGAACTGTGCTTTATAGGGGGTTTTTCTGGAGCTAATTTTTTCAAAAGTAAATTGCCTTCCTTCCGAGGCGTCTCTGGGTGGACTCAAACCTTCATCCCTTCAGTTAGCAGCCAAGTGCACTAACTGCACCACCCAAGAACAGCATGAGGGAATTTGAGGCATTCAAACATCCAAGATCACCCTGCACAGTCTTCAGGGTCTCCTGCCTTTGGACAAGAAAGGGTCTCCTTTGTGGGTGGTGTCTGTTCCCTTCTTCTCTCAACCCTCACCCTCAGGGTGCTTTCCTTCTCCCTCTTTCACACTCTGGTCATCTCCTTTGAACTCCTTCTGATTGTTCAAGGAAGAAGTCTTTTCTGTCAGGGTGCCATGCCCACCACTTGGACTCCTGGGTGAGATTACCTTCCCTACATAACTAGCCCATGCCCCTTCTAGGCCATGCCGCTGGGACTCTCCTTTTCTCTTAGTCCCACCTCCGGCATCAAAGACTAAAATTCTCTTTAATTCTCTCTCACCCCCCTCCTCATCGCATCCCAGAGGGAAGCACACAGAGCCCACCACCACCACCACTTAGTATAATTCATCTCTTTCTCTGACTGATGGTCTTCTCATATGACGATCATGAGATTTGTCTCTCATGAAGAATCTTTTTCACCTTGTTATGAATTCATTCTAACTCTGTCTTGTTTTATGCCCTTGGGTAAATCCTGCTGTCTCACTGAGCCTCAGGGACTTTGTTGTTGTTAGGTGCTGTCAAGTTCATTCCTACATAGTGGCCCCATGTACAACAGAATAAAACGCTGCCCGGTCCTTCACCATCCTCACAATATTTGCTATGTTTGAGCTCATTGTTGAAGCCATTGTGTCAGTTCATCTCATTGAAGGCCTTCCTCTTTTTGGCTGACCCTCTACTTTACTAAGTATGATATCCTTCTCCAGGGACTGGCTCCGCCTAATAACATGGTCAAAGTACAGAATGTGAAGTCGTGCAATCCTCTGTGCTTCTTCCAAGACAGATTTGTTCATTCTTTGATTCCAGCTTATAGCCCATGGTATATTCGGTATTATTCACCAACACCATAATTCACAGGCACAATTCTTCTTCTGTCTTTGTTATTCATTGTCCAGCTTTTGCGTGCATATGAGGTGACTGACAATACCAGGGCTAGGGTCAGAATTACCTGAGTTCTCAAAGTGACGTATTTGCTTTTTAACACTTTAAAGAGGTCTTTTTGCAGCAGATTTGCCCAAGGCAATACATCATTTGATTTCTTGACTGCTACTTCCATGGACCTTGATTGTGGGTCCAGGTAAAATGAAATCCTTGACAACTTCAATCTTTTCTCCGTTTATCATGATGTTGCTTATTGGTCCAGTTGTGAGGATTTTTGTTTTCTTCATGTTGAGGTGTAGTCCATACTGAAGGCTGTGGTCTTTGATCTTCATCAGTAAGCGCTTCAAGTCTTCTTCGCTTTCAGCAAGCTAGGTTGTGTCATCTGCATATAGCAGGTTGTTAATGAGTCTTCCTCCATTCCTGATGCTGCGTTCTTCATATAGTCCAGCTTCTCAGATTATTTGCTCGAATACAGATTGAATAAGTATGGTGAAAGCATACAACCCTGATGCACACCTTTCCTGATTTTAGACCACGCAGTATCCTCTTGTTCTGTTGAAACAACTGCCTCTTGGTCTATGTACAGATTCCTCATGAGCACAGTTAAGTGTTCTGGAATTCTTCGAAAATGTTATTCATAATTTGTTATGATCCACACAGTCAAATGCCCTTGCATAGTTAATAAAACACAGATAAACATCTTCCTGGTATTCTCTGCCTTCAGCAAATAACCGCTTGACATCAGCAATGATGTCCCTTGTTCCAGGTCCTCTTCTGAATCCAGCTTGAATTTCTGGCAGTTCCTAAAGTCAATGTACTGCTGCAATCACTTTTGAATTATTTTCAGCAAAATTTAATTGCACGTAATATTAATAATATTGTTTGATAATTTTCGCATTCTGTTAGATTATCTTTCTTTGGAATAGGCACAAACACAGATCTCTTCCAGCCAGTTGGCCACACAGCTGTCTTCCAAATTTCTTGGCATAGACAGGTGAGCATCTCCAGTGCTGTATTTGTTTATTGAAACATCTAAATTGGTATTCTGTCAATTCCTGGGGCCTTGTTTTTCACCAATGCCTTCAGTGAAAATTGAACTTCTTCTTTCAATACCATCGGTTCTTGATCATATGCTACCTCCTGAAATGGTTGAAAGTTGACCAGTTCTTTTCCGTATAGTGACTCTGTGTATTTCTTCAATCTTCTTTTGATGCTTCCTTCATGGTTCAATATTTCTACCTATAGAATCCTTCACTCTTGCAACTAAAGGCTTGAATTTTTTCTTCAGTTCTTTCAGCTTGAGAAATGCATGCTTTTTCCCTTTTGGTTTTCTAATTCCCCGTCTTTGCACATTTCATTATAACAGTTTGCTTTGTCTACTCGAGCCACCCTTTGAAATCTTCTGTTCAGCTCTTTTACTTCATCAATTCTTCCATTTGCTTTAGCTACTTGACAATCAAGAGCAAATTTCAGAGTCTCTTCTAACATCCATTTGGTCTTTTCTTTCTTACCTGTATTTTTAATGACCTCTTGCTTTCTTCATGTATGATGTCCTTGATATCATTCCACAACTCGTCTGGTCTTTGGTCATTTGAGTTCAAATCTATTCTTCAGATGGTCTCTAAATTCAGGTGGGATATACTCAAGGTCGCACATTGGCTCTTGTGGATTTGTTCTAATATTCTTCATCTTTAACTTGAACTTGCATATGAGCAATTGATGGTCTGTTCCACAGTCGGTCCCTGGCCTTGTTCTGACTGATGATATCAAGCTTTTCCATCGTCTCTTTCCACAGATGTAGTCAATTGGATTCCTGTGTATTCCACCCAGCGAGGTCTACATGTACAGTTGCCGTTTATGTTGTTGAAAAAAGGTATTTGCAATGAAGAAGTCATTGATCTTGCAAAATTCTATCATATGATCTCCAGCATCGTTTCTATCACCAAGGCCTCATTTTCCAACTACGGATCCTTCTTCTTTGTTTCCAACTTTTGCATTCCAATCTCCAGTAATTAACAATGCATACTGATTGCATGTTCGATCAATTTTAGTCTGCAGAAGTTGGTAAAAATCTTCAATTTCTTCATCTTTGGCATTAGTGGTTGATGCATAAATCTGAATAACAGTCGTATTAACTGGGTTTCCTTGTAGGCATATGGATATTAAAATTATTCTATCACTGACAGTGTTGTACCTCCGGATAGATCTTGAAATATTCTTTTTGGCGATGAATGTGACACCATTCCTCTTCAATTTGTCATTCCTCTCATGGTAGACCATATGATTCTGTGATTCAAAATGGCCAATACCAGTCCATTTCAGCTCACTAATGCCTAGGATAGCAATCTTTATGTGTTCCATTTCATTTCTGATGACTTCCAATTTTCCTAGATTCATACTTCATACATTCCATGTTCCGATCATTAATGGATATTTGCAGCTGTTTCTTCTTATTTTGAGTGGTGCCACATCAGCATATGAAGTCTTGAAAGCTTTACTCCATCCACATCATTAAGGTTGACTCTACTTTGAGGAGGCAGCTCTTCCCCTAATATTTTGAGTTCCTTCCAACCTGAGGGGTTCATCTGCCGGCACTATATCAGACAATTTTTCACTGCTATTCATAAGGTTTTCACTGGCCAATTTTTTCAGAAATAAACTGCCAAATCCGTCTTCCTAGTCTGTCTTAGTCTGGAAGCTCCGCTGAAACCTGTTCACCATGGGTGACCCTGCTGGTATTTGAAATACTGGTGGCATAGCTTTCAGCATTATAGCAACACACAAGCCACCACAGTATGACAAACTGACAGACAAGTGGTGGTAAGGACTTTAGCCTCCACATATTGGGCAAACCCACATGCCTTTTTCCACCTGTGTGGCCAGTCTGATGTCCATCCTTTATTTGGCACTGTATAGTATTGGAAGACACCCATCCGTGTGTCCATCACCCATATTCACGAGATGTGACCTGTGAGGGCTTACTCCCAAGGGAACAGACCCATTGTGTAGAGAAGACAGGAAGAGCTACAGAAGGTTAAGCCTAGAGTCGGGTGGAGACTCTCGATGCAGTGAGGAGGGATGAAAGGCAGGGTACTGGCCTGGGAAAGGGGGGAGTGAGAAACTGCTAAACCTCTTTGAAGGTTGTCAAAAATCCCCGTGGCTCCCAGAAAAAATCCTGTCTCCAGATTCTCTGAGGCACCAGCCTATATCACCTGGCTCAAAATGGCTTCCAGTGAAAGACCTTGCCCACCTGCCCCTGAAGACACCCTCTTCATCTGTCAGTAGTGGCTGACAGTAGTTCACTGTTTTGACTTCCCAGCCTTACATGCCACAGTTTGGATTATCTGTGGCCAAGAAGCACACCAGAAAATATAGGAAAAATACCAAAACTTTGAGAGAAAAAGGAAGGGGAGGAGGAGGAAGAGGAAAAGAAAAAACGGAGAAATTGTAAATAAAGTTTGATGACTTAGGAATTTAAAGCCGCACAGGTTGTCTCTCACATTCAAGCTGCACCATACTTCTACAGTATAAAGATTGTCATAGTGTGAAGAAAGGCAGTGTGGGTTGTTATTGGCTCTTGATGCCCAACCCCCCGCTCAGATTCTTATAAATAACAGCACATTTTTTTCTGGCCCCTCCCACTCCTATATGAACAGGGATGACCTGAAAATAGTAGACTTGGAAATGGCATCTACTGTTTTTGCCTGCCCAGCATCCATCCCCCTTTTCTCTGGTACTAGCACTGATTTTGGAAAAACTCTTTCCTTCCCTTCAGGAGCCCTGGTGGCACAGTGGTTAAAGCACTCAGCTGCTAACCGAAAGGTTGCCGGTTTGAACCCACCAGCTGCTCCACAGGAGAAAGATGTGGTAGTCTACTTTTGTAAAGATTACAGCCTTGGAAGCCTTATAGGGCAGTTCTACTCTGCCTTGTGGGGTTGCTATGAGTCAGAATCAACTCAATGGCAGTGGGTTTGGTTTTCCTTCTTCTCAGTCCTTGTAGGTTGTGTAGGGCTCACCCAATTCTCGACTTCAGGGCAGGGCAGTAAACAGGATTTAGCAATTGATTCAAAGATGGGTAATGACCTAATGAACCAAGAAAGTCAATCTAGGACTTTGTTTGTTTTTTTTTTTAACTGGCAGGGAAAAGATATTTTTTGTTGTTGTTAATTAGGGATGCTGAAAGGATAAGATTTGTGGGCCTAGAACATCGAACAGTCATCTTACTAACAGAAGAGAAAAACTGCCTGAGAATTAATACAGAGGAAATAAAAGCTGAGAGTTGGAGAAAGATATCATTTGAGCCCCTGGATCAAGTCCTGCTTGAAACTCAAGATTGCCTCTGAACTTTTCAGTTACACACAGTAGTAGTTTTGGTTTTATTTATCATGCTAATTTGAGTCTTGTTTTTTATGACTTCCACCTAACTCAGTACTTTGGTCTCTATCTTATATTTAGCTTCCAAAAAAAAAAAAAAAAACCACTGCTATCGAGTCGATTCCAACTCATAGCGACCCTGTAGGACAGAATAGAACTGCCTCATAGGATTTCCAAGGAGTGGCTGGTGGTTTCGAACCACTGACCTTTTGGTTAACAGTTGATAGCTTTTAATCACTGCACCACCAGGGCTCCATATTTAGCTTAGAGAAGCTAAAACACTTAACCAAGGTCTCACACACACTAGCTAGTAACTACCAGAGTTTGAATATAAACCCAGATATACCTGATCCCAAGTCTTAGCTGCCACACCTCACAATCTCTGTTATATTTCTTTCCCCTCACTCTCTGGGACTCAGACCTAACTGCGGTAAACATTTAGCAGACAACCATTCTGGAACATTTGTTGTCATCACCAAAACCTAAAGCCAGTGACTCCATTCAGCCTTGTGAAGATCAGAGTTCATACCCACTGCTCTTTCTTGGTTCCATCTGGAGTTTCAGTCATGGATGTGAAGGCCAGGACTTTCAAATGCAGATCTCAAGCCAGCTATAAGGTGAGCACGTTCTGAAAGCTGCATTTTACCCTTCTTCTTTAACCAAGAGAGCTACAACATTTTCCTCAATTGCTTGTTGGCCCAGAAGCCACAGGAGTGCTCAGGGACAGAGAACTGCCCATGGATGACTGTTTGGCAGAGAAATCTCTTTTTCAGATTGGCTTGGGTCAGTGCGGCTACAGTTCATCTAGGGCTGAGGAGCATTTTAAATACCTGACAGGGTGGAGTAAGGCAGCAAAACACTTACCAAAAAGAAAAGAAAAAAAAAAACCCACTGCCATCGAGTTCATTTCGACTCATAGCAACCCTATAGGACAGAGTAGAACTGTCCTATGGGGCTTCTAAGGCTCTAAATCTTTACAGAAGCAGACTGCCACATCTTTCTGTTGTGAGCCACTGGTGGTTTTGAACTTCTGACCTTTCAATTAGCAGCCAAGTACCTTAACCACTGCACCAACTCTAATTAGACCAGCCCCTGAAAAGAGAGCCTGAGAAATGCATGGCCCACATCATGTTGCCAGGGACCCACCCTCCCTACTCCTGCCCCCAACCAAGAGGCTGGAATAAATAAGATAAACTTCTTGGGGAGGATCGTGTAACAAAAAACCAAAGATAAAAAGAAGGCTTCCCAAATGGTGATCTTAACAAAGTTATGGGGTATGGGGAAAGTTCTCAACCTTGATGTTTAGAAAAATGAGAGCCCATATTCTGGATCACCAATTGGGGATTTTTGGTTTTGAATGATAATGACTACTTCTAACCAGTTTATTATAGAATCCATATACAATTATCTGCTAAGTGTGTGTTTGTGTTTAATCCGCTCATGGATTACTCTAGGAACTGGGGCCAGATTGAGAAGATTGCCTTTAATCAGAGGCAAAATTCAAGTTTTGGCTGTGCTGTGGTATTCTGCTATGCATTATTCAAATGCCTCAAATTTAACTGTTAAAATGAATGTTTGTGCTTAATTTGAATGCAAGTTGTCACCGTTTCATTTCAATGGTGATTAGATTCACAGGGGATTCCCCAAAAGTAAAAAAAAAAAAAAAAAAAAAACACATAAAAAGTCAAACCATATGAGATAAAGCCACAAGGACTGGTACTTAAAATTCATTGTTGGTTCAGCTCTCTTACTACTAAAGCACCAAATATTTCTTCTAGGAGGCCAACCATATTGTATTTAATACCTGAAAAATCATTTTCTTGGCCAAAATAGCCCCCAAATCATTGAAGAATATATGTATTTTCTTTGGAAGGAAATAAAACCAATAGATAGTATAAAATAAATCCTGCTGAGTTTAAAGTAATTCCGTTCAATCATGAATAGGACAAAGATACTCACAAAAGACCCAAGAAAATCTGCTGAAATGCCCCCTGATTGGGGGCCACTTGACCTCTGCTGGCTTAAATTTTTGTTTTATGATTTTATTCAACTCTTCACATATATATGTATTCCTTACCCGTTTAGACTATACAGTAAGGCAGGGCCATATTCTGTAGTTCTTTGGACCTACTCAGGCCTGAGATGGGAGAAGTTACTAAATAAGCATGCTAAGTCAATGAACTAATAGTAAAGATCCTCAGTTCTTGAAGGTGTTCAGTTCTATAGGTAGTTGTGGCAGTCAAACAGCCTCATGGCTTTAGTATCATGTGGCAAGCCTTGTTCGTTGCCTACCCAACAGCATTTTCCATTCTACCTTGCAGACAATGAGCCAACCTTGAGGATCTAATCCCAGTCAGTCTAAGCTAATCACTGCAGTAACATTCCCCTTTGCCAGGAATTAGTTTAAGGAGGGATGTATATGTGATACTCATTTCTGGCCAATAAGATGTAAAGGAAAAGTCCACTACGAGACTTCAGCGAAATATTTTCCTACCGGACAAAAGAGAAGGTTGTACAAAGAAAACTCTTCCTTTTCCCCCCTTCCCTACTTTTCTGCTTCGGGTATTGTCTTCAGGATATGGTACCTGGAGCTGAAGCAGCATTTTTGAGACCATGAGACAAGTTCAGGGACAAAAAGTCTTTGCTGAGTCCATGCTGAAGTCGTTGGAGGACAAGAATTACAAGGATGAAAAGAGCCTGATTGCATGATAAAATAATTAAGCAGGTAAACCAACCATGGGATCAACTACCACCAGATTTTTTTTTTTTTTTTTTTGGCTGTTTATGGTGATGGGAATTTTTTAATTTATTTTTTTATTGTACTTTAGATGAAGGTTTACAGAACAAATAGTTTGTCATTAAATAGTTAGTACACATATTGTTCCATGACACTGGTTAACAACCCCACGATACATCAACACTCTCCCTTCTCGACCTTGGGTTCCCTATTTCCAGCTTTCCTGTCCCCTCCTGCCTTCTAGTCATTGTCCCCAGGTTGTTGTGCCCCATTAGTCACGTTTTGTTTTATGGGGCTGTCTAATCTTCAGCTGAAGGGTGAACCACAGGAGTGACTTCATTACTGCGCTAAAAGGGTGTCTGGGGACCATACTCTCGGGGTTTCTCCAGTCTCTGTCAGGCCAGTAAGTCTGGTCTTTTTTTGTGAGTTAGAATTTTGTTCTACATTTTTCTCCAGCTCTGTTCGGGACCCTCTGTTGTGATTCCTGTCAGGGCAGTCAGTGGTGGTAGCCGGGCACTATCTAGTTGTATTGGACTCAGTCTGGTGGAAGCTGTGGTCCGTTAGTACTCTGGACTAATCTTTCTCCTGTATCTTTTCTTCACTGTCCCTTGTTCCCGAAGGGGTGAGACCAGTGGAGTATCTTAGATGGCCGCTCACAGGCTTTTAAGCCCCAGACACTACTCACCAAGGTAGAATGTAGAGCATTGTCTTTATAAGTTGTGTCATGCCAATTGAGCTAGATGTTCCCCGAGACCATGGTCCCCACAGCCCTCTGCCCAGCAATTCAGTCCCTCAGGGAGTTTGGATGTGTCTATGGGGCTTCCATGACCTTTCCTTGTACAAGTTGTGCTAGTTTCCCCTGTATTGTGTACTGTCTCACCCTTCACCCAAGATACCACTTATCTATTGCCTATTTAGTATTTCCCCCCCACCCCTCCCATCCCTGGTAACCAACAAAGATTGTTACATTTTGCGTGTGAAATTTTTCATGGGTTTTTACAATAGAGGTCTCATACAATATTTGTCCTTTTGTGATTGACTTATTTCACTCAGCATAATGTCCTCCAGTTTCATCCTTGTTATGAGATGGTTCACAGAATCATTGTTGTTCTTTCTCGTTGCATAGTACTCCATTGTGTGTATGTACCATAGTTTGTTTATCCATTCATCTGTTGATGGGCATCTTGGTTGTTTCCATCGTTTTGCTATTGTGAACAATGCTGCCATGAACATAGGTGTGCATATGTCTATTCGAGTGACAACTCTTATTTCTCTAGGAGTTATTCGTAGGAGTGGAATTTCTGGATCGAATGGTATGTCTATTTCTAGCTTTCTGAGGAAGCGCCATATCATTTTCCAAAATGGTTGTATCATTTTGCATTCCCACCAGCAGCACATAAGAGTTCCCATCTCCCCGTAGCCTGTCCAACATTTGTTATTTCCAGTTTTTTTGATTTGTGCCAATAATGCCAGGGTGAGATGGTATCTTATTGTGGTTTTGATTTGCATTTCTCTAATGGCTAGTGATTGCGTGCATTTCCTCACGTGTCTGTTGGCCGCTTGAATGTCTTCTTTGGTGAAGTGTCTGTTCATTTGAAGTGTCTGTTCCTTTGCCCATTTTTTAATTGGACTATTGGTCTTTTTGTTGTAGAGGTGTTGGATTTTCTTGTAGATTATGGAGATTAGACCTTTGTCTGACTTGTAACATCCAAAATTTTCTTCCCAGTCTGCAGGTTCTCTTTTTACTCTTCTGGTGAAGTCTTTTGATGAGCATAAGTGTTTAATTTTTAGAACATCTCAGTTATCTAGCTTATCTTCTGGAACTTGTGTGTTGTTGGTTATGGTTTGTATCCTATTAATGCCATGTATTAGGGCCCTTTTTGAAGATCAGGTGACCACAAGTGGATGGATTTACATCTGGGTTCTCAATCCTGTTCCATTGGTCAATGTATCTGTCCTTGTACTAATACCAGGCTGTTTTGACTGTCATAGCTGTACAGTAGGTTCTGAGGTCAGGTAGTGTGAGTCCTCCTACATTATTCTTCTTCTTCAATAGTGCTTCACTTATCCAAGGCTTCTTCCCTTTCCATATAAAATTAATGATTAGTTTTTCCATCTCTTTAAAGAACGTTGTTGGTATTTGGATTGGGATTGCATTGTATTTATATATTGCTTTGGGTAGAACTGTCATTTTCACAATGTTGAGTCTACCTATCCATGAGCATGGTATGTTTTTCCATTTATGTAGATCTCTTTTGGTTTCTTGCAGTAGTGTTTTGTAGTTTTCTTTGTATAGGTCTTTTCCATCCCTGGTTAGATTTATTCCTAAGTATTTTCTTTTTTTAAGGGTTATTATAAATTGTATTGTTTTCTTGATTTCCTTTTCATTGTTCCCTTTATTGGTGTATAGGAATCCAACTGATTTTTGCATGTTTATCTTGTATCCTGTTACTCTGCTGAATCTATCAGTTCCAGTAGTTTTCTCGTGGAGTCTTTTGGGTTTTCTATGTATAGTATCATATCATCTGCAAATAGGAACAGTGTAACTTCTTCATTACCAGTTTGGATACCCTTTATTTCTTTTTCTTGCCTTATTGCTCTAGCTAGGACTTCCAGCACAATGTTAAATAGGAGTGGTGATAAAGGGCATCCTTGTCTTATCCCTGTTCTCAAGGGGAATGTTTTCAGCCTCTCTCCATTAAGAATTATATTGGCTGTTGGTTTTGTATAGATGTCCTTTATTATGTTCAGAAATTTTTGTTCTATACCTACTTTATTGAGAGTTTTTATCATGTATGAGTGTTGGACTTTGTCTAATGCCTTTTCTGTGTCAATTGAGATGATCACGTGATTCTTTTTTTCTTTCCTTTTATTTATGTGGTGGATTAGGTTGACTGATTTTCTAATGTTGAACCATCCTTGCATACCTGGTATGAATCCTACTTGGTCATGCTGTATTATTTTTTTGATATGATGCTGAATTTTATTGGCTAGAATTTTGTTGAGAATTTTTGCATCTATATTCATAGGAGATATTGGTCTGTAATTTTTTTTGTGGCATCTTTCTTTGCCTC
>NW_004443945.1:20868872-20884796 GCF_000243295.1 Trichechus manatus latirostris | reverse complement strand
AGGTTCTATACCTACACCATTTATTCCCTCTTTTGTTGTTCTGGTGTTGTTGTCATTTACAGATTAACCTCTCTGGTTCCCTGTTGTAATTCTTTTGGTTTTGGATAGTCCTTGAGAGTTCATTTCGTAGGTTGGTATCTGGCTGGTATGATCCTGCATCCTAGATTCAGCCTGTGGTCTGATATTGGTGGTTCTCAGTCCGAAGGACTCCCTTTAATAATTCTTGTGAGTTTGGTTTTTACAGTCCCTTAATTTCTGTTTCTCTGGAAATGTCCTAATTTCACCACCATATTTGAATGAGCATTTTGCAGGATAGATAATTCTTGGCTGGCAATTTTTTCTTTCAAGGTTTTATATATGTCATCGCATTGCCTTCTTGCCTGCATGGCTTCTGCCACATAATCTGAGCTTAGTCTAATTGTTTCTGCCCTCAGGATTCTTTGTTTGTCTTTGATTTTGGCGAATGTGATTATATGCCTTGGTGATTTTCTTTTGAGGTCTATCCTATATGGCATTCGTTGAGCTTCTTGGATGGCAGCTTTTCATCTTCCATGGTATTAGGAATGTTTTCTGTCAGCAGTTCTTCAATGGTCCTCTCTGTGTTTTCTGTTTTCTCTCCCTGTTCTGGAACTCCAATCAATTGCAGATTTTTGCTTCTGATTGTACCCCACATAATTCTCAGGGTTTCTTCATTTTTCTCTGTTCTTTTTTTCTGATTTTTCCTCAGAGTTGTAGCCAAGTGTTTGTCTTCAATTTCACTTATCTTGTCTTCCATAGTTTCAAACCTGCTCCTCAGCCTTTCTATGACACTGTCCATTTCTGAAATCTTGTTGTTTATCTTTTGGATTTCTAATTGTTGTTTTTGTATGGTTTCTAGTTGTTAATTTATTTTGGCATTTTGTTCCTGTATTATTTTCTTTTGTCTGTATTTTCCATGAATTTTTGTATTTTTTCTGGGTTTTCCTTCAACTCTTGGATAGCTCTGAATATTATAGATTTTAATTCCATTATCAGGTAGTTCTAGTGCCTTTTCTTCTACTGGAAAGTCATATGGTGTTTTATTTTGGATACCTACTGGAACCATCCTGTCCTGTTTTTTAATATGTTTTGATAGTGTCTGCTGTCTTTGGACATTCAGTATTTTCCTTATTTATTGATTGTAATTTTGTTTGTTTCATTCTGCTTTTTTGTTTTATTTGGCTATGTCTGAGCAGGAAGGCTGTGTGTTCTTTGTCATTTGCTCGTCTGTAGGTATGATATTTTTCGCCTCCTTGTCCAATGGGCAGGGTCAGTTGCTTAGCTATGGTGCAGCAGGGCAGGTGAGCTGAAGAAGAGTTGTTGGGATGGGTTTCATGGCATGTACCAAAGCCAACAGGGGAGGCCGCGAATCAGTGGAGGGCAGGTTCCAGGAGGCCACTCCTGTTCTGCTCAGGGGTGTGATGTTCAGTGCACAGTGCAGGTAGGCAGGAAGGAGGGGGGATATTGTGATGTGTGGCGCTAAGATGGGTACAGGAAAGAGGAGAGAGAGGAGGAATAGGAGTCAAAAACAAACAAAAAAGAGTGCTAAGGGAGCTTGCCATTGGAGTGGAGAAATGAGAGACCGGGAAATGGAGAAAAACAAAAAGGAAAAAAAAAGAAAAAGCGTAAAAGAAAAATAAATTAAAATTAGAGGAAAAAAGAAAAGAAAAACAAAGCCCACAGGGGTTCCACCAGTATGACTGTGAAGACTGGGGAAGTGGCTCCCAGGCTGCAAAGTACAGCCTGGCTAGATGTCACACAGCGCCAGGTATTCAGGAGACAGGAAGAGAAGGTAAGTATAGAGAGATGAGAAACTGAGAAATGAAGAAAGACAAAAAGGGAAAAAGAGAGAAAAGAAAACATACAAACAAAAAAAAGAAAAGTAATGCCCTCAGTGATTCCACTGTGTGGCTGCACGGAATGAGGAAGTACCTCCCAAGCCACACAGTACAGCCCAGCTAGCAGGAGCTCTCAAGCCAGAAAAGAAAAAGAAAACAAACAAACAAAAAAATCCCGAGGGATCCTACCAACGTGGTGGCACAGGCTGGGAAGCAGTTCCACAGTCAAGTGGCGTTTCACAGCCTTTCAGGAAAAAGCAAAGATGGCACATGGAGTCAGGTATTTGAGAGAAAGGAGGGGAAGGTGGTGAGAGGTATGAAAGAAACCAAAAGAAGCAGAAAAAAGCAACACCAGCAACCAACAAATGACACTCAGGGAGCTGGCCAGTGTGGGGTGAGTGGAATCCCAGCGACACAAGGCTGAAGCCAGTGCCTCTTGGCCAAGAGAATGTGGCCACAGGAAGTAGAGGAGTCCAAGTGGGGGTGAAGAAGGGTGGGAAGTGGCAAAGTGTATATCGCTGGTTACTGGTTGTTCTGTCTCCTGCTGGGAGCTCTGAGAAGCTGCTTTCCTGTTCTTCCTGTTCACTTATCTCCAACAGAAGTCCAAGATGGTGAATCCATGCTGCATTAGCTGATAGGAGACCTCTGCATGTATCTCTCCTTGCTCTCTGTCCTCTGTCAGTTTCTTATTCCATTTGGTGCCTGGCTGAGTTCTTTATCTCTTCATTTGATGTTTAAGGTTTCAGGATTGATGTTTGTCTCTGTTTGCATTAGTTTTTCGGGACTTTGCTGTGGAGGGACGGTGTGGTGCTTCTGTCTACAGTGCCACACTGGCTGGAAGTCCTCCAGATTTCTTGTTATGGAAATAGTAATGGCCTTTATTCTTGGATGTTATCAGTCAGGGTTTCTGTTACTTGCAGCTGAAAACATACTAACTGATACCACTCTCATTAAAATTAGAGGTAATTATTTCTTTTCTTTTTCCAGGAGGGGCAGTATGGATTTTTTGGAGTCAAAAAGACTCCAATTAGACAAAATTTTGGCTGAGTAACCATAAGCAAGTTTCTTAACTTTCAGAACTTCAGTGTCTTCAACTGTAAAATAGGTAACAATGACAACCTCATAAACTTGTTGTCAGAAATAATGACTGTAAATAAGTTACCTACTCTGGCATGCAGAAGATGCTCAATAAATGTTCACTGCTTTACCTCCTCCCCCCCACCAATCCCTGTGTGGAGTAGAAGGTTTAGTGAATTTTTTGTGAAGAGGTACACGCACCCTGGTGGCAATGTTAAGAAATAAGGATTTTTCATCATCGTTCTTCAGAAACAAGAGCAATGGCAGGGCCGGCTGTCTGTGTGGGAGGCTGCAGCTCAAAGAACAGCTTATGATCAGGAAGCCTTTCTATGCTGCCTGTACACAAACAAATGCCCTCATTTATTAGCTGTTACTGCCTTTTGTTGAGCGTGGTGCTCTCTATGACTCAGCCTCCCTCTTACACCATCTGCTCAATGCCTCTCTTCAGAAGCCTCCTTCCCCTGGCTGCTTCCTGCCAGGAGGGTCTGCCTGCTAGCTGTTCCCCACAAGCTGCCCATAACGGGGAACCTCTTTTTAGGACTCCATTGCCTCAGTGGGCAGTGATCCTGAGTAAGTGTCCATTATATCTTGGGGGCCTATGGTGCTGTGGGCCTAGGGGCCAGCAGCTGGCCACCTAACCCCATGGTCCATGCTCCACATTCCAAAGCTGACTTGCTGGCCACTCCTATAACCTCCCTGCAAGCACACCCACATATGGACACACACTTCCTCTACCTGGTGAGTAGGCACAGGGATGGCCACCCTCTGAAGAACTGGGAGCCTACCTGCAGACATACAACCCTCCTCCCCCCTTTCTGAAGGCATGGGTACAATGTTAGCCCAGCCACATCAACACACACTGCAAACCCGAGCCTAAGAGGCAGTGTAGAATTGTGGTTAAAAACTTGGCTTCACCCCTAGCTCCAGAAATTACAATCTATACAACCTTGGGCTAAACTCTCTTGGGCTCTTTTACCTCATCTGGAAGACAAGGATAATAGAATTGTGGTGATAATGTGCATAAATGTGCTTACCACTGTGCTTGACATGTGGTGTGCACTCTCCACGTGCTGCATAATTATGAAAAGTCACCTCTTCCTGCCATGGAGTAACAACTCCAAGGCCTAGTCCATCCAGCCTGCCATCTTAACTTGAGCCTGGTTCATAAGACTAACATTTCCACTAGTCCAAAATATTTGTCAAATACCTCATGGTTAAGAGCTTAGCTGCTAATCAAAAGGTTGGCAGTTCGAATCCACTAGCTGTTCACTGGAAAACCTATGGGGTAGTTCTACTCTGTCCTGTAGGGTCGCTATGAGTTGGAATCAACTCAACAGCAATGGGTTTGGGTTTTTTTTTATTTTTTACCTCCTATGTGTGGGCACTGGGATCCAGCAATGAACAATGATCCTTGAGAGCTTACAGTCACAGGGGAGTAAAAAAACACAGAGATAACATCATAGTCATGAATTGTGATAAAGCCTATGAAGAAAAAGAAGAGGGAGATGTGAGAAGGAATAAAGAGCGGGGGTGGGGTATAATTTTACTGGAGAGTCAAGGTAAGACAAAGAATGCTGAATGACATGTAAGCATGTAGGAAATCTATGTCTCTCATCACATAAATGCTGGTTGGATGAATAAGCGCTCCCCAAGCCAGAGGTTGCACTGATAGCAAGGTGAGTTTTCAGGGCGGAAGACAGAGAGTCTCCTGTATGGCATCCTGAGGTCCTACAACCTTGCTTCTGAGGGACCATCTGCCTCACAATCATAACCTCCTCCAGAACATTATTGGGTTACAAACACCTTGACTTGTCCCTTTCTTCACCGCTCAGTGTTCTGAATTTTCTTATGAAGTATCTGGTGCCACAGGACTTGACAAAGCAGCACTGGGCTTTGATGATCATATTTTCCTTATAATCCTGGAATTGAGATTAGTTAGTATTGAAGCTCAGGGTAATTTTCCCCTAGATCTGCTCACTCTTTCCCATTCTGCAGGTTTAATCTCCTGTCTGGCTTGCTTTTCAGTGATATTGCTTTTAGAGATTACCTTTGTTTTAACCTCATTTTTTTGAGTCATTTAAATTCAAGGTACCTCTTAAGAGATTTCAGATTATGTATGTGTATCAATATATAAAGAGAAAGATCCCCAGGAATGTCACTGTCCCGAATCACAGCAGCTTTGCTTTTCCTTGTTTTCAGTTACAGACCCAAAGATCTTGTGGGCTGTGGAACATTACTAAAGCACAGCATACATGGTACATTTCCAACATTCTTCATTTACTTTCCTGCTCACTTCCATTTCCCTACTTGATTTCCAATATGCTGCGAAAGTAATTTGGTGCCAAATTTTTTGCTTGAGGCTTTGTGCAGGTAATAGCTTCCCCCCTTTAATCCATTTGTGTTAGGTTCATGCTTCTCCTTCACTTGAAATTATTCCCAAACTCTGCTTCTGGGAGCTTCTAAACTCTCTGTAGTTCGTCACCTAGGCTTTCCTGAATTTTTAGGGACCATCTGCTCACTTCTTTGGTGCTTAATGAGCACCTGCTATGTGTAAACCACTAAGCTACAGAATACATTGACATGTTGTGTGCCATCAAATCGATTCTGACTCATAGTGACCCTATAGGACAGAGTGGAACTGCCCCCATGGGTTTCCTAGGCTATAATCTTTACAGGAGCAGATCACCAGGTCCTTTCTTCCATGGAGGAACTGGTGGGTTTGAACCATCGACTTTTTGGTTAGCAGCCAAGCACTTTAACCATTGTACCACCAAGGCTCCTTAAGACATGGTGCTTGCTATTGTTATTCTGTGACCTCAAGGATCTCACGGTCTCTGTTGGGAGCAGCCAGGTAAACAGGTAAGTACAAGCCAGCATGTTAGGTACTGTACATTGAAGTGTGGAGAAAATATTGTGGAAATGAAAAGACTAGTTCAGCCTTGAATATCTGAGCTATATTTGAGTATCTGAGAGGGGCTACAAGGGCTTTCTCACCAAGGGAACGGCTTGCGTAAACAGGCAGGGCGTGCAGCTGCAGCACGGGTGTCCAGAGAACAAGATGTGGTTCATACCGGCTGGAGGACAGCACACAGGGGTAGTGGGGGAAAGTTAGTGACAAGGACAAAAGACGTCTGGTAAAAGTTAGGGCTAAAATGTGGATTAGTTGGGCAGCCAATAGAAGGATGGCTGTAATCGCCTGGGAAACATTAGATAAATGAAAATCAAGTTCAAAGAGAAAGAAAACAATGCCATTATATGTCACCATTGGAGATGACTATTTGCCAACTTCTGATTCTGAAAACTGGTGATTAAAGGGAAAGAATTAAGCATTTACACTGCTTCTTTAAGAGGAACTGTAGTTGATCTGCACACAGGGAAGGAAAGGTCTTCTTTATAGTAAAATATGTAGAAGAAATGACAGCATTAGTTCAACAGGGCCTTGAAGGTTATCTCTCTTGCTATTCAAAGTGTGGTTCACAAACCACCACACGTGCATCACCCAAAGTCTGTTAGAAATGCAGAATCTGAGGTTTCACCCCCAGACTACTGAATCAGAATTCATATTATAACAGGATCCCCCTCATGATTTAGATGAACTTTAAAATTTGAGAAGCAACAAGTCCCCACTGGAATAACCTGGAAAGCCTGTTAAATAGAAGACTATTGGGACTCCTCCCAGAACTACAAAATCTCAATCTCTGGGAAGAGCCTGGGAATGAGGCCCTTAATAAGCTTCTAAGATGATCTTTATATAGCCAGTCACACCCGGATCTCAAGCTTGGGAATCACTTATCTAGGCCAATGCATATATCCCCTCAACTACCCAGCCTCTGCTTAAACCACCTTCCCATTCTTTTTTGAAAATAAGAAATAAAACAAAGGCTTTTATTTTTCTATCATGCATGTAAGCTTACAAGCATTTACACTGTTTAAGAATACAGAAAGAATTACACTATTACCAGGGTGTCAAAATCTCAAGTAAGACAACCAGTTACTGATTACTTATGGGAGGTTATTTTCACAGAACACAGGAACAATTTCCAAATTATACTTCTAACAACAGGAGTTGTACTAAGAGAGACTAGGACAAGTTGGTAACAGTCCTAGCAGACACAGAAGTCTCCATATTACACAGGAAAAAAAGATGGATATTCTAGAGAAGGATCACAGTTCAGCACCTTATATCAGTCTTTGAAGAATTTCAGAACAGAACAGTCTATCTTTCTCTCCTTCTGTGGACACAGGGGGTAGGCAGCATCTTCTTTGTCTCTTTTTGAGACTCTTTGTTAATTCTGAAGTCTTGTGCTTTTAAGGGCCATATCTGGAACTTCATTCCATAACATTAAAAGCAAAAATCAGACCTGATGCGGTAACAATAACGCACCCCATCACAATCACCACCAAAAATAGAGTCCCAGTCTCCCAGAGCAGTCATGGTAGAACTGGCACAGTGTCTTGGACTTTTGATAACCAATCCAGCAAGGAGAGGGGGACAGAGATGAAACAAGTTTGATCATAATTGATAATTGATGTAGCTAAGTGATGGGCACACTTCTGTGCATGTCTGAAAACATCCATAATAAAGAGCCACAAGTTAAATTAAATTTTTAAAAAAGCAGACATGTACAGCTCTATTTTCCCATTAGGCAAAAACGGGGGGAGTGGTAGGATTTTTACTTGGAGATGAAATAAGCAGCATATAGCACTCATCTTCCACATACACAAGGCAACACCTATAACAGGAGAGAAAGCATTCAAAACAACATTATTCTGCTTCTGGTTTCTGTGATTTACCAAATCCACTACTGATGAGAAAGACTGGGCAAAACTTTGGGCACAACCTCATCTAGGCATCCTATTTTAACTCATTGCCGTTGAGCTGATTCCAACTCACAGCAACCCTACAGGACAGAGTAGAACTGCCCTACAGGGTTTCGAAGGCTATAAATCCTTATGGAACCAGACTGCCACACCATCTTTTTCCTGCTGAATGGCTGGTGGGTTTGAACTGCCAACCTTTTGGTGAGCAGCCAAGCATCTAACCACTGCACCACCAATTTTAGGCACCTTTTAATTTTCTCATGCCAACCCTGGGAAGGCCCCTCCCCATTCCCTCAATCACTGAGAGATAGCCCTGCACTCCCAGAAGCCTCTCAAGCCATTTCTGTCCTTTCCCAGCCCCTCCCAGGCTTACTCCTGCTTCTACGTTTTTTCTCCCATTCCCCTGCCTAGCACACCCTCTTTACAACTTTGAGTCGATGCCTACCAGCCCGAGGAACTTAGAGTGAGGTCTTCCATAAGGAAAGGTAAGTTAGGAGGCAGACAGGTGTAGCTACAGGCCTACCTCCCCACCCTCAGGAATGAGAGGGAAAGAGGACAGTCAAGCCTGGGCAGGGAGGGCCCAGCTCAGCTTTCACACCCACTAGGAATAAGCCTGAAAAACCAGAACGGATTCTGCCCACCCTTCTCCCCAGGCACCAGAAGAGAGCAGTGCGATGCCCATACTGGAGGCTAAAGTCTGCTCCTTGTGGGTATTCATGCAAAGAGGGCAAAGGACTACTGAGACTGGAAAAGCTGGGGGATGAGGGCTCAGATGACCAGAGGCTACCACAAAGAAGGAAGCAGTGGGAGGCATCTGGACTTAAAGGGCACACACACAAGAAAATGTCTGAACAAGAGTAAACATGACCTCACAACACTGCTGCCTCGAGGTTCATAATTCTAACAGATGCAGAGGTATGAAAAGAATTTCCAACTTCAGAATCGGGGAGTAAGTCCAGGAGTTGGGACCAGGGTCTGACCACAGGCCACTTGGCCTGGCTTTCTCCATCTTCTTTTAGCCCAAAGTCTGTGTGCAGAGTATGCATGCGTGGTGAGTCCTAAGCTGTCTTGCTAGCTGTGTGTGAAGGAAGGGGAGAAGGAGGGCAAGGAGGTATAGAGCTACAGAATGAAGACAAAGAAAAACCCACAGATCAGAAATACCACTTCCATAGTACCCCACCATGGTACTCTGATTATGTCTGGGGAGGGGGAAGGGGTGTTGATAGATATCTAGATTCCATGTGGACCCAGTCTCCACCCTCACCTGTATCCACAGCATGATGACAGTGAGGACATGTCCACACATACCATCCCACCTGTCTGGCAGCCAGTAGGATTTCTGGAAGGCTGGGGTGAGTAGGTGTGTGTCTCATGCACTGGCAGGGGGTCTGGGTCCACAGGCAGTTCTTGAAGTCCTTCTTGACCAGGAAGCCAACTGGGGATGACAGCAACCTAAACAAAACTCAATGGCCTAACAGTGACGGGATGTGGCAAAGGTCTCAACAAAGGTTCACCAGTAGAAGGGCCCTGAGGATTAGGAAGAGGCATGATGTCGAACACAAGGCATACTGCTCCTCACCCTTAACCTCATCCATGCCCAGCAGCCAAGGGCCCATTCTGCTGTGTCCAGCAGGATGGGTAGCATGGACTCCTGGACAAAGCCAGAGATTCAGTAGGTAGCAGCATGACTGGTGCCCCAGGGCCATGGAACTCTCAGTTCTTGCTGATGGTCAATACCACGTGCACAGGATTTACTGTGCAGCAGTAACAGATAAAGAAGCTTGCCAAAGACGGCATGCATGGCCAGCACGAACACCAATGCCAGCAAGTCACTAGCCTTGATGTAACCGAGCTTGAGAATGTACTGGTCCAACTGGAGGCTGACTCACCAGTGTCCATGTTAAAGACAAGTGGGCAAGGTCAGAGCCAAGAACAGGGTCCAGGTGATGTAGATAAAAGGCAGCACACATACGAAGCACCATGTGCTTAGCATACAAACAGTATTCGAGATCACGTAACATGTGATACTAATGTAAAACAGCATGAAGGTCACAGGGAGGCAAACGAACATGATCATAAAGGCCATATTCTTGTAGGGCAGTGAAAGTCCAAAGGGGCTATGGTGCACAGAGGCCAACATGAAGAGAAGGCAGATGGCCAAGCACATGATGTCAGCCAGGTCCAGCAAGAGGTATGAGACTTGTGCAGGATCAGTTGGACTGATTTACCTCAGGGGATTCCACTGGCTGCCTTGATGGACTTTGCCTGACCTCCTCTGGACTGGTTTACCTCAGGGGATTCCACCGGCTGCCTTGCTGGACTTCGCCTGACCTCCTTTCCTTTCTCTCCAAGAGCCCCTTCACTCATAAGATAGTACTGCAGAGGATTGGGCCACAGGTCCTCGTTGATTATCTCAACAATTTTGTCAGACTCAATAGAGCTGTGGTTTGAAAACCACGCAAAGAAGCTACAGCTGTTGTCTGAGTTCCCCTGGCTTAGGGACTGGAGATCATGGCCTGGGAGCCATTGGATTGGAGTAGAACGAGACACTACCTGACCCAAAGGGCCACACCCATATTCCTTGATGAGCACCTTATTTTGGAAATAGGCGTTGCGCCCAAAGTAGAACTTGATCTTGTAGCCCAATCTGGCGAGGCCAAGCTCTTCAACCTCCAAGCTGTTCAAGTAGCCGAGTACCTCTTTATCTTGGTTGCTCAGAAAGGATGATAGCTGGGGGTGGTTCTGAAAGGCTTGTCCCCAAAAGCCCGGGATATTCTGGATGAGGCGGTTCCTGCGCTCTAAGTGGTGCAGTCGCAATTGCCCAAACTTGCGCGACAGGCGAAGGTAGGCTCTGTCCGCCTGGGCATTCATGGTCTCCAGCTTCAGTTGGACGGTCTCCAGGGTGTCCATGCTGCCATCTGCGGCCTGGGGCCCTGACGCTACATCATTCTCCACCTTCTTTTCCTCCATCACTGAGACAGAGGCACACTCCACAGTGGTCCCTTTCTTCACCTTCCCACCAGCTATCGCCTGGGGACCCCTTCCCACTGCGCTACAGGTTTCTGGGGCCTTCTTCCTAGAAGGGCCACGCCGATTTCCAACCCGAGGGCCATTTTTCGGCCTTGCCACAGTTCCCACAGTTCCCACGAAGACAGTGTCTCTTTCCAGGCGCTCCAAGAGAGACGGGGCCCTCCCCGGGCCGGCCCTGGGGGCGGCCTGCCCGCGACCCCCCGCAGCTCGGGCCCGGAGCGCGAGACCACAGTCCAGGGGGAGCCGACAGGCCCCCTCCGCCCCGGGGCGGCGGGGCGCAGCGGGCGCAGCGGTTTCCAGGCTACCCCTACCCGCGCCAGCCTGCACCTGTGCCGCCTTGGCTTCCTCCCGGAGCTTCGGGCACTGTGGAGGGTCCAGGTCGCGCGGAGCGTTGTCAGGAGCAGCGCGGACGCGGGCTTTCGCACGGGCTTTGCCCCGGCTTTTGGCGCGAGAGGACTTTCTACTCCTACTTCGGCCGCTCATGTTGGTTGCGGAAGCGTCTTCAAAGCCACGCTCTGATCCTGCGGCCCCTCGCGCCTGCTCTCGCACCCTACTGAGCGAGGCTCTCCATGGTAACCGTCGACGTCACGACTGTACGACTGTACCTTCGCGCGAGGACTGGCTGCGCCCGGTGATTGGCTCCGCCGCCTCCGCAGCTGCGCCTGAGCCCACCCTCATTGAAAGCCCCTACCCCCATCTCTCCGTAACTGGCTTTCACAGACGGATTTCTCTCCTGTTGATCTGGGGTGTGCTTCCTTTAATTTCCACCCGCTGATCTCAGTTGTGCCCTCAGGGTCATAGAATACCTCTAAACAACCTGAAGAGAGCCATGACATCCATCCCTCCATCATCTATTTTCTTCTAAACATCTTTTGTGACATCTGTCATGATGTAACTGCGTTGGACTCCGTGTCTCATCCTGGAAAGCCTTTGCTGAGGGATTTGCCCTGATACGTTAACTCCAGAGAGCCTAAACATGGGTGCCATAATGCCAGCGCAGGAAGCAATTGGATACATCGTGGGATGTTAGTAATAAACATAAAGAATGATAGCAGCTATTATTTTGTAAGTATCCCATTTACCAGTCACTTTACTAAGTGCTTTATATGCATTATCTCAATTTATGAGGGAGGTATTGTTATCATTGCCATTTTCCAGATAAGGAAACTGAGGCTTAGAGGTGCCAAGAAACATTCCCAGGATTTCACAGTAAGGGATGGAAGCACCATCCAAACCCAAATCTCTCTGACCGCATTTAAAAATAACAGTTGCCGTCAAGTCCAAATGCACTCCATAGGGTTTTCAATGGTTGATCTTTCAGAAGTAGATCGCCAGGTCTTTCTTCCAAGGCACCAGTAGGTGGACTCTGGTTAGCAGCTGAGCACATTAATAGTTTGTACTGCTCAGGAACCTCATTTGCCCAATAGCCTTTGTTTTAGATTCACAAGTGACGATTTCTTCCTGCTTAGCTGTAAATGACTGCACTAGCTATAATGAGGGCCAGTCTTGCCTGCTAATAAACAGGCAAGAGCAGAGCACCTACTCAGCCTGGGTGCATTGATGAGTCCTTGAACTGCTTCAGACCTAGTTTACAGAACTGGGCTATCAATAAATAGGACCAAAGTGAAGGCCACTAGTCAGAGCTCCTATCAGCTCTGTTGTCAAAAGCCTTAATCCCCCATCAGCATCTGCGTCACTTAACGCTCACCCATGGCTAAGCCACTGTACAATTAACGTAGGCTGTGCCACTGCTAGTGGTGTTTAATATACAATCTGCCATGAGAAAATTATGACAAAGAGATAAGCAATAGGTGAAGGGAAACAAATGTGAGAATAGCACCTTGTGTAAAAGGATGTACTGCTCAGGCCCAGGTCACTCAGCCCCTATGGCTTCTATATTTAAGAGGCTGGTCTGTGCTGCTAACTGAACTGTTTGTTTTCTGCTCAGGTATTAATATTTAATTTTATATGGGACTGTAACTTGGGTTTCCAATTTGATAGTAAACTGCGTAGGCACAGGGACTGTGTCTGTTTCTACTTTTCTTTCTCAGAACACCTAGCATGGGGCCTTGTACATACTAGTATTTCTGATAATAGAAGCTCATATTTATTTTGTACAGTATATGGTATCATGTCTTAACTCACTTGGTCCCCACAAATACCCCATGGGGCAGGTGTGGTTTTTGCTCTCATCTTATAGAGATGAGGTTACTGCCACACAAAAATATTCAGTAACTTGCCCAAGGTCACACAGTTAATAAATGGTTTTAGCCCAGGCAATCTGACTCCAGAACCCGAGCTCATAACCACTGTCTCGTGCTGTAAAATTATAGCATGAGAGACTGAAATTCCAAACTTTCTCTTGTGGATAAAATACTTTTCACTTTTCAGAAATTTATATGTGTGTGTGTGTGTGTGTGTGTGTGTATATATATATACCTACACATGTGTGTGTCTATTTGTCATACTGTGGGGTCTTGCCTGTTGCTGTGATGCTGGAAGCTAGGTCACCAGTATTCAAATACTAGCAGGGTCACCAAAGGCAGGTTTCAGCTGAGCTTCCAGACTAAGACAGTCTAGGAAGAAGGACCTGGTGGTCTACTTCTGAAAACAATTAGCCAGTGAAAACCTTATGAACAGCAGCAGAACATTGTCTGATATAGTGCTGGAAGACGAGCCCCTCAGGTTGGAAGGCACTCAAAAGATGACTGGGAAGGAGCTGCCTCCTCAGAGTAAAGTCAACCTTAATGACGTGGATGGAGTCAAGCTTTGGGGACCATCATTTGCTGATGTGGCACAACTCAAAATCAGAAGAAACAACTGTAAACATCCATTAATAATTGGAACATGGATGTACAAGGTATGAATCTAGGAAAATTGGAAATTGTCAAAAATGGAACACATAAACATTGATATCCTAGGCATTAGTGAGCTGAAATGGACTGGTACTGGTATTCAACTGTCCACTGAATTCGACAATCATATGGTCTACTATGCCGGGAATGACAACTTGAAGAGGAATGGAGTTGCATTCATCCTCAGAAAGAACATTTCAAGATCTGTCCTGAAGTACAATGCTGTCGGTCATAGGATAATATCCATACGCAGACAAGGAGGACCAGTTAATACAACTATTATTCAAATTTACACACCAACCACTAAGACTAAAGATGAAGAAATTGATGATTTTTACCAACTTATGCAGTCGGAAATTGATCAAACATGCAATCAGGATACATTGATAATTACTGGTGATTGGAATTTGAAAATTGGAAACAAAGAAGAAAGATCAATAGTTGGAAAATATGGCCTTGGTGATAGACATGATGCCAGAGATTGCATGATAGAATTTTGCAAGACCAACAACTTCTTCATTGCAAATACCTTTTTTCAACAACATAAACAGCAGCTATACACATGGACCTCACCAGATGGAATATACAGGAATAAAATCGAGTACATCTGTGGAGAAAGACAATGGAAAAGCTCAATATCATCAGTCAGAACAAGGCCAGGGGCCAACTGTGGAACAGACCATCAATTGCTCACATGTAGGTTCAAGTTGAAGCTGAAGAAAATTAAACAAGTCCAGAGAGCCAAAGTACAACCTTGAGTATATCCCACCTGAATTTAGACACCATCTCAAGAATAGATTTGACACATTGAACACTAATGACCCGATGAGTTGTGGAATGACATCAAGGACATCATACATGAAGAAAACAAGAGGTCATTAAAAAGACAAGAAAGAAAGAAAAGACCAAAATGGATTTCAGAAGAGACTGTGAAACTTGCTCTTGAACATCTAAAGCAAATGGAAGAATTGATGAAGCAAAAGAGCTGAATTGAAGATTTCAAAGGGCAGCTCGAGAAGACAAAGTAAAGTATTATAATGAC
The DNA here is from genome assembly GCF_000243295.1 of Trichechus manatus latirostris. Taxonomy (NCBI): domain Eukaryota; kingdom Metazoa; phylum Chordata; class Mammalia; order Sirenia; family Trichechidae; genus Trichechus; species Trichechus manatus. The sequence goes on along the minus strand of NW_004443945.1, from coordinate 20,870,115 downwards.
ATGTGCAAAGACCTGGAGTTGGAAAACCAAAAAGGAAGAACATGCTTGGCATTTCTCAAGCTGAAAGAACTGAAGAAAAGATTCAAGCCTCGAGTTGCAATACTGAAGGATTCTGTGGGGAAAATATTAAATGACACAGGAAGCATCAAAAGAAGATGAAAGGAACACACAGAGTCTCTGTACCAAAAAGAATTGGTCAACGTTCAACGATTTCAAGAGGTAGCATATGATCAGGAACCTATAGTACTGAAGGAAGAGGTCCAAGCTGCACTGAAGGCACTGGCGAAAAACAAGGTTCCCGGAATTGATGGAATACCAATTGAGATGTTTCAACAAACTGATGCAGCACTGGAAGTGCTCACTAATCTATGCTAAGAAATTTGGAAGACAGCTACCTGGCCAACCAACTGAAAGAGGTTAATATTTATGCCTATTGCAAAGAAAGGTGATCCAACCAAATGCAGAAATTATCGAACAGTATCATTAATATCACACGCAAGTAAAATTTTGTTGAAGATTATTCAAAATCAGTTGCAGCAGCACATCAACAGGGAACTGCCAGAAATTCAAGCCGGATGCAGAAGAGGACATGGAATGAGGGCTATAACTGCTGATGTCAGCTGGATCCTGGCTGAATGCAGAGGATAACGAAGATGTTTACCTGTGTTTTGTTGACTATGTAAAGGCATTCGACTGTGTGAATCATAACAAATTATGGGTACCATTGGGAAGAATGGGAGTTCCAGAACACTTAGTTGTGCTTGTGAGGAACCTGTACATAGACACGAGGCAGTGGTTCGGACAGAACAAGGGGATACTGCGTGGTTTAAAGTCAGGAAAGGTGTGCTTCAGGGTTGTATCCTTTCACCATACCTGTTCAATCCGTATGCTGAGTAAATAATCCGAGAAGCTGGACTATATGAAGATCGGGGCATCAGGATTGGAGGAAGACTCATTAACAACCTGCAATGTGCAGATGACACAACCTTTCTTGCTGAAGGTGAAGAGGACTTGTAGTACTTACTGATGAAGATCAAAGACCACAGCCTTCAGTATGGATTACAGCTCAACATAATGAAAACAAAAATGCTTATAATTGGACCAATAAGCAACATTATGATGAACGGAGAGAAGATGGAAGTTGTCAAGGATTTCATTTTACTTGGATCCACAATCAATATTCATAGAAGCAGCAGTCAGTAAATCAAAAGATGCATTGCCTTGGGCAAATCTGCTGCAAAAG
>NW_004443945.1:20801056-20868499 GCF_000243295.1 Trichechus manatus latirostris | reverse complement strand
ATGGCACAGGACCGGGCAGTGTTTCAGTGTTTTGTTCTGTTGTACGTAGGATTGCTATGAGTCAGAACTGACTCGAAGGCACCCAACAACATGTATATATATATACACATACACACACACATACATACATATATATGTACATATACATATATATACACATATATATACATATCTATACACACACACGTGCATAAACATATATCATCATTCTTCTATCTATGGGGTATATACCTGGCATGGTGGTACTCAACATAAGTAAACTTAGTTTCAGTAACCCATGTTGGGAATAAAGCATCTCCATTTGTACTGTATTTGTCATAAGCGTTTTGTAAATATTATGAAAGAGCTACAAGTTTACTATCATGAACTCAGGTGTCTGGGGATGTTTTGACCTTTCCCCAATATGAGGTCTTAAGTAATGATAAAGTAAACATCTACCTGATTCTTTTAAATGCATATTTTATCATTGTTGTTGTTGTTAGATGTTAAGTCAATTCTGACTCATAGCAACCCCATGTGACAGAGTAAATCTGTACAGTAGGGTTTTCTTGGTTGTACTATATACAGAGGCAGATCATCATTAGCAAGTATTTATTAAAAACTCACAAAACACTTTTCAAGATATTTCCAATAATGCTTCCTCATTTCCTTTTAAGGTCCATTTTCCTCAAATCATAGAAATGAACAAGCTGGGAAAAAGGCATTTCATCATCCAATCTATTCCCCAGCCAAGGAAGCATTCGTCACAGTTTCTGTTGTAAAACATCAGGATCCCAGACTGGACATTTTTTAGCCACAGGGTTTCTCTTCTTTCCCAAGAAGATACTTGGGTCTTTTCCATGACAATGAGTATTGCTTACTGTGTGGAATTTTGCCAATCAACCCTACTAGGTTATGGAAGAGCATAGAAAAGAAGGAGTTGTCATAGGAAATATTTTAAAAGCTAACCAAACCCTTTGCTGTCGAATCGATTCCCACTCAGCGACTCTAAGGAGGGAAGAAGAAAAAAATCTGCCTCTTATGGTAAATTTCAAGACTATTTGAAATTAACAACTTGAGAAATGTGCCTAACTTCATCCCCCAAAACAGCAAAATTTTATAGTAAAACAGAAAAAAAAAAAAAAAACGATGCCATCGAATTACTTCTGATTCATAACAACCCTATAGGACTGAGTAGAACTGCCCCATAGGGATTCCAAGGAGCAACTGGTGGATTTGAACTGCCTGCCTTTTGGTTAGCAGCCAAATGCTTAACCACTGAGCCACCAGGGACCTGTAGTAGATCATCTTAATCACGTCAGTCCGTGTAGGATAAGCAGCTGTAAAATATTTTTAAATATTGTCAGATCTATTTCTCCTTTTTTACCCTGCAATATCTCCCATTAAAATTAGATCTTTAGGCTAAGGCTTTGTCCTAGAGAAGGGAAAATACCAAAGAACCCAGCAAGAAGACTTCAGCAAGTCAAATTCTTCACTTTGAATTCCAAAATAGGTGCTTGAGAGGAAAAGATACACTAACATTAAAAGAGAAAGATTTTTCTAGTTCTTCAAAGGCAAATTCTTGAGCACTAGGAGCATAGAGTTTATAATATAAATGTCTGATGATATAAGAGCTATTTCTCTACAACACAAAGAGGAGATAAGACTTTCTTTTGGGCTAGGGTTGAGGAGCTTGGAGAAGATTCAGAGAGTGAATAGTTGGTGTAATATCTTGAGAAAGGAGTTCTCACAGTGAACCCCTACAGGGGTCAAAACCCTTGCTAGAGACCACCTTCCTTGGATAAGATAGAGATCTGAGAGTAATGAGCACTAGTTTCCAACTTGTTAACTAGAGTTCAGACAAGAAGTCCTCTCAGATAGCTCCACCAACATAGGCATCCAGGATTGTCTAAAAGTATCTATAGGGTATGTGTTGACAAAGGAAGTTCTGAAATGGCCTGCCCCACCAACCATCTACCCCACTCTTAATCTCTCATGGCTCCAGAATGGAGTGGAAGAGCATACGTATATTTCCCATGCTTACTGGAGAGAGCATGGAGGTTGGCTAAGAGCAGATGCAGAGTCCAGTCAAGCCTCGCAATGTAGTCACAGAAGATACAGAATAAAGTACCTGGTGATTAGAGACCATGGGGATACATGAGGCTTCAGCAGTAGACAAAACGAGAATAAAGGCACATTCCAAAGAGCAGGCAGGGCCAACTAAACCTCAGCCAAGATAAGCAAAGACAGAAGACAAGATGCATACCAGACACCCATCCATCAATGACAGGATGACCTTTCAGTCCCAGGGAAATGGAGAAAAGGAACAGGGAGTTTCCTAAACTGACAAGTATTTACCTAAAAGAACTTGGAATTTAAAATCTTAAGTGGCCACGTCACTTCAATTGGCAAGTTTAAGTGCACCTGATTTCTGAAAATTTTTGCAACTACGAAAATTCACATTCACTACAATAGTATGACCAAGGCTAGGCTCAGTATCTAATAGGTTTAGCCGTACAACAACAAAACTAAAAAAAAGAAAGAGAGAGGTGACTTTATAACTCCTTAGAAGTCGCATTGATAACTTCAGTCTTTATATTTTTCTTGTTTTTTATTTTGATGTGTAGGATTGTTAGTTACCTTCATGGTTACCTTAATATTTACCCCTATTTTTCTAAGTTTAAACCAGTCTTTTATTTCTTTATATCACCTTGACTTCCTCTCCATATGAAAAGTCTATGTCTACATTTTTTAATCCCTCTTTTTTGTTTTAATGTTGTCATCTTTTACATATCAACATCTCTGTTTCCCTATTTTCAGTGTTTTAGCTTTGATTTATTTTTGTGACTTCCCTATCTGGGTTGGGATCTGGTTGCTCTGCCCTGTGTTCTAGTCTTGGGTTTTTGTCTGATGTTATTGATTTTCTAACCAGAGGACTCCCTTTAGTATTTCTTGTAATTTTGGTTTGGTTTTTGCAAATTCCCTAAAGTTCTGTTTATCTAGAAATTCCCTAATTTTGCCATCATATTTGAGAGTCAGTTTTGCTGGATATATAATTCTTGGCTGGCAGTTTTTTTCCTTCAAGGCTTTATATATGTCATCCCATTGCCTTCTTGCCTGCGTGGTTTCGGCTGAGTAGTCTGAACTTATTCTTATTGACTCTCCTTTGCAGATGACTTTTCGTTTATCCCTAGCTGCTCTTCAAATTCTCTCTTTATCTTTGGTTTTGGCAAGTTTGATTATAATGTCTTGGTGACTTTCTTTTGAGATCTACCTTATGTGTGGTTTCATGCGCATCTTGGATAGATATCTTCTCATCTTAAATGATATCAGGGAAGTTTTCTGCCAGCAGATCTTCAGCAATTCTGTCTGTATTTTCAATTATCCTCTAGTTCTGGTACTCTAGTCACTCATAGGTTATTCCTCTTGATAGAGGCTCACATAATTCTTAGGGTTTCTTTATTTTTTTTTTTAATTCTTTTATCTGATTTTTCCTCAAATAAGTTGGCGTCCAGTGCTTTATCTTCAGTCTCACTAATTCTGACTTCCATTGCCTCAATTCTGCTCCTATGGATTCCTATTGAATTGTCTAATTCTGAAATTTTATTGTTAATCTTCTGGATTTCTGATTTCTGTCTCTCTATGGATTCTTGCAGCCTATTAAATTTGTCATTATGCTCTTCTCTAATCTTCATAAGTTCCTCTGTTGCTTTGTCTGTATGTTCCTTGGCTTGTTCTGTGTTTTGCATGATCTCCTTCCTGATCTCTTGAAGAGTTCTGTATATTAACCTTTTGTATTCTACCTCCAGTAATTCCAAGAAATTCTCTTCTTCTGGAAAATTTCTTGATTCTTTGTTTTGGAAGCATGCTGAAGCCATCATGGTGCCTCTTTATGTGGTTTGGATATTGACTATTGTCTCCAAGCCATCAATAAGTTATTATATTTATTTATTTTATGTTTGCTTACTGTGTCCTAGCTTCTTGTTTTGTTTTGATATGCCCAAATAGGCTGCTCATGTGAGCTAGTTTGATTATTGGCACCTTTGAAGCTCTAATGTCCTGTCACCAGGTGGTTAGATCTGTTACTAGGTATGTAAGCCCAGGAGTCCGTTTACTTTTCTTGTATGGATTCAGCTCAGGTGTCCAGGTAGTCAGTCACCAAATGTGTGGTGCAGGCTCTCATCTACGGTCCTAGACAGGCATGGGTGATTGGTGTAGGCACAGGTTTCTGGCTGCAGTAGGGGGTCACGCACTCAGCAGGGCAGGGGGCTGATGGCTGCCCCTGAGTGTCTGGGAGGAAAGCGTGTCCCTGTTCCCTAGAGCGCATAGGTGGGTGGGTTTTGCAGCTGGACTATGAGCACCCAATGCTGTTGGCTATAAGGTCTGGGAGGCACCACTTATTCTTGGACCCCTGTCGTGGGTGGCTAGGTGGCGTGTGTGGAACCACCAGTCCTCAGGCTGCTGATGTGGGTACATGAGGACCCTGCTTAATTGGCACAGCAGTGTCAAATGTCACGAACCTGCCACTTCACCATATAGCTGATACAGTTGAGTTAGGCTTCAGGTATATACCCGGTTGTACTGTGGTAATGAGGGCCTACGCTGTTGAAATGGGCTCACACAGTCTATGTAGGGGTGAAAGGCATTCAAAGTCCATGGACCCCTTATGCCTGTGCCTAGGCAAAGGAGCTGTGCCTGCCCTGAGTTCCTGACCCAGGGGAGCTGGCAGATTATTTTTTCCTGTTTGTTAATTTGTTCCCTCTCCAAGGCCGGGAGAATGGCTCAGGATGCGTGATGGGTCCTACTTCCAGCCCAGGGGACTCCACAATCGCCGAAACTGGCCTGGGACCCAGTGCAGAGTGGTGAGGGGGCAAGTAAATGGGAGAGAGGTTTTTCCGAATGGGGGCGTTTTTTGATCTGTGTGGTAGGTCAGACGCAAGTACTTATCTTTTGATGTTCAGGGCTCCAATATATAATCGATTCATTTGTTTTTTTGGGTCTTTGTTGTAAGAGGGACCACAGGAAGCGTCTGACTACTTCGCCACCTTGGCCTGCCTCACAATTATTGTTTTTAATACATAATTTAGTAATTTATCATTTGTATTCTTCTCCATTTGGGTTACATATGCAAACCTTTTATCTAACCAGATCAGAAGTTCTATTAAGACACGAGCTATATTTTATATTGACCATCCCTGAGTTTGAAACCCTGGTGGTTAAGAGCTATGACTGCTAACCAAAAGGTTGGCAGTTCAAATCCACCAGTGCTGCTTGGAAACCCTATGGCGGTTCTACTCTCTCCCGTAGAGTTGCTATGAGTCAGAATTAACTCGACGGCAATGGGTTTGGTTATGGATTTTATCCCTGAGTTACAATGCCTAACTTGCTATTGTTTCATATATATAAGTTGCATAGTACCTTTTCATGAATTACACCAAAGCCACTCATGCACCAAATACCTTCATCTGTTCCCAAACCAAAAACAAGCGGTTCTTAGTCGACACTACCACATGTTGTCTAATGGAGAAAACAGTAGGATGCAAGGTCTCTGTCTTTTATCTCTTTTTGATGCCACTCAGGAATGTTTTGTTCATGTCATACCCCTAGTTTTTAGAGCTTTACTCTTCTCTTCCTATAGGTGCGCACCCTCTGCTTTCCCAACTACAACTCATTAACAGTACGGAAATATTCTAGAGAAAAAGTGAGTTTGGAAGATTTTCACTTGGAAAATTAACTGGGAGGAAAAGATTCCAACACAACCTAGATGTGAATCTTGGGCCATCCCAGAAAAAAGTCATTGAGAAAGGGCAACAGGGAAAACAGAAACTGATGTCACCTCCACCTCATATAATCTAAGATCCTGCATGGATTATATCAGGTTTTGAGACTGAAGAGGAGAGGGCAGCCAGGGAACTGCATGGAGTTAGGGTTCCAGTAGGGGGCGGTGGTAATCCCTAGCATATTATCCAGCCAGGCAGCTATGGTGGTGAGAGGCATCAATGAGAAGACTCCTCCCAGTTATCAAGAGCCTCTCAACAAACCATCAGTTCTCACAAAGGTAGGAATTTATCTCAAGGCCATAGGAAAATATGAACAAAGATAAAATTAAATTGAATTTTAAATTAATGAACAAATATCCTGGGGTTGAAATTTTAAGTTATATGCTGCAATCAACTAGTACCCATAAGCGTGAGGTTTCATTGTTCCATTTCATTTCATTGTTCCATTTCATTTTACCCAGGCTTGTTTAACTGAAGATACTCTTTGCCTTCTAGAATGCCTGCCTTGGTTATTCATTCTGTATTTGTGTAATACCTGGTAGCAATAAGACATTGTAAAAAAACACTCAAATTAATAGTCAAGAAAAAGAACAAAGGAAAAATGAGGGCAAGAAAATTAAGAAAAAACAAAACAGAGTGAAGTACTCAAATGTGTTCCATTGTGTCTCATACTTGCTAGAGGCAGGGACAGGGTGCAGATTTGACTCTGACCTATTATCCACCAGTGTAAAGAGAGAAATCAGATGTGTTATATTATTTATAATGTTTGTAATATTAAAAAGGAGCCCTGGTTGTGCAGTGGTTGAGCCCTTGACTGCTAACAGAAAGGTCTACAATTCAAACCCATCAGCCAGTCTGCAGGAGAAAGATGTGACAGTCTGCTTCCGTAAAGAGTTACAGCCTCGGAAACCCTAACGGGGCAGTTATACTCTGTCCCATAAGGTCACTGTGATGGTTAAGATTGTGTGTCAACTTGGTTGGACCATGATTCTCAGTGGTTTGGCAGTTATATAATGATGTACTTTGGCAGTTACATAACAATGTATTTTGACAGTTACATAATATGTAATTTGGTAGTTATGTAATGATGTAGTCATCCTCCATGACGTGATCTGATCTGCTCAGCTAATCAGTTGTAAGAGGAGTTTCCTTGGGAGTGTGGTCTCCATCCAGTATACATATGGACGTTCTGTTGAAGCTCTCTTGCTTGCTTTGGATCCTGTATCTGGCTCGTTATCATCTGACCTCCCGTTCGTGGGACTTGAGCCAGTGGCCTGCCATATTGCCTGCTGATCTTGGGATTCATCAGCCCCTTCAGCTACATGAGTCAGAAGAAGCCCCTAGCCTGACACCTGACCCATGGACTTGAGACTTGCCAGCCTCTCCAACCGCGTGTGCCATTTCCTTGAAATAAATCTCTCTATATATGTACATATATATATACATATACGTATATATATATATATATATGTATATATATATATGCTTCACTGGTTTTGCTTCTGTAGCCTAAGACAGTTGCTGTGAGTCAGAATCAACTCAGCATCAATGGTTTGTTTGTTTGTTTGTGTTGTAACATTAAAAAAGCAAAACTAAACACCAGGTACTCAGGAAAAACACATTTATTCAGAATACCAAATCCAGAAGATGTCAGGATTGAAAATTCCAGTAGTATCCTGACATCCAGCACTGTGGGTTATATGCTAATAAAAACTAAGAACAAACCAATTGCTTTTAAGTCAACCCCTACTCACAGCAACTCCATGTGTGTCAAAGTAGAACTGTGCTCCATAAGGGTTTCAATGGCTGATTTCCAGAAGTAGATCACAGGCTTTTTGTCAGGCCCTGGGTGGACTCAAACCTCCAACCTTTCAGTTAACAGTGAGCACATTAACCATTCACACCCCTCCAAAAAAAAACAACAACTAAAAACCCATTGCCACCAAGCTGATTCAGACTCATGGCAACCCATGTGTTACAGAGCAAAATTGCTCCATGGAATTTTCTTGGTTGTAATCTTTACAGAAGCAGATTGCCAGGCCTTTCTTTCACAGCACCACTAGGTGGGTTCGAACCACAACTTTTAGGTTAGCAGTCAAGGTGAACTGTTTGTGCAACCCAGGAAACATTTGCACCCCTCAAGGATTCCCATATCCTAATAGTACTGTCCATATAGGCTGGTAATCAGGACAGAGAACCATTTCATAAAAGCAGTTCCATGGAGGTTCAGGTCCTAGAACAGCTTAATCTAAGGAAACAGTGTGTAGAATTTAGAGGAGAGGATGGACGTATATCCCTAAGTCAGTCTCTGCAAATACTATCTTCCTCAGTTGCTCTTATTCTCCCTGACAAGTGTCTGGAGCCTGGGTATTGTCTGTGGTAGACAATATCGCATGAGAAATGGATTGGTGAATGTCATTCTGTTCCCTGCTACCAAACAGATACAGGGTTGCTGAGAGCCAGGCTTTCCTCTCCCATGTCTTCATCTTTTTTTCTGTCCTCTCTCTTTCTTCCCTCTCTGCACAAAGTGAAGTGGTTACAGAAACCATTCCAGTTGCTTAAAAAAATATTTTCCTACCTCAAGTCCTCCCCCATTCACATACAGACTGAGTCCCAGTGGCGTTGAGATTTGTTTTCCTCTCAGATTGACTCCTTGCCTTAGTTTTTCCATAGTTTCAGAGGTCGTTGTTCAGGTCAGGGTTCAAGTACAGGGCCAGGCAGTGTTATAAGTGAACGAAGCAGGCCCATTGCATATCCATAGCAAGTTGGAGCAAGGGGTGGGTGGAATGTGCCCCTTATAAGGCAGGCAGGGTCCCTGGGTGATGCAAATGGTTAAACACTGAACTACCAGCGAGAAGGTTGGTGGCTCAAACACAACCAGAGGCGCCTCAGAAGACACGCCTGGCAATCTACTTCTGAAAGGTCATAGCCCTGAAGCCCTATGGAACAGTAATATTCCACACACACAGGGTCTCCACAAGTCAGAACAACAACAACAAGGCAGGTGGCTGCCACTCAATTCCAGCTGATGGTTGCCATGCAAAAATCTATATTTTTATGTGAAATTTCTCACTTTTTAAAATCCTGTGAGAGCCAGACCAAACGATTTTGCTTGCAGGCTTCTATTCTGCAACTCCTACTCTCTGGTTTTTGTTTTTTGTTTTAACTGAGTGTTTAAGTGAAATCATGAACAAATGTCTGGAAATTATTTGAATTCCTCCAAAGAGGAGAGATTTTTGTTCCTGTCACTCGAGAGCTTTTGAAAATAAATAGTGGTAGTATGACTCAAGGCAGAAATCAGACTGTTGTTAAAGCAAGCGGAGAACTGATGGTAATTGGAAGACAGTTTTCACTCAAGATGGGCACAAATAAGAGTTTATATTTTTGTCAAGCAAGATTTTTATCCTTTTTTCATTTTCATTTTCAAAGATGATGATCATTATTTTTAATTGCTTATATATATATATGTATATATATATACATAGGCCTCTCTACTACCTCTGATTTATCAACATGTGTAATTTAAACTTCATAAATATTTCCATCTCCCTGTAATAGGAAGGGTTTTCATGACCAGCTTAGAGACACATCTGTGCTATTCACTGTCCTCATTAGCAGCATCAGCAAATCTTTACTGAGCAACTAACGCCTTCCTGACATAAATGGCAGACTTGAGTGACTAACTATGCCTCTTTGGATTGTTTATTTTTTTTTCCTTCTCACCTTAATCAATATCTACATAATTGATCAGGTGGGCCATATGGTCCCTCTGATTCACAGATTAAGACAATTAGGACACCAGCCAGGTAATTGCTCAAGCTGGCGTTTTTCATAACTAAGAAAGAGCTCAAGCTTTGTCTTCCTCAGAAGAGGCAAACTCCATCTGGTCTTGGGCCTGTTTCAGTACTAATTCATACAATATCTAGCTAAAAATGGGTATAACCATATTTGGACAAAATATTGAATAAAAGTGAATTACGTGGCAGTAAATTTGTAAGCATTCCCACTGGGAATCTGGATCGAGATGTGGTAGTAAAAATCTAACATGAGAATGAGTAGACCAAGTGTATACTTGGATACCCACGCATGAGATGTTACACACACTAGCAGGGGAGACGCTGGTCACTGGAGAGTGACTAGACTCCCTTTCTCTAGGACCAGTCACAGAGAGAAGAACTCAGAGACTGGGGGCATCTCACAGCTATAAGCTCTAAAACAATGGAAAAAAAGGCCTAGAAATACAAGGCCAAATGAGAGAAAAGATTTATTTTCTGGAGTCCAGATTTATAGAGGGTACTCCTCCCATACTGCAACCCTATTTTAATATGAGAAAATAACTTAAGCTAAACAGCAGGACGTGGTTGAGGAGATTTATGAAAAGTTAGATACTCCCAGCATGGGATCTGCATGTCAGGAGCCATTCAGAAGCAAAACAAGTAGCATTTTGAACACAGAATTATTATTTTATTTAAAATAGAAAGAGAACATTTACCCTTTTGTGGCTAAACATATGACCTATAGTTTAAGAGGCAGGGAGATTTATGCCTCCCTACCTGATACGTTATCTTAACTCCAAGCCCCAGGATCCCTGTTGCACAAGTGATGGAAGAACCAAGCATCATGAACCATGAATAGCTCTGGAAACAACAATAGACACCGCGGTGTGTTTCTGCAGAAGATTTACAAACATAGGAGGGACTCCTGAAGTGCAGGGTGGCCTACCCACCACCAACAGGAGAAATGAAATAAAACAAAAGTGCCTATAGGAAGGAGATGACAAATATTCCTCTTGTTTTCCATCATTCCAACCAATTAAAAAGTAAAACAAACGTACCTAAAAGAAGCAAATGACAACAATCAAACCTCCAAGTTTATAATCAAACAAGATATTAGAGACCAATCATGTTAAAAAAAAATTGCTTCCATATGCCTCATGTATTACTCTAGTAAATTAATATTTTCATCATCAAGAGAGTTTATATGACATTCTTTCCCTCTTGTTTTTTTCCTCTGACATTGTGACATTCTCTAGATGATCAAAGAATTCATTTACTAGAAGTGAATTCTGGAAAAAATCATGTTAAGAATCATACTGGCATAATTCAGGTTTGTCTAAAGGCCTGGCCTTCTGGCCTAAATTTCATCATTCAGTAGTGACTAGAAAATATCATGACAAACTCCCAAATTACACACAGATAACCGAATAAAATGTTTTTGATTTTAAAATTAAAATAGAAAAACCCCTTTTATATTTTTGAGATTATGTATACACACATGGGATGGGATAGGGTGGGATCATGTGAAATTGTAGAGGACTTAGCAAGAAACAGTGGCCACAGGCAAGGGGCTAACTGATGAGTCAGCGTGGGCTGCGATCTAAAGATCTAAAGAAATCCTACCCAGACCTTTATGATTTTGATCTTTGAAAAGTGAGGCTATCTATTAGAAGCAGCAATGCTAAAATAAGGGAAAAGAAAATTTGGATTTGTATTAGTTTCCTAGAAGTCCCTGGGTGGCACAAACAGTTAAGCGCTTGACTACTAGCCGAAAAGTTAGCAGTTTGAATGTACTCAAAGGCTCCTCGGAAGACAGGCCTGGCGATCTGCTTCTGAAAGGTCACAGCCTTGAAAACCCTGTGGAGCACAGCTCTACTCTGCACACATAGGGTTGCCATGAGCAGAGTCAACTTAACAGCAGCTAGCATTAGTTTCCTGTGGCTTCTGTAACAATTAACCACAAATTTAGTGGTTTACAACGATATGAAATTATTAAGTTCTGGAGATCAGAAATCCGAAATGGGTCACACAGGCCTAAAATAAAGGTGTCAGTATTCCTTCTGGAGGCTGTAGGGGGAAATCTGTTTCCGTGCCTTTTTCCAGCTTCTGGAGGCCGCCCATTTTCCTTGGCTCATGGCCTCACATCCAGTATCTGCTTCCATCAGCACGTGTGCTTCTCTTACTCTGACTCTTCTGCCTTCCTCTTTCACTTATAAGGTCCCTTGTGATTACATTGGCCTCACCTGGATAATCCAGAATAATCTCCCCATCTCAAGATCCTTAACTTAATCACATCTGCAATGTCTCTTTTGTCCTGTAAGGTAACATATTAGGATGCGAACATCTTTTGGGTTGTTATTCTACTTACCACAGGATCATAAATTATCTAGTATTGTTTTTAAAAGATAAGTGGTTAGCAGATTTATGATCCATTGTCATGCTTCATATTTGTCCATCTCTCTCACATATAGACACACCTTTTTATTTCTGTGCCCTAAATCTATTTTATGATAATAATAAGAGATAACTTTTCTGAGTGTTTTCTGTATACCAAATACTCTACTAAGCAATTTACATGCATTTTCATATTTAATTCTCTCAACAACCCAGTGAGGTAAGTGCCATTATTGACCCCATTTTATGAGTGAGAAAACTGAGGCTTAGAGAGGTTAAATAATTTGTCTAAGGTCATACAGCTGAAATTCAAACCTATGTCTGTCTGGCCCCTAACCAATAAACAATAACCCAAATACACTGAGGTTTACAACTTCATTGTTGTCATGTGCCCTTGACTGTAATCTTTACAAAAGGAGATCACCAAGCCTTTCTCCCACGGAGCCACTGGATCGGTTCGAACTGCCAACCTTTCGGTTAGCAGCCAAACACTGATCTGTTGTGCCACCAGGGCTCCTGAGGCTTACAATAACAAAAGTTTACTTCCTACTTGTGCTTCCTATCCACCACACGTTTGCCTTGGGTCTGCAGCAGCTCTGCTCCATATCATCACCATTCTGAAACCCAGACTGAAGAAGCAACCCCTACATGATATTGACACTCTCAGATACTTAGAGGGGAAAGAGGTGGTGGAACCTCACAAAGGCTTTAGAGCCTTATCTGAATCACTTCTGTTCACATGTCATTGGCCAGAGCAAGGCGATGGCCAAGCCTGACATCCACAGGACAGAGAGGTATCATTCTCTCACCATGCAGGGCAGCAAATATTTGGAAACAATAATACAGTCTACCAAAGCTTCTTAACTACTGTGCCATACTGCTCATTGGAGATGACAGGAAAAGTAATAGTTTATCCACAGCAAGTCAAGATGATTTGGGACCTGCTCTAGTGGCAAGCACTTATCTCCAGGCCTATTAAACTCCTGGATCTATGTGTAAGAAGTCACTTGTGTGGTGGGAGTCCTCAGAGCCTGAATTTTCCTTCATCCAGGCTCAAAGTATCTAACACTCCACCATTAGAAAGAAAAAGGTATATACCTCAAGATACATATATGCTAATCCTGTTGTCATCAAATTGATTCTGACTCATGGCAACCTCATGTGTTACAAAGTGGAACAGAGCTCCACAGGGTTTTCATGGCTATAATCTTTACAGAAGCAGCTCTCCAGGCCTTTCTTCTGTGGTGCTGCTGGGTGAGTTCGAACAACCAACCTTTCAGTTAACAGCCAAGGACAAATTATTGCACCACCCAGGGACCTTATGTGCCACTAGGAGCTATGAATTGTTCTGCAGGGCAACTTTTTCCAACTAGTAGGACTCTAGATTTGTGTAGATCTTCCTCAAAGCAGCAGGTGAGAGCGAGGGTCTCCAAAGTTCTCTCTAGTCCAAAGTCTTTCTAGGATTGTAATTCAGGTGGAGAAGAACACTCTTCTCTGAGGACAGTTCTTAGGACTCAAGGATTAAGAGTGATAAATAGCATCTTGTCCAGTGGTTCTCAAACTGTGCTCCAAGTAGTCCATGGAGTTCTATAAAGGTGTTTCAGAAATATCCAGAGAGAGGGCCATACACCCATAGATGTCCTCAGCCTCATTCGTGGGGGCTTGGCACTCATGGAAGCGAGGGCTTAGATAAGAAATGGCACTTTTAGTAACAAGACTCAAGGTGAAAGAAGAGAGAGATTTCCTCTTGATATAACAATAAACATAATGTTTGCTAGGAGAGGCTCCATCTTGGTGGTCTGGAAGATCTGTCTGTCAGGGATTTGCTTTACCAGATAGTATAAATGGTTCTGCCCCATCCCTACTCTGTATGGCCAGTTCAGAATGGATAGAACAGAATGACTGATCTTCTATACAGGAAAGTAAGAAGAGAGGAACATAGGGAGGAGGAGTGGAGGGAGTTAAAGAGATAGGGCCAGGGGAGGAACAAGGAAGAGAGAGGATCCAAAGAGGAAGTTTGTTCTCTGTGACTGTGAGAATGGTAGCCCTGTGGCCAAGCCCCAGGACTCTTGAGGAGGTGAGAATGGTTGGAGGAGAGGTGCACTTCTGACACCCCCACCTCCCTTTGAACTCTGTATGAATGGGAAGATAGGTTTTGAATAGGTCATCCTTTGGGATCAGCATGTGCACTGGAAGTGCACTGGCTACCAGTAAGGCTGTTTAATAAAACACTGTTGTTGCTACTTCCTTTCACAGTACAGTAGTACTGAGCTTGCAGACATTAAAGGCTTCCACTTAAGATTGGTTTGAATCTTTAAAGCAAAGATTTAACTTAATCCAATCATCTTATTTCACAGAAAAGGAAATAGAATCCCAGATGGAAAGGCTGTCCAAGATCGCAATGAGAACAAGTACAAAGGTGGAACCAGAACTAGGATTTTGGCTCCCAGTCCAGTGCTCCCTGCCCTGCAGCCCTATATATCCCTCAAATCCTGGGTTCCCTTCTTTGGTGCTCACAGCCTCATCAGTTAGGGGTGGCAACCTTTTGCTTTAACTGAGTGATCCTACTTCTGATTCACTTATGGAGAAAGGCAAGTCATTTGGATCTAGCAGCAGCAGGACTCTGCTTTGAAAGGAACCCAACCCTCATCTTCCAGTGTTACTAGGCTCATCTGGAACCAGAAAAGCCAGATCATGGGAGACTCTTAGCTTCTGCCTTCCCCTGGTTTCCCATTGCCCTGCATACCTCTTCCTTGGCCTCCCCTGCACTCCTTTGAAATGCCACTCTGGCTCGCCAGGATGGTGCAGCCTGCTAGCTGCCACCCGTCGGATTTTTCACAACTTTGCCACATTGTAGTGACAGGACCGTATCGAAGTCCAGATGCTTCAGCATAAATAAATAGCACATCTGGGACCTAGAAGTAGTCCATCTGCAGATTATAGAAGATGCGAGGGTGCAAACAGAGCCAAACGATACACAGCTGGAAATGGTTAAGTTAGGAGTGAGGGTGGAACATGCATTTGGGGAAGAAGAGAAGAAAGAAAGCAAAAAAGATCAAACCAGGGATTATAGTTGTCTGGAATGCTGTGAATTATAATTGCTAAGAAACAGAACCAAGGTTTATACAACAGTTGAAGTAAGAGCATTCCTACCAAAATTATAGTTTGTAATAATTGACCTCAAAGCAAAGAGGCTGAGCAGAGCTGGAAAGCTTGACTCTTGGATGTCCGGCTGCCTGGGATGTATGGGGTTGGTCACCTCCCAGCTATTTGAATCTATAAATGGCCTCGTGGTGAGCAGGTTGGGTGAGTTCAGCCATGCACTGCTGAGAACCCCAGGGTTCCCTGGCCAGATCACCCAGCATGTAAGCTTACTGAGTTCCCAAGCTCCTGGGCAGCCTCAACTGAACACGCCCGCTCTGAATATACAGAGTATTTGAGAGGAGGACCAAGAGGAGGAGGGGAATGTGCCGTTACATCACTCCCTCTCTGCCCTGAGGCCTAGGCTAATGACTCACTGAGATGAGTCAACAATGGCTGCAGAGGGAGCTCTCACACCCACTTCCCAGGCCAGCGACTAAAAGCTACAATGACATCATAGAGGAGAGGAAGTTGAAGTAAAAGGGACATTAGGACAAATAGAGGTAAGGAAAAAAATCCTTTCCTCTCCCTCTTAATGGAAATCAAGTGCATGGATTACCGTCTTAATGTATGGCTTGATTTAATCTCCTGGATTAAAAAGGCCTCAAATTAAACTGTCATCAACAGATGCCAGAATGCAGGCTTTCCAAGCAAAGCACAATATCGCAGGACAAAGCTTTTCTCATTCCCTCCAGCCCCCTTCCACCATGTCCTCTTCTCTGTCTTGTGACAAGTAATGTAAGGTGAACTATAGGCAGGGTCAAAGGCTTCTTCCAACCAACCTGAGGCTGAACTGGGATGGTGGAAATCTGCAGGCTTGTTTATGTTTAAATAAAGCAGGTGACTAAATAAAGTGGATCTGCCTCCATGACCTGGTTCGGCTGAGATTCCAGGTTTTCTTCATGCACAGGGAATCTGAAAGAATAAATGACTTTCTTTGGGTCTTGGTTGGAAAAAGTTTCCACTGGCAATGATTATACTTTGGAGAGCCCTCAAACTGATAGAACCATAACACGAGAACTAGTCCTAGATCTTAATTCTGAGTTTTTTGGTTCCCAGCATTCTAGTGGAGAGGAGAAACCATTTGCAAGCATGACTTTCACAGTATCCTTTATGTTAGGTGCCATGGAGTCGATTTTGAACTCATTAGCAACCCCATGTAACAGAGTAGAACTGCTCCATAGAGTTTTCTTGGCTGAAATCTTAAAGGAAGCAGATCACCAGGTCTTTCTCCCACAGAGCTGCTGGGTGGGTTTGAACCACCAACCTTTCACTTAGCAACCAAGAGCTTAACCATTGTGCCACCAGGGCTCCTATATCATTTATAGTGATTCTAAAACAATTTTTAGTAACACATAAAACCAAAAAACCAAACCCATTGCCATAGAGTCGATTCCAACTCGTAGCATCCCAATAGGACAGAGTAGAACTGCCCCACAGGATTTCCTAGCTGTAATCTTCAGGGAAGCAGACTGCCACCTCTTTCTCTTGTGGAGCAGCCAGTGGGTTGAAACCTCCAACCTTTCAGTTGGCAGTAGAGCACTTTAACCACTGTGCCGCCAAACCAAACCCACTACCATCCAGTCGATTCTGACTCAGCGAACTCACAGGGTTTCTGAGGCTGTAAATCCCTACTGAAGCAGGCTGCCACATCTTTCTCCTGTGGAGCTGCTAGTGGTTTTGATCCGCCAACATTTGGGTTAGCAGTCAATCGCTTTAACCACTGTGCCACCTGAGCTCCTTTAGTAACACATACTAGGGAACATGGCTTGAAGTGGTATGAATTAGTTATGCATATTATGCATAATTTTAAAGTTTTTGTTCATTCACTCAAGAAATGTTTATTGAATACTTTTTAGGAGCCAAGCATTAAGTAAGAAGCTGGAGATCTGTTGCTGAATGAGACACAGCCCCAGCCCTGAGGGGAGCTTACAGTCTAGCAGCCAGAGTTCCTGCAACCATTGTAACAGGTGGAAACACTGCTGTTAATTCTGTTAAATTCTAATTTTCTGGAGAACTAGTCAATTCTAGGGCAAGAGAAATGAAGGCTACATAGCTCTTAAAATACCTCATGCCTCAAGATAAAAATAGAATTATATTTAGAAATTCTTAATTTTTATGGCATTTCAAGAGCACAGAAACTGTATAAAGGGAGGCAAGCCAGAATTCTTTCTGTAGCCTGGTAATTCATTAGCAGCTTAAAATCTCCTGTAACAACAACAACAACAACAAAACCATTGCTGTCAAGTCGATTCTGGCTCATAACGACCCTATAGGACAGAGTAAAACTGCCCCATAGTGTTTCCAAGAAGCAGCTAGTGGATTCAAACTGTCAACCTTTTGGTTAGCAGTTGAGCTCTTAAACACTGCACCACCAGGGCTCCAAAATCTCTTGTAGGAGACTCCAGATCAAAGTGGTATTTTGGGGTAGAAAGAGAACTGGGAAGGCTGAACTTTATGGAAAGGATGTTTCCTGAAGTCACCTCAGAATTCAAAATCCACACAACTCAAGAGCAATCCTGACCAAAGATAGATAGTTAGAGGCAGAGGGCTACTATTACCAGCTAAACTGGCCTTGCCATATGGCAATAGCATAAACACCATTTATAATTTGTCCTGCGTGCCAGTTTGTGAATGATGATTCTTGACTCACTTTTTCGTTTGGTTTGGAGGTGTGCTGGGTTTTTTTGTTTGCCCCTCCAGATCCTTCTCCACCCTGCTCTATACCCCCAGGAAGTAGATGTGTATGGACTACATCAACAAGTTACCTTGCCCTCTGGCTTCCAGGCAGGTTCTACAATGGGTGGCACCTACAAGAAATCAGGGAGATGGAGGAGAGAGGTTGGGGTATTAATTCCAGGGTGCCCTCTCTTCAGGTTGCTGTGGGTCAGCTGTGTCCCTCTACCACAGACCCCAGCTCATGTTCACTCCACAGAGCCATGCCTTCAGGGTTCAGTAATTGCTCTATCCCCTTATCCCTTCAGGTTTAGAGGGGAGCACATGTGCTATTCCTTGTCTCCCTACATGCTGCCCACACCTTTGTAAATGGTCCTTTATTCCAAGTTAAGTATGCCATCTATTTCCTGCTGGAACCATAACAGGTACAGGGGAATTTATACTATTTCAAATTTTTTTACCTAAAGGAAGGCTTTATTATCATTTTCATGTTGCACTATTTCAAATTTGCATGGTTAAAATATGCGTGAAAGCAACAAAGTTCAAAAGATCCCTAGGCCCATCTGCATCAGTAACAGGGTAGAAAATCAAGGTTTACTAAGACGTACCTTAGATTTCCCTCTCTAGCTTAAACTACTATCCTTTATGACTTGGAGGACCTTCCTTTTCTGCTTTACTTTTAGCTTAAATAGTAAATGTAAGGTTGTCCAATAACAGTTCCTTCTGCTCTGGCTTCATTTACTCCCAGGCAGAAGAACAAACAGACTTTATGGTCAATGCATTAAGGCAATCATCCCTCTGCCTTCCCAGTCATTGGAAACCCATTCCCGGGCAACAATGATCTCTGAAATATCCAGAAACAGGCAGGTGACATCGCTCCTTGAGTTGCAGCACAGGTATGGTTTTGGTTTTGCTTGATTTCACGATTTTAGCACCTCTAGCTGGGTCACTGATTGAACAATAGACGGTTTGGCTTCACAACAGCTTAGCAAAGCCAGAACAGACAATTTGGCCATGGGGCAAATGGCTGTCTGTCACTGAGAGCTGTGGCACATCTGTTGATTTACGGATACAGTCCATCGTTTCAACTTTCCCACCTCCATCTGGAACTCCCCACCCATTCATTCCTTCTTACCCATTGGTACTATTTCCACTTCATCATCTGCAAGGAAACTCATTCTGGAAGCATAGTGGGAAAGGGCAGCCAACAATTTCCCAAGGTTTGTGTCAAAGGAATATGGGTTTAAATAAAAAGGCAGGAATTGAGAGTGACCCAGCCCTCGGAAGGGCAGGCAATGTTGTACACTAGGTGAGAGCACTGACTTTAGAATCAGATGTGGATTTTAATCCTGGTTCCACCTCCTATTAGCTTTGTAACATGGGCCAGTTACTTAACCTCTCTTAGCCTCCTGTCTCTCCTCTGTAACTGTGGATAATATTAATACCTATCTCAGTGGACTGTCGTGGAAATGAAATGAAATATTAACAGGAAAGCTCTTAGCAAAGTGTGCAGCAGAGTGGTGGTCCTAACAGTTAATGTAGTCAGCTGGTAACCAAAAGGTTGGCAGTTCGAGTCCACCCAGAGGAGCCTCAGAAGAAAGGCCTAGCAATCTACTTTCGAAAAAAATCAGCCATTGGAAAACCTTATGGAGCGCAATTCTACTCTGACCCACATGAGGTTGCCATGAGTTCAGGTCAGCTCCACGGCAACTGGTTAAACTGGTTCTCCCAGCCCACTGCATTGTCAAGTTTTTGGAGTTTTTTTTTTTTTTTTTTTGGTCCCTTACAAGAATTACCGGGTTGGGGGCGGGGGGTGGGGGGGCAGGTATCTGTTTCTAAGGTGTAGCCAGCATTGTGAAGAAAGGTAAGTGACTTGAGCCAAGTTAGAAAAACATGAATAAAATATCAAAACATCTACTTTATCTCTACTGCTTGAAGAGATAGGTGTCTGGGGGGCTGTGCCTTGACCAGTCCACCCTGCTACATCTTCTTCTTCATTTCTGTTCACAAAAGAATCAGAGCAAAACCAATTAAGCAGGAGTCCCACTCAGAGAGGAAATATGTTCTGAGAAAAATTGTTCTTCCTTCTCTTTCCTCCTTTCATTGAGGAAGCCTAGCAAGCCAGTTCAAGAGGCCAAGGATAATTTCGCTTATAATTCGTACACTTTTGACCACATGGTTTTTAGTGCAAATTATGGATGGGA
Source organism: Trichechus manatus latirostris (assembly GCF_000243295.1). NCBI lineage: Eukaryota > Metazoa > Chordata > Mammalia > Sirenia > Trichechidae > Trichechus > Trichechus manatus. The sequence continues at coordinate 20,848,549 of NW_004443945.1, read as the reverse complement.
TTTCATTTCAGTTCTCTTTCCTTTGAATTTGATTATTTTTAGAGAGGAATGCCTTTCTCGAAGCATTTAGTATTTGCAGCCCAAACATTTGCTGCTTACAGCTGTCTACAGGGTTGCTTTTTGGATATAAATGTTCCTAATAGATCACAGTTTGGGGCTTAAAATGTCCATGTTTATCCCAAAGTGTTTATTTCCTTTCTCCTTCTGAAGATACAAAAGTCAATTTCTTTTCCATCCCTTTTATCTCAAAGAAAGCAAGTTTTATCATTTGAAAGTATATCGCATGCCATAATACCAAGTCAATATTTAAGAGAAGAGTGGAATCACATAGATCAGTATCAGACACAAGATGCAGGATTTATAGGGGAGAAAGATGATATCTTAATGACCACAGTAATTAATTGCAAACAGAGAGAACAGAACCCAGGCTGCAGTATGTAAGTGGTATTTATTGGGATCTGGGCACTCAAACTGGGTTCCCTCTAGCCAGGAAAAGAGAGATTCTGCTCTTTCTTCTTTCAGTTGATGGAATTGAGTTTGAGTCCCAGGCTCAAGTCTGGTGTCAGTCTGATTATAATCAATCACCATTATTCTTTACCAGTTATTTACTATGTCATGACAGACATACCCAACCCTGATTACACCCACACTTTCTCATGCCTCCTTGTTTTTTGTTTTGGTTTGGTTTTGGTCCATGCTCTTCTCTCTGCTTAAAATGCTTCCCCTCACACCCCCACCACCCTCCTCATCCATGCCTGCCAACCCAAGTATCCATTCAACTCTCTACTCAAGCATAGCCTCATTTGAGGAGACTTCCCTGACCTCCCCCTCCAACCACCCACTTCTCCAGCCCCAGGCAGTGCTCCTGTGTCTATGCTCCTATTACTTTTTGCACAGCTCACCATGGTAGCACTTATTACTGGTATTTTTATTATTTGCCTGCAGGTCAGCCTCCTCACTAGATTGTAAACTCTTGAGGTCAGGAATTGGGTCTTGTTTAACATGGTATCAGTGGAGCTTAGCACAGTGCCTGGAACTCACAACATTCAGTCAATATTTATTGAATGAATGAATTCAATATTTAATTAATACTTACGTGCCCAGGACTACGATAGGTGGTGAGGACAATTCAAGAGAGAGATTAGACAAAAGCCCCTCCTTCGTGGAGTCCAGCATCTAGAGAAGGTGTAGGCACCCAGAGTCATGCTGGTTAAATTCTAGATTGGGAGGGAGGGTGCTGCAGGAGTTGAGACCAGGGAACCCACAGTGGGCTGGAATAACATTCAAGGCACAATGTGAGCATTCATAAAATAAATATTTATTGAGGACCAGATGCTGATTTAGCAACTGAGGATAAATCAGAGAATCAAATAGACAGCATTCCCTGCCCTCAGTGAGCTTACTTTCCACTAGGGTAAACAAACCAACAAGTTCAAACAACCCCAGAAGCTGCACACTAAGCCAGCAAGGAAACAGAGACACTGGATTTTGTTAATTCATTTCCTTCTGCCAGTTCACTTGTTAAACCGATTTAAAAAAAAAAAAAGAAGAAGACCCGCTTGCAGGTGCTTCTGTACCCGCACCATTTGGAATTATCCTTGCTTCTTTCACATTTCCAAACAGCTACTTCCAGCTCCAACTCTCCTTCCCTTCTGCAGTGAGTTGTCTAGGTGACCAGCCTGCCCAGGTCACTCCACAGGCAGTCACAGGGTTTTGTGGCTTCACACTGAGCACTGGTCTTTTTTTCAGTTTCTAGGCTCTTGGTATTGATGAATCAATGAAGAAGTTGGGTGTGATGTGATTTGTGGCAGGCCTCTGGAGTCTCACTTTTTAAATTTTTTTTTTTTTTTTGAGCACCCTACTAATCACTCTACTACTTTTCTGTCAGTTCATCCTACTGCGGTGGCTTACATGTTGTTATGATGCTAGAAGCTATGCCACCAGTATTTCAAATACCAGCAGGGTCACATCCATGGTGGGCAGGTTTCAGCAGAGCTCCCAGATTAAGACAGACTAGGAAGAAAGGGCTGGCAATTTACTTCTGAAAATTAACCAGTGAAAACCCTATGGATCACAACAGAATATTGTCTGATATACTGAAGGAAGATAAGCCCTCTAGGTTGGAAGGCACCCAAAATACACAGTGGTCACAACAATGAACTCTAGTATACCAACTATTGTGAAGATGATGCAGGACCAAGCAACATTTTATTCCACATGGGGTCACCATGAGTCAGAGCTGACTTAGCAGCAACTATCAACAACAGTAATCACTGATGAGCACACCAAAATGAATACTTCACTCATTCATTTGATAAAAATTTAATGAGCACCTACTATAGTTTAGACAGTAAGTTTGTCACTGGAGATCCCACGGTGAGCAAGACAGATCTTCCCCCTGGAGCTTGCAGTCTAGTGGGAGAGACAGATGTAAATAAGAAACAAACATCAGGCACGTCATCACACAAAAGACAACATCCTGTCCCTAGAGGAACTCAAACAAGAAAAACTAGAATAACAGAGCCAAAGGAGGGGTGTCCTTCAACTTCCTACCCTCCTTTAAGTTACAGGCCCTTCTTTACATCTTATAGCCTCCTCTTCCTCCACAGAGGGCTAGCTGCATTTCTTCCTATCAAAAGCTCAGTCTTTCACCTATGCCTCAGTCTCAATCTTTTCTGCCTCTTTGAGGGTGGGCCTCCCTCGATTATTCTTTTACTGCTGTGGTCTCATTTTTATCTTCTATCGATTTTTTTTCCTTAGGAAATGAACAGGCCTATGCCACATTAGTAATCCCTGGGTGGTGCAAACAGTTAACATTCTCTGCTGCTAACTAAAAGGTTGGAGGTTCAAGTCCACCCAGAGGTGCCTTATAAGAAAGCACTGAAGATTGAAAACTCTATGGAGCACAGTTCTACCCTGACACAAATGGGGTCTCCATGAGTTGGAATTGACTCCACAGCAACTAGTTATACTACGTTAACAAGGAAAAAAGAAAAAAAGGAAAGGCTTCCTCCAACCTGCTTCTCCCAAAGGTAATGCTTTCTCCCCCTCACAGCTTATTCCCCAAAGTGTAACACAACAGTGGTTCTCTAATTCTGATGCGTAATAGAATCACCTGGGAGGACTTTCAAACATTCTCATGCCCAGGACATACCCCTAGACCAATTAAATTAGAATCTCTAAGGCTGAGACCCAACCATGAGTATTTTAAAAAATTTTCCCAGACAATTCTAATGTGCAGCTGTCTTAATTATCTAGTGCTGCTATTACAGAAATACCACAAGTGGATGGCTGTAACAAATGGAAATTTATTCTCTAACAGTTTAGGAGGCTGGAAGTCCAAATTCATGGTGCCAGCTCTAGGGGAAGGCTTTCTCTCTCTGTTGGCTCTGGGTAAAGGTCCTTGTCTCCTTTTCACATCGGTGGGTCTGGAGTTCCTTGGATATCTCCATGTATCTTGGCATCAGCCTTCCCCTGGGTCTAAGAGAGCCTCAGCGCAGGGACCCCTGGTCCAAAGGATACTCTCCACTCCTGGCTCTTCTTTCTTGGTGGTATTGAGGTCGCTCCCTCTCTGCTCGCTTCTCTCTCCTTTTATCTCTTGTGAGAATAAAAGGTGTGACCAACAGGGGCATGAACTGAGTAAGGCAGTGAATGAGGGTGGTGACTTCAGTAAGATGGTGACACCCCACCCTGATTCTGCCTCATAGAGGTTTTAGGATTTACAACACAAAATGGAGAATAATTACATCAGATCACAATGGAGGATGACTACATCATTACATAATGGCCAAACTACATCATTATATAACCGCCAAACCACTGAGAATCATGGCTGAGCCAAGTTGACACATATTTTGGGGGGACACAATTCAATCCATGACAGCAGCCAAATTTGAGGACCCATGTTTTATATGTCTGTCTCCATTTCGTTACCTCTGTCCTTTCCCCATCACAATGCACACTAGTTTCTACTACCACTACTCCCCCAAAACTGCTTTTTTTAAGGTGGTTGATGAGTTCCCTCCTGCAAAATCTCCTGGATTTTTCTCAGTGCCTATCTTCCTTGACATTTCTCTGAAAATTGACACTATCAACCCTCCTCTTTTATTGAAATAATCTTCCCTTTGCTTTCATTGTACTGTTTTCTCCTGATCCCCCACTTCTCCGGCTGATGCTTCTTTGCCTCCTTTGGTCCCCTTTTTTTACTCTCTACCCTTTTTTTACTCTCTCCCCACCTTTCCCTCTAAAGTTTGGACATTTCTAGAGGCAGTCTTCTCATTGTACATCCACTCACAAGCTTCAACAGGATCTCTCTGCTGAGGACCTTCAGATCTCACCCGCTGAGGCCACTCCTCTGAGCTCTGGTTCTAGTCCTATGTACCATCTTTTTACAGCAACATGTAAAAAAAAAAAACTGGCATAGTGGTGCCTATGAAAATACCTTGTGGAGGGGGATGTCGCAGCTGGCAAACAAACTCAGAAGGTGCGTCTTATTTGTGTAAAAATACAATATATCAAAGCACCCACTGGAAATCCTCACTTATCTGTTCTTGGGATTCTCAAACCTAAATATGTTCAAGTTGAATTAACCATCCCAATGTAACCCCAACCCAATACACGCTTACTATCTTTTCACCTACCCTGGTAACCACCTCAACCTGTCTTCCTTGTTAGTTTCCTATCTCAATGACTAGCAACACCTTAGTCATTGTTTTTGTGACCCAGCCCTATGGTTGGTTACCCACTGCAGCAGCAACCAAAGGACCAATTTCTTCATTAGAATCAATGTCTTCTACTCCCCAATGTGACCGTGCTGGGGTCACTGAGCCTTTTTTTAATCTATCAGTGCTCTGCCAAACCAGCAGGCATCAGCATCATCTACCTGCTTCTCATCTTTGGTATGGAACTTCAAAGGCATGATTTCTTTCCCTAGGTCAAGTTGACCTGTAACTTTCATCTCCTTCATACTAACTCTCAGTCTGTAAAACCACACACACATATAAGCTCTGCGAAGTGGTCAACAGCTTCACATCCAGTGCTTTAACAAATATTTGTTGAGGGAATTAGTGAATCAATCATCTGACTGACATGTGTGCAGTCTTCAAAAACAGTCATAGCTCATCAAGAGATGTGTGCCACAGCTAAAACACCTTAAAAATAACCAAATTAGCAGCTTTTACCAGTATTGACATTTTGTTCTCAAACTAATTACCTGCTTATGTAACGGACCTTATTAAGGGGTGTCGACGCCTCCTTTTTTTTTTCTTTTAATTGTGCATTAGGTGAAAGTTTACAGAGCAAATCTGTTTCCCATTTGACAGTTTGTACATAAAGTGTTCCATAACATTGGTTTCATTCCCCACAATGTGTCAGCACTCTCCCCATTTCCATCCTAGATTCCCCGTTTCCTTTCGTCCTGATTTTTTATCCTTCCCTGCCTTCTCATCTTTGCTTTTGGGGCAAATGTTGCCCTTTTGATTTCATATAATTGATTGTTCTAAGCAGCACATTCCTCTCGGGTATTATTGTTTATTTTATGGACCTGTCTATGGTTTGGCTGGAAGGCGGTCTCCAGGAATGACTTCAGTTCCAGTTCGGAAGGGTGTCTTAGGGCCATAGTCTCAGGGGGTCCTCCAGTCTTTGTCAGAGCAGTAAGCCTGATCTTTTTTGTGAGTTTGATTTTTTGTTCTACAGCTTTTCTCCTGCTCTGTCTAGGACCCTCTGTTGTGATCCCATTCAGAGTGGTTGGTAGTGGTAGCCAGGCACCATCTAGTTTTTCTGACCTTGGGGTCGTGTATGCTGCAGTTCGTGCATTCCATTAGTCCTTTGGACTAATTACTCCCTTGAGTCTTTGGTTTTCTTCATTCTCCTTTGCTCTGGACATTAATAGACCAATAGATATATCTTAGATGGCTACTTGCAAGCTTTTGAGACCCCAGACACTACTCATCAAAGTAGCATGCAGAACTTTATTTTTATGAACTATGTTGCGCCAGCTGATGTGGATGACCCCTGAATCTATGGTCCTTTGCCTTTGAGCCTAGGAATTTCATCCCACGAGGTGTTTGGTTATGTCTAAGAAGTTGTCCTGACTGTGGCTGTCTTAGGCTGGGTTCTCTAGAGAAGTAAAACAAGTAAAATGTATAAATATATAGAGAGATTTTTATTAAGGAAATGACTCATGAGGTTGTAGAGGCTGGAACATGGGTCAGGCTGGAGGCTTCTCCTGGTTCACAAAGCCACAGGAGCTGGCGAACCTAAGATTGGCAAGTCAGACAGCAGGGCTCTGGCTCACAGTCTGCGAAGACCAATGAATCCCAAGATCGGCAGGCAAGATGGCAGGTAAGTTGCTAGCTCAAGTCCTGAGAACCAGAGGTCAGATGAACAGGAACCAGCTGCAGGATCCAGTGTGAGCAAAAGCCTGCGAGCCTTGCCAGAAAGTCCACTTATATTTGATGCAGGCCATGCCCCCAAGGAAACGCCCTTTCAACTGATTGGCTACTCACAGCAGATCTCATCATGGAGGTGATCACGTTATATCAAATCTCATCATGGAAGGGATCACATCATCATAAGTCTGCCAAACTACATCATAACTGCCAAATCACTGAGAATCATGGCCCAAACAAGTTGACCCACAGCCTTAATGATCACAGTAGCCCTTGTGTGCTCTATTGCCTATATTAATATATAAATCAGCACCTACAGTTATGTATGTAGAAATATTCACCACCAAACCTATATCTGCCTGTGGGTGTGTTCCCTTACACCCTCCCACACCTCTTGGCATACCTGTCTAACTATGTATTCATTCATAAATCAGTATTTGTTAATACTATTGTTGCAGGATTCTCTATGCTATAGTTACGGTTATTGTCCTTTGCTCTTGTGGTCCTCTCATTGTCCTCCCATGCCTTGGTCACATTTTTCTGACTTTCCCCATATTGTGCATTGCCTTTCCCTTCACCAACATTAACATGTGTCTTCTATCCATTTGGTAATTTCCCTCCCTCCCCCTCCCATCCTGGTAACCACCAAAGAATTTTTTTCTCTTGTGTGTAAACCTTTCCTTGTGTCTTTATAATAGTTGTCTCATATGATATTTGTCCTTTTGTAATTGACTTATTTCACTCAGCATGTCTTCCAAACTCATCCGTGTTGTGAGATTTTTCACGGATTTGTCATGAATCTTTATTGTTGCATAGTATTCTATTGTGTGTATGTACCACAGTTTGTTGATTCGTTCATCTGTTGATGGGCACTTAGGTTGTTTTCATCTTTTTGCTATTGTGAATAATGCTGCAATGAACTTGGGTGTATATATGTCTATTTTTTGTCACAGCTTTTATTTCTTTAGGTTATATACCCAAGAGTGGGATCACTGGGTCATATGGTATGTCTATCTTTTTAAGGAAGTGCCGTACCATTTTCTGTAGTGGTTATACCATTTTACAGTCCCACCAGCAGTGTATAGGAGTTCTAGTCTCCCTACAACCTTGTGATCATTTGTTGTTTTCTGTTTTTTTTATCAGTGCCATTATTGCAGGGGTGAGATAGTATCCATAGTTTTGATTTGTATCTGTTTAATGGCTAATGAGGAGCCCTGGTGGCACAGTGTTTAAGACCTCAGCTGCTAACCAAAAAGTTGGCAGTTCAAATCCACCAGCTGCTTCTTAGAAACCCTGTGGTGCAGTTCTACTCTGTCCTGTAGGTCTCTATGAGTCAAAATCAACTCAACAGCAATGGTTTTTTTGGGGTTTAATGGCTAAAGATCGTGAGCATTTCCTCATGAGTTTGTTAACCATCCTAATGTCCTCTTTGTTGAAGTGTCTCTTCATATCCTTTGCCCATTTTTTAATTGGATTGTTTGTCTTTTTGTTGTTGAGATGTTAAAGTTTTCTATAAATTATAGAGATTAGACCCTTGTCAGATATGTCATAGCCAATAATTTTTGCCCAGTCTATAGGCTTTTTACTTGTTTTGGAGAAGTCTTTTGATAAGCATAAGTGCTTAATTTTTAGGAAGTCCCATTTAATTCATCTTCTGCTGTTTGTGCATTTTTAGTTATGGTTGGTATTCTATTTATACCACATGTTAGGGCCCCTGTTTTTTCTTCCTTGATCTTCATAATTTTAGGTTTTATATTTAGGTCTTTGATACATTTTGAGTTAGTTTCTGTGTATGAGGTGTGAGGTATGTGTCCTGTTTCATTCTTCACTAATCGACATCCAATTTTGCCAGTACCATTTGCTAAAGAGTCTGTCTTTTTCCCCATTAAATGGACTTTGGCCCTTGTTTACATCTTCTTATCTTTAGAAATCAAAATCAAACCCAAATAAAACTTTTGATCTTGCCAGGTTCAAAAATTCTCATTTTAATGTGACTGGAATTCCTTATTGAATTCAGAAACCCAACTCAAATCTTTGTTGGAAAAAGGAGGGATATGAATCAAATCAATAAATGGATAATGAGTAAAATAGTCATCGATTAACTTAGGCATGAAAATAAAAATAGAAATGTCAACTGAAGCACACTCTACTAATGTTCTAATGCAGTGTGAACATTAGTTAGTTGGTGGAAATTTTGTTTTTGACATTTATATGGAAGATGGTACCTTAGCAAACCAAAGAGCTACAGAGCAATGTCATGTTAATATCCCATGCAACAATAAGCATTATCGTTGTTTGAAATCATAGCCTGCATCCTAGAGGAGTCCCTCAGCACAATCTACTCATCAAATAGAATGCTCTGTTAGAAGTTAGGATGCATGAAAACACAGCCATGGATCCTGCTCGAGACAGGTTGAAGTCACGACACAGGTCCCCAAGCAGGACTTGTCAGAGGATCAATGAGAGTGAGATGACAGCCTAGCCATTAGATGTGGTAAGTCCTGTTGGCATGGACAACAGCATCATAGTGAGGACATGCATAGGCACAACTTCAACAATTCAGCAATCAGAAATGGGGCTCATTTGGCCCAAGATGTAAACCAACCTATGAAATAAAGGTATAGAGCTCCCAGCTCACATTGCCTATCACAACAAACCAAAGACCAGTCTTACTCGGTCATAGCTCCTAGAGAGCAGAAACAGCTAGTGATGATATTATGTATAAATAATGTTAAAGTTTGGTCTGACTCTGAAACGTGTATTCGTAAAATCTTTGCGTGAAGATGAGATTTAGAACTTATTTAGTCCAAACCCTTCATTTAACTTAAGAGGAAACCAAGTTTTAGAGACAGGAAAAGACCTGCCTGATCTCCAGTGGCGTCACTAAGGTTGGTGTCACCCAGTGCAGTCACTCATGGTGTCACCTCACCCATGGACCTCCTCCCGTACCAGACCATACAGAATCCTTAGTAAGTTTTTTGTACTAATGTTACTCGTAAATCATAATTTCCATGTATAACTCCTTCTTTTCCTTTAATTACTACTTCATTCTCAAAAGTTATTGATATAGGCTCACAAACACTAATTACCACAATATTGTAGATAAAACACTAGAAAATCTGACAAAATCAGTGACTATAAAAACACTGGCAGCAACGAAAACAACAGTGCATGCTTATAACCTGTGCAGATGAAACCACATGATTCGAAGCATCATTGTAATTGGGTAATAATGTCAGCTCTGACCAGAGCGCATTACAAGATTCAAAAAGTAAATTAGCATAGAGTTTTAGCCTTGTAGATATACTGATACATGTAAGCTGTGCTTACAAAAGATGTTTTTGTTGTTATAACTTACTACAGGGATAATTTTATAAAAAATAATAAATTTCTGCTGGAACACTGCACACAAATTTTATAGGCAATCATTTTGGTGTCACCCCCTCTGACAGTGTCACTCAGTGTTGTCCACAGCCCCACACCTCCCTACTGATGCCACTGCTAGTCTCATATGGCTCTTTCTGGGAGATCTGGGACTGGACCCCTCAGTGCCTAACTCCAACCAAAGGCTCTTCACACTTTAACTCTGTACCGTAAAGCCCATATCACATTGCTTGTCTGCAGTCAGCTTTAAATAAAACTTGGTGAATAAATCATGTCAGTCAGAATTGTGTATTAGCGAGGGAAGATCCAGGTTATGTAGGACTTAACACATATAATTTGGGGGGACCTTCTTTAAGAAAAAGAGTTCAAATTGAGGACTATAAAATTAGCTACTAAAGTGAATATTTATTTAGATTGAGAGAAGATATTATAACAAATTGCGAATGTAACAAAGCTGAGTAATACCATAACTATCCCATAATTCAGAAATACAATATTTTTATTAAATAACTGCCTGTTACTTTCTTTCCCCAGTCTGTGGCTCCATGCTCTTTGATTAACTCTTCATATAGTAACAATTGTGTAATCTTTTCTAGAAAGAAATTAGAAAATCAATTCAGTCTCTCTTCTACCAAAAAAAAAAAAAAAGTCTGTATTGTATTATTAATAGTTTAGATAAGTTACTTTTGGCTTCACAACTTGTTATTGCTTGCTTGTCGTAGGTAAATTTTTAGGGTTGTCATAAAATTTGGGAAAACTCGTATCTAGTTGTTATCATAATGAGCCGTAGGATTTCAGGGCATTTCTTGGCTAATCTTAAATAATTTTACAGGCCATGACATACATTCATGAGCGAAAATGCATTTTAAAATGGCCACTGTGTTGTAATGAGCCACATGATTGTATAACAAATTACTCTTATACTACACAATGATTTAAAGATGAATGTTTGTAGGAGTTTTGTTCCATGGAACATTTGTTTCTTCAGGCTGTTTCTCACATGCTGTTTCCTATGGAGCCACCAGACATTATCAGCATAAGATGCATCTGATTTCTCAACAATATCCAATATGTTAGAATGCAGAAAACATGCAACTTTATACTCAGAACAGACTCACTGTTTGTAGTACTGCTACTGCTCTGTCTCCTACAAACAACAGAGGTTCTGATAACTTCTAGATTTGTGAGATTCCTATCATAAGGGAAAGGAATGTATGGAGTGTCTATTGTGTACACACTGCATTATTGAAGTATATTCAAGAGATAAGAGAACTTCCATTTTTACTAAGCATTGACAAGCACTGAATTCTCCATTTATGGTTTTATATGTCTAGTGATTTCATAAGAAAGGTGATCCAACAGAATGCAGAAATTATCGAACAATATCATTAATATCACACGCAAGTAAAATTTTGTTAAAGATCATTCAAAAACAGTTGCAGCAGTATTTCAACAGGGAACTTCCAGAAATTTAAGCTGGATTCAGAAGAGGATGTGGAACAAGGGATATCATTGCTGATGTCAGATGGATCATGGCTGAAAGCAGAGAACACCAGAAAGATGTTTACCTGTGTTTTAATGACTGTGCAAAGGTATTCGACTGTGTGGATCATAACAAATTATGGATAATATTGTGAAGAATGGGAATTCTAGAACACTTAATTGTGCTCATGAGGAACCTGTACATAGACCAAGAGGCAGTTTTTCGAACAGAATGAGAGGATACTGCATGGTTTAAATCAGGAAAGTCATGTGTCAGTGTTGTATCCCTTCATCATACTTATTCAATCTGTATACTGAGTAAATAATCCAAGAAACTGAACTATATGAAGAAAAACATGGCATCAGCATTGGAGGAAGACTCATCAACAATCTGCAATATGCTGATGACACAACCTTGCTTCCTGGAAGTGAAGAAAGCTTGAAGCACTTACTGATGAAGATCAAAGACTACATATAGTCTTCATTGTAAATTAAACCTCAACATAAAATATGTTGCCATTGAAGTCGATTCTGACCCATAATGACCCTATAGGACAGAGTAGAACTGCCCCATGGAGTTTCCAAGGAGCAGCTGATAAATTCAAACAGCCAACCTTCTGGTTAGCAGCCGTAGCACTTAACCACTGTGCCTCAACATAAAGAAAACAAAAATCCTCACAACAGGACCAGTAAACAACATCATTATAAACAGAGAAAAGATTGAAGTTGTCAAGGATTTCATTTTACTTGGATCCATCGTCAACACCCATGGAAGCAGCAGTCAAGAAATCAGACAACTCATTGCATTGGGTAAATCTGCTGCAAAAGACCTCTTTAAAGTGTTAAAAAGCAAAGATGTCACTTTGAGGACTAAGGTGAACCTGACCTAATCCATGATATTTTCAGTCACCTCATATGCATGGGAAAGCTGGACAATCAAGGAAGACTGAAGAAGAATTGATGCCTTTGAGTTATGGTGTTTGTGAATATTGAATATACCATGGACTGCCAGAACAAACAAGTCTGTTTTGGAAGAAGTACAGCCAGAGTGCCTCTTGGAAGCAAGGATGATGAGACTTTGCCTCAAATACTTTGGACATGTTATCAAAAGGGATCAGTCCCTGGAGAAGGACATCATGCTTGATAAGGTAGAGAGTCAGTGAAAAAGAGGAAGACTCTCAAGGAGATGGACTGACACAGTGGCTGCAACAATGGGATCAAACATAGCAACAATTGTGCAGATGGCCCAGGACCAGGCCGTGTTTCATTCTGTTGTACGTAGGGTCGCAATGAGCCAGAAGTGACTCAATGGCACCAAACAACAACAACAATGATTCCAAGAATTCTTCACAGACTAACATCTGACAACACTTCTAACCTTGTTTCTTCCCATCTTCCTCCCTAGTTTCGTGGCTGGGTACTATCTTAGGCTAGATTCTCTTGAGAAGCAAAACTAGTGAAGTGTATAGATAGAGACATTTATATCAAGGAAACGGCTCACGAGGTTCTAGAGGCTGGAAAGTCCCAAGTCCATGGGTCAAGCTGGAGGCCTCTCCTGACTCACGTAGCTTCAGGGGTTTGAGAGCCTAAGATTGGCCGGTCAGACAGCAGGCCTCTTGCTCACAGGCTGTGGAGGCTGGTGAATCCCAAGATTGACAGGTAAGATGGCAGGTAAGCTGCTAGCTCATGTCCCAAGAGCCAGAGGTCAGATGAAAAGGAGCCAGCTACAGGATCTAGAGCAAGAAAAAGTCAGTGAACTTTGCCAGAAAGCCCACCTATATTGGATGCAGGCCACACCCCCAAGGAAACGCCCTTTCAACTGATCAGCTGCTAATAATAGATCCTTTCATGGAGGTGATTACATTATATCAGATCTCATTATGGAGATGATTACATCATTACATAGCTGCCCAACTACATCATAACTGCCAAACCACTGGGAATCAACACCCAGCCAAGGTAACACATAACCTTAACCACCACAGTCCACCCCTTGTCAACTTGGCACCTGTACACATCTCTAAATAAAGACAATTATAAAGTCATAGTTGTGCTTAACATGATACAACTAATATGCATACAGCTGAAAATGCACTAGCCACTAGCCCTGTTTACATCTTATATTTTATAAGTGAAGAAAACAAAAATATTTGATGCACACATACAAGGAAGAAATTCTCATCACAATTACAGTCTTCATTTCTGCAACAGTTCATGTAGTCCTAGCTGGTATGTAGAACTACCTTCTTCCACCACCCAGTCCATATTCCCTTTACCCTCAGCAAGCACCTCAGCAGGCTGTGGTTCTTTGCCTGATGGGGTGACATAAACTTTCATTCCTGAAGGGTCTGGGCCACTAGCAGTCATGTCAGAACTGGGTTGCTCTAGTTTTCCATCGACTTTAATCACAGGGCATGGTAGTACTAAGAGATGCCCTAAGGGGATCCCCTGTATTCCAAACATACTCTTCTTTACCTCTATTATGTAATATCAGTCTGAATTCTTCTTAGTAATCAGGATCAATCACACCAGCCAATACAGTAGCTCCCTTCTTAGCCTGTTGATCCAGAAGCATGAGGAGTTCAAAGTGGCTGGGTGGCATTCTTAACTTCTAGTTCAATGGGATCAGTGTTGTGTCTCCTGGTGGGAGCATTCCTCCCTTTGGAACTAAGACCTCTACACCACCGGCAGAGCATAGGGTTGTGGGGACAGGAGGCAAAAATTTTGTGAGTCTGTCACTAGGGGTAATAGTGAGTGGTGCCACTCCCATTTCCACCCCTTGATTCCTGAACCCATGAATCCTGGCTATGAGAGAAACAACAGCATATATCGGATGCTGGTTTAGAGCATATACAGCCTCCTGGAGAACATTACCCCAACCTTGCAAGGTATTGACATCTAGCTGGCACAGTAATTGTGTCTTTAGAAAGAAGGCCATTCCATCATTCTATCAAGCCAGCTGCTTCGGGATAATGGGGAACATGGTAAGACCAGTGAATTCCATGAGCATGGGCCCATTGCCACACTTGATTTGCTATGAAGTGAGTCCCTTGGTCCGAGGCAAAGCTGTATGGGATACCATGATGGTGGATAAGACATTCTGTTAAGTCCACAGATGGTAGTTTTGGGAGAAGCATTGCGTGCAGGGAAGACAAATCCATATCCAGAGTAAGTATCTATTCTAGTGAGAACAAAATGCTGCCCTTTCCATGATGGAAGTGGTCCAGTGTAATCAACCTACCACCAGGTTGCTGGCTGATTACCTGAGGAATAATACCATATTGAGGACTCAGTGTTGGTCTCTACTGCTGGCAGATTGGGCACTCAGCAGTGGCGGTAGTCAAGTCAGCCTTGGTGAATGGAAGTCATGTTGCTAAGCCCATGAATCCCTGCCACCATGGCCAGTTTGTTCATGAGACCATTGGACAATGAACACACGCACAATACCTGGAGATCTACTTCCGAAAAATCAGCTGTTGAAAATCCTATGGAGTGCAGTTCTACTCTGTCACACATGGAGTTGCCATGAGTTAGAATCAACTCAACGTCAACTGGTTTAATGCTCATGCTAATACTCCCACAGCCTCATGTTTAATGATTATCTATGACCAGACCACGTTGAGGAGATGAAAATGCTCAGGGCTGGCATGAGGAACACTATGAAGAAGGAGAGGTTTGTTTTTGTCACCTTTGCCTCTTCTCCTGAAGTTCTCATACCATAATAAAACTAAACCAGATCATTCCAGGGATCAGCTAGGAAAGAGGAAAACTCCAGGGAGGGAAGATGAAGACACGGAGTTCTCTAGTGCCTTGAAAATGGGACTGTGTGTGTGTGTGTGTGTGTGTGTGTGTGTGTGTATGTTTGTGTGTAGGTCCACATGTGGACCAAAATTAAGAGTCAAGACTTTACTTGGTTTTTCCTTGTGTTTTTGTTTTTCTTTTCTTTTATGTTCTTGGGTCTATTCTTTTCTTACCTAAAAGACCTTGAAGGTGGAGGGGAGGTGAGTATCATCCCAGACACTAGAGTTTGAGTGTGAAGGGTCAGGCTTCCCAAACCACATAAGGCAGGGAGGACCTCAGGCAGTAGGGCAAGTCTACTATGGACCCCACCTCTGGAATTGTCATGTAAGTGAATTGCTTAACATTTATACTTTAATAATTATACATTCCCATATGCACATCATTACATGCATCAGATTAATGTTTGTCTTAGTTTTCTAGGGCTTCCATAACAAAATACCATAAAGTGGGTAGTTTTAAAGAACCAGATTTTATTGTCTCACAGTTCGGAGGCTAGAAGTCCAAAACAGGGCATCGACTCTACGGGAGATTCCTTCCTGTCAGTAGTTCCAGATGTTCCTTGGCATTCCTTGGATTGTAAAGGGATCTTCACATGGTGCCTGTTTTACCCTACGTGTGTCTGTGTCTATTCTACTCTTTTTATAAGACACCACGCAGAAGGGATTAGGTTTATGACCTCTCCTACTCTAGTATGGCATCATTAACTTAAGAGAAAACTCCTATATCCCAGCAGGGTCATATATACAGGTACATGGGTTAGGACTTCAACAAAACGTTTTGGGGGACACAATTCAATTCATAACAAGCCTATTATAAGATTCGTCAAATTGTGATAATAAATTATCTTCAAAAAGTGCCAATCTTTATATAGTCATGCACCACATAACATCCAGGCAATGTCTGATCACTTATACATCCATGGTCCCATAAAATTATAATAGAGTTCGGAAATCCTGATCAGAGAATGGGACGCAGTGGATGTAACTGGGCATAATGGATACAACAGCTTCCTGCACGCAACATGTGTATCTCATGCCTCTTGTATACAAAGCAATTACACTGCCATATATACAGTACATATATAACCTATAATACGTATGTACTGATATTCGTGTAAACACCTACGTTACCAGCTTATGTATGTATTGTACTGTACTTTCTATCATTATTTTAATGTGAACTTTTCCTACTTACAAATAAAAAGTTTATTATGACAGTGTATGCTTCAACTCATTGGCAGCAGCATCCAATCTCATGTATTCCATGTTTCTTGAGTGTTGTAGCATTAACTCTCTGTTTTAATTTTCTTTTGAAAGTATTACCGTGAAATGCATCATGGCTCCCAAACACAGCAAAACCACGCTAGTGATAGCAGCAGCAAGAGGCGAAGGAGAAACAGCGATTTGGAAGTGAAACGAAAAGGTTATCAAATAACACGAAGGTGGGAAATTAGTAAACGCTATGGCTTGCAGTTTAGTCATGTTCACACAACATCCAAATCACTTAATGCCCTATGTCAGAGAATATATCATAGACGTTAAGTGACTCATGACTGTATTTGTTGTTCATATACTCATTTACTCACAAATGTTAAGAACTGAGGAACATTGGTTTCTACCCTTACCTTTCATTCATTCATGAATCCTTTAGTCATTCTTCATCTAACAAATGTGTATTAAGAAACTTCTATGTGCCAGATGCTATGCTAAGATTATAAGAATAAAACCATACCATCAAATGTGAACTTATGGAAATGCATTGAAACTTTTAAGTGCTGTATAAATGTGTTGGCTGTGGGTTAAGGTATCTTCTCTTTTACATGCAAAGATGAGATCGCCAGACTGCCAGTAGGAGACAGGTACTTTGAGCTGCTTGTCTGGGCATGGCATAGTATGCCCTAAACCATCCCTTCTGCACCCCAGGCACTTTGTGATCACAGATATGTGCAATGGTTGTATTCTGAGACTTCTGAAAGGTTGTATTCTGAGTGGTTCTGATGACTTTAAATTCATTTAAAAGTTAGGGTTCTTGTCTACTTTCATTCTACAAAAAGTAGCTAAAGTCCCTTTCCTTTAATCATCATGGTCAAACTAGTTGTGGATACTGAAACCACTGATTTTCCAAATACAGTACCTGCATTTAGCACTGAGAATAACCCCTTAAATGCCACAAAACCAAGCAATATTGAGAGAGGCTTGCCAATTGAGATGGAGCAGACACTGGGGACAAGGGACAGGCCCTGGTACGGGTGCCAGGGGCAAGTCTGGTGTAGCACACAGACTCTTGGCATCTACAGGGGTAAGCCCAGGCAACAGGGGATCCAGTACACTGATGCCTGGCCAAAACATAAAGAAAGGGGTCTGGAAACAGAACACTCAGAAGCAGTCAGGCAGGCAGTGGGACTAAGTGAAGTTTGTCAGCAGATACAAAGGCCAGGCTAAGCTGCAGGGGCAGGAGGCAGGATCTCAGATGGGGGCAAAAGAAGCAGGTCTCCAACCTACAGCTCACATAAAAGACAGAGAAAGGTCGTAATTGGGAGAATTGACTCTTGAGGCAGGCAGACTTAGGTTTAAATCCTGGCCTGGCCACTAAGTTACTGTGCAGGAAACTGCTGGCGGAGTAGACATCTGATCCCACTTCTGAGCACACGTCCTTTGCAGCTAGCCAGTGCATTGTGAGTGGAAGTGATCAGGGCTGGTGCATTAAAATTGCCCATGCCCAGTCCACCACTCTGCCACGCCCTTGCATTGACCTTGGTATTGAAAGGTAAAACCCTAAGTTGGATAGGGCTTGGCCTCCAAATCACTATTTGGAGGAAAGCCCTTGCCAGTCAAGAACACCTGCTCTGGATTTCAGGTGAGCAAGAAATACATTTCTATTGTGCTAAAAACCCTGAAATTTGAAGGTTCACATGTTACTGTAGCTTCTGTTACCTTCACTAATACAATAACCTGGAATCCCTGGGTAGTACCAACAGCTAAGCATTCAGCTGCTAATCAAAAGGTTGGAGGTTCAAGTCTACCCAGATGCACCTCGGAAGAAAAGCCTGGTGAACTGCTTCCAAAAAAATCAGCCACTGAAAACACAGAGCATAGTTCTACTCTGATATACATCAGGTCCAAATAAATCAGAATCTCCTCGAAAGCAACTGTTGTTGTTTTGGGTTTTTTTTTAATACAATAACCTAGACAAGTTACATAATCTCTCTAAAGCTCATCTGAAAAATGAGACAAATAGTATTTAAATGGTTTCCTATCTTTCTTGAACAATCTGGAATGTTCTTTCCCAGATATCTTCCTGTTCCATTCCCTCACTTCATGCAGGTTCTGCTCACGTATCTACTTAACAGCGGAGTTCCTTGGCCATTGTATCTGAAATACTAGTCTCCTCTCATGTCACTCACCGTCATTTTTCTTCTAAGTTTACCTCCTCCTTCAACTTTACTGGGGTATAATAAACTGCACATATTTAAACTGTACAATTTAATTGATTTTGACATGTATATACCCTTGACCTGCATTAATTTTGTTCTTAGCATTTATTACTACCAGCTTTGTTTATTTGTTTATGATCTGTCTCCATTATTAGAATATAAGTTCCATTAGAATATAAATTCTGTCTCTGCTGGGCTCAGAATAGGAGACACTCAGTATATATTTGTTGGATGCATGGTGAATGGATGGATGGATGAAAAAAACAGAGTCAGTTGTAAGAACAGAACCACAAAGTCAGGGGCAGAGTAAGCAGCTTGGGTGAGTTAATGCAGGAGCTAGAGTCCTAGGCTGCTTCTCCTTATTGTCTTCCTACACGAGGGTGGGTCCAAGGGCAGGAGAGCCAAATAGGCTCCCTTCTGCATGCCAATCCCAGCAGTTGATGTAACTGCCTGGAGCACCGAGTTAAGAAGAATTTTAAAGCTGCATCTATCTGGACTTAGCAGAAATGAAGGTGGCGAACCATTAATGATGTCTATCTTGGTTAGGGAAGTAGGAAGCAGTGGCAGGTATCTTTGCAATCCTTTTCCTAGAACTCTTGTGGAACGGAATCTTCCAGTAGGGGCTGAAATCATCTCAACTATGGGAGGAGGAAGCCACAGAGGCTGAGAAAAGGCAGGCCCCTACAGTCACATTTTTGAAATGCCATTTACTGCCTGTGCCAGCTGTGATTACACTAAGGCTGACAGTTGTGTGATTAAACACACTGAGATGATTAGACTGAATGGGCTTTGGGCTCCTGGCTTTTTTCCTGATGATTTTCAATGGGTAATAATAACACATTGATAACCTCTACACGGGAAAAGGACACAAGGGCACAAGAGGACTTTCATGCCCACCTCAACCAGGCTTGTGTTCACCTGGACAATGGCCACGTTTCCCTAAATCAGTACTTTTGAAAGCCCCCTTTTCAGTTTTGCAGTATGATTTCTTTTCATCAGATGGCTTGAAGCAAAGCACCTGGAGCCTGATGAAGCCTCATCTGACAGTAATTGAAGATAGACTAAACCTTCAACTTTTGAAGCTTGCCGTGAGTAATTCAGCCTTGTTACATCAAACCATAAGGGTGATGTCTGTTATTACCATAAAGTGTCTCTTCCAAAATCATTTTTTACTTGTCCAAGACTGAGCATCTCTTTCTCTATTAGAAAGGAAAGAGCCACTTTCCTCCAGCCAGATTTAAGGCCTAAATACTGCCTGATATTCTGTAAGGCCTTGGAATTTGGATAGCTCTGAAGCTGAAACAACAAAATATAAATGAGGTGTTTAACTTCTTGAGGCTTTCCCCTAAAAGTCATAGTCTCTCTACTACCCAAGTTTCTCCCTAGTAGAAAGTCAAGAGCTCAGCAATCTTGCCAGTCAGTCTTCAGAGTTATTTGGAGTCCTTTAATATATGCAGTGGAACCCTGGTGGTTCAGCAGTTAAGTATTTCACTGCTAACCAAAAGGTCAACAGTTCGAATCCACCAGCCACTCCTTGGAAACCCTATGGAGCAGTTCTATTCTGTCCTGTAGTGTTGCTGTGAGTTGGAATTGACTTGACGGCAACGGGTTTTTTTAAATATATGCAGTGCCCATGCTTAGGGATTCTGTCACCCCTATCATTGCTAGGATAACACCCAGACCCCCCAAGGCTTTCTGCAGCAATATTGGGGTCTCATCCCTCATTGCGGGCTTTCTCTTCACTGCCCAACACCCCCATCTCACAATTCAGTCCATGACCACTCAGTGCATAATTCCAGAGTGCACCACTCAAACTGTGTTCTCTACGCATTAAAAAAATATATACACGATTGACTTTGAGTTGATTCCAACTCATGACAAATCCATGTGTAGGGTCAGAGTAGAACTGTGCTCATAGGGTTTTCAATGGTTGATTTTTCAGAATATATTGTCAGGCTTTTCTTCCAAGATGCCTCTGGGGAGACTTGAACCACTGACCTTTTGGTCAGCAGCCAAGAGCGTTCACCATTTGCATCACCCAGGGACTCCTTCTCTATGAACAGCACCAGCAATGTGTACAATATGATGTCTACAACATTTCCCTCTCCTAGCAATTCCCGCCCAACTACTGGGAAGCAGGGGGACAGAGGCAGCTCTTCTACCTCCACAGCTGTACTTCCCATCACTAGTGGCCCTTTCCTTTCTCTATTCTTCTCCCCACATCAACAAAAAGTCAGCTGATGTTCAACGATGCGCTAGTGGCCTGGATAAAACTACATGGTTTCTGGGGTCTCTTCCTCTCTAAAATTCTGTAAGTCTGTAGTTCAGCCTGATCTTCACTTCCCTAACTTACTATCAAGCATTGCAAGTATTAGTCACAAAACCACTCTCACGTCCAAGGGAGGAAACCATAGAAGAAACATCTCTTTAGTCATCTTTCTTTGCTTACTCATTAATACAACCAATTAAAGGGTATAGTGCTAGACATAAATTTGCCTCCTTTGCCCAATGGGTCTTCCTAGAATGTCTGCTCTAATCCCCAGCTTCTGGCGAATAGATAGCTAATCACATAATCCTTCCTCTGCCTCCAACTAGGTGGGCACATGACCCAAAGCCTGCTGATGCATTGGTTTGTCAGGGAAAAAAAAGATTATCACTTCTGGGGCTGGAAGGTAATTCAGATCTATTTTAAACCACATTCATGATGCTAGGTAAACAGGGAAACCAGTTTATAAAGAAGCTGGAGAGTAGTGCTCATTTCCAGAGAAAATCCAGACCAGAGCTTATCTGGAGAGAGAGAATAGAAGGGAGACTATTTGAGAGTTGTCAACTTCCTTTGAGGCCTAGCTGTACTTCCTGCAAATGAGTCCCATGAGATTTCCCTATATGCTTATATGCTTCCAATAAACCCCTGTTTACCTGAGCTAATTTGAGTTGGCTTCTGTTGTTTGTGACCAAATAGACCCTGATTGAGACAAAAAGAGTTAAGACAGTATTTAGCCAGGAGTCTGAAGAAGAGACGAAGCCTGTCTTCTCTCAGTTATCCTCCCGTCAAAGAATAATTCTCAAAATATCAGAAACCTAATTTTCATGTAGATAGATAAGAAAGCACATGTCAAAATTTTATTCAACTCATGAATAAGGGAACCAGCAGGATGACAAAGCTGGTTCAAAAGAGAATATGAGAAAATGGGAACTTCTGTAGTCAGTGGGGAAAGAAAAGAATGATGAGGTAAGATTGCTAATTTAGATTCAAAACTGGCTAGTGTCTAACAGAGCAGTAAAACCTCAATATTTCGTTTGACTTCTCTACTGGACAGAAAGTAAAATCACAGCCACCTCATTAGTGTTGTAGAAGGCTGAATCAATTGTACAAACTATGTTGCATTCCCCTAGATAGTAGAAGGATCCTTGGGCAAACTTACCCAGATCAATGCTTCTCAAACTATATGAAAACACAGATTCCTGAGCCCTGCTCCAGAAATTCTGATTCAGTAGGTCTTGGGCTAAGCCCAAAAGTTTGCATTTTAACAAGTTCCCAGGTGACCCTGCTAGGCAGCATGCTACACTTTCAGCAGCATGACCCTAGATGACATTGAAACATCATGCGGTGATCCTTTGGCTTTATTTTCAAGGGTTGAATGATTTTTCTGAACTCTCCACTCAAGGTCCCCAAGGGAGATCTAAGCCTTGGATGAAGGAAGAAAAGTTGGGCAAGCAGCACTTAATATTGGCTAAAGTTATGCTTCAAAACTAAGTGAAGAACTTGAATAAACAAAGCTAGGTTCTATGGTGAATTATTTTTTCCTATGCTAGGTAGGTCTCAGTAGCATTGAATCAAAGCAAACCTTTGGTCATTTTCCCCCAAGCTTATACAGTGAAACCTGTGAGATCCAGAACTCGATGGGACTGACTTTTTTTTCTGGGTTTTGCAGTTTTCCGCCTTTGACAGGGTGTAGTCTTACCACTTTTCTGTGGCTAGTTTTAGTGGAAAATATTTGAGTTTTCTTCTCTGATAGGTTTCCACCTTATACAGGTTGGAGCTTTTGCAGATTTTACTGTATTTGAGTCTCAGGTCCTACCATTGCAATGCAAGCAAAAACTGATTCAAGCCACTTAGCCAGTGACAGAGAAAAAGAAACTAAAGGGAGGGAGAAAGCAAGTTCATTCTAAAACCCGGAGCCATGATGATCTAGACTTCCTCCTTGGGAGACCTCAGTCTGGCGCCACATTAGAGAAGAGAGCTGCTAAAGGGAGAGGAGCAGAGACGATCAGGACTTTTCCCAAAAGCAGCAGTCCTGACCTTTCTTACTATTCTGGCTCCAAGGAATAGGATTGCCAGATAAATTATAGGAAACCCAGTTAAATTTGAATTTCAGATAAAAGATGAATAATTTGTTAGTATAAGCATGTCTCAAATATTACATGGAACATTTGTTGTTGTTGTAAGCTGCCACTGAGTCATGGTGAACCCATGAACAACAGAACAAAACACTGCCTGGTCCTGCACCATCCCCATGATCGGACCACTGTGATACATTGGATATTCATTGGCTGATTTTCAGAAGTAGATCACCAGGCTTTTCTTCCTAGTCTGTCTTAGTCTGGAAGCTCTGCTGAAACAACAACATGCATGACTCCACTGACAAATGGGTGTTGGCTGCGCTGAGGTGTATTGGTCAGGAATCAAACTCAGGTCTCCTGCATGAAAGGCAAGAATTCTACCACTGAACCACCCATGCCACAGGCATTGGACATACTTATGTGTATCTGATATTAAAATTTAGCTGGTTATCTTGTATTTTCATTTGCTTAATCTCACAATCCTCCAAAGGAATCATCTCAAAAGGGCCATATCCACATGCTCTGGGCCTTTAATACAATAAACGGCAATGGGTGCCAGAAGGATAATATAATTGAATCAATTACATTGCAGCAAATTGGAGCATTTGAGCTGCTCCAAAGGGGACAGTCACCAGAGTTCCCACCACTGCCAGGGACAGGATTGCAGGCCCGGCACTGCTAGGTCTAAATTTTTCAAGAGAGGCCAGAAATTCAAGTTTTATGTGAACTCTCTCAACATTTGGATATTGGGAAGTAATTAATTTTTTTTTAAACATTGAGCAGGAGCAAGAATCTCAGCTCCCTGTAAGTTTGATCCAATTAGTGCTCTGGAATCTGGCCAAAGTAGGTCAGAACTCCTCCTCCTGGGCTATATATCTTGGTCTTAACCCCTCCTCATCCTCGAGAAAGGGATGCAAAGGGCTGGGGAAAGAAGAGGCCAATTTGTCGAAGCTGCTTGAGATAAGAGAATAACCTTAAAATTCTCCTATATGCCAGATGCCCCAGATTTTCATTCTTGCTTTGGTTAATCCAAACAAGGTTACTAGACAAGTGATAGTCAGCCCACCTGGTTGATGTACTGCTGGTCTTTACCTGCAGCCCCTCCTAGCATGAGGGTTTCAGTCACAAAATTATCTTACCATTTCCAGTACCAGTTGCCATCAAGTCCGTTATGACTCATGACAACCCCATGTGTGTCACAGTAGAACTGTGCTCCATAGGATTTTCAATGGCTGGTTGTTTTGGAAGTAGATCACCAGGACTTTCTTCTGAAGTACCTTTGAGTGGACTCAAATCACCAACCTTTCAGTTAACAGCCAGGCATGTTAACCATTTGCATCATCAAGGGACTCCAAACTGTACATACACAGTGTATAATTGATAAGTTTGACATGTGTATATACCCACAGAACAATCACAAAAATCAAGATAATGAACACGTTCATCACCCTCAAAAGCTTTCTCTTGCACCTTTGTAATTCTTCTTTTTTTCCTTTTCCAACCTCCACTCCATCCCCAGGAAACCACTGATCTGCTTTTTAATTATTTTTTGTTTTCAAGAATTTTATAAAAATGGAAATACACAGCGTGTATTTTTTTTTATCTGGCGTCTTTCACTCAGAATAATTACTATGAAATTCATCCACACTGTGGCATATATCAATAGTTTGGGGTTTTTTTTATTACTAATAGTATTCCATTGTATCTATATACCACAATTTTATACCCACTCACCTTTTAAACACAACATTTGATTGTTTCCAGTTTGGGTTATTGTAAATTAAGCTTTTGCGAACATTTGTGTAACATGTTTTTGTATAGACATGTGACTTCATTTATTATGGGTAAATACTTAGGAATGGAATGGCTGAATCATATGATGGTGGTATGCTTAACTTACAAAGAAACTGCCAAACTGTTTTCCAAAGTGGAAAGGAAGAAAGAAGCAGAAAAATACAACCTATAATAAGGAGATAAGTGAATCACTTGAAACTGATACAAATGTAGGAATGAATCAACCCAGAATTGGCACATTTATCAGAATTAGAAGAAAAGAACATTAAAACAGTTATTACAGCTCTACTTCATATGTTTAAAAGTTAAGTAGAGATAAAGAAGACAAAAAAAAGGCCGTTTAGGCCTTCTAAAGATGAAAACTACATCTGACAAAAAAATATGCTGGATAAACTTACAATTCCTTCATGTCCTTTATATTCTCACCAACAGTGTATGAGAGTTCCAGTTCCTCCACATCCTCACCAACACTTGGGCTACTTGGGCTATCTTTATCTTCTTAAATGAGCTTTGGTAGTTTGTATATTTCAAGGAATTTGTCTAAGTTGTCAAATTTATCAATATAAAGTTATTCATAATATTCCCTAATTTTCTTTTTAATATCTGTAGAATATGCAGTGATGCCACCTCTCTCATTTCTGATATTGGTAATTTATGTCTTTTCTCCTTTTTTCCTGATCATTCTTGCTAGAGATTTATCAGTTTTGTTGATCTTCTCAATGAACCAGCTTTGGTTTCATTTATTTTCTCTACTGTTTTTCTGTTTTTTATTTCTGTTCCAAACTTTATTATTTTCTTTCTTCTGTTTGCCTTGGGTTTCATTTCCTCTTCTTTTTCTAAATCTTCCCTCATCTTTATCTTTGCTTGTACAAAACATGTCTTTTTCTCTGACTGATTTTAATGTTTTCTTTTTATTAGCAATTTGATTATGATGTGCTTTGGTTTCATCTTCTTCATGTTTTTTATGCTTGGTGATTGTTGAGCTTCTTGGATCTCTGAGTTTACAGTTTTCAACAAATTTGGAAGATTTTCAGCTGTTATTTCTTAACTATTTTTTCTGTGCCCCTGCTTCTCCTTCAGAGACTGTAACTACACATTATTTTAGGTCACTGGAAGTTGGTCCCACAGCTCATTGATGCAATAGTCATTTTTTTTAATTCTTTTTTAATCCCTGTGTTTAATTTTGGATATTTTCTATTGCTATGTCTTCAAATTCACTAATCTTTTCTTCTGCATTATCTAATCTACCATTAATCCCACCCGGTGTATTTTTCATCTGTAGAAGTTCAATTTGGGCCTTTTTCTTATATCTTCTATATCTCTACTTAACTTTTCAAACATATGGAATAGAGTTATAATAACTATTTTTATGTCCTTTTCTGAAAATTCTGATAAATGTGTCAGTTCTGGGTTGTTTCATTCCTACACTTGTATCAGTTTTGGTTGGTTGATCTCCTCATTATAGGTGTTATTTTCTTGCAGGGCTTTGAACTGGTTTGAACTGATTCAGTCATGGCCGACAAAGTGAAACTGAAACAGCCCTGAATTTTTTAAATTGAGGTGAAGTGTAATGATAACCAGAACATGGAAAATTGCAGGTCAAAGCCCTGGAATGGGAAACTTGAAAGAGGGATAGTGAGCCCTTTCAGGAGCCTAATGCAGGAGATTGGATTATTGCCGACCGTGGAGAGCAAACACATTCAAAGCAGTGAGGTCAGCTGCCAGCTGTGAGAGGGTCACAGCTGTTGCCAACTCTGCCAATCAAGCGATTTGGTTGCTATGCAATGCACACGCTGCCCATGTTTTCTAAGACGGAAATTAAGATTCTAGCAGGGCTTCAACCTGTAATTTTCCCTGTTTTGGTTCCTGTTCTGGTTCACCCACATGTTAAAAATTCAGGTCCATTCAGGTTTCACTTCATCAGCCATGACTGAACTGGGCAGAACCAGTTCGAAGCCCTGTTTTCTTGCATATTTGCATGTCCAGTAATTTTGATTGAATGCCAGATATTGCCAATTTTATGTTATTAGGTACCAGATATTTTTGTATTCCTATATAGGCAGTCCCCAAGTTACGAGCATCTGACTTACAACTTGTACTTGTCCTTTAATATTATGTAAATTGCCCTCACTTTGAAACGATTGACCCAAACCCTACTCACAATCGCCTGCACTTGCAACATGTGCAGCTTTTAAATCATTGAATAGGCTTCAAGCCTTTTCTTGCACTAAAGTAAGGCTAAATAAGAACCATATGTACCTGTTCTGACTTACCTAAAAATTGTTAAAGACATACTCTGGAACAGATCTCATTCGTAACCCAGGGACTACCTGTAAATATATTTGAACTTTGGGGTGTAGTTAAGTTACTGGAAAACAGTTTGATTCTTTCGGATTTTGCTTTTAGGATTTCCTAGGCGGGACAAGAACTATATTAAGTCTAGGACTTATTATTCCTCACTGCTTAGTCAAGACCCTTCTGTGTACTCTACCCAATGCCCCATGAACTATGAAGTTTTCCATTCTAGCTGGTAGGGATAGGTGCTATTCTTTTCCTTTTATGAGTGTTGAATACTGTTTCCCCCCAGTTCTCTCTGGTGATTCTTTCCCCAGCCTTGGGTAGTTTCTTCATATATGTGCACTGATAATTATTCTGCTAAATGCTCAAGAGGAATGATCTGCAAATCTCTGCATTTATGTCTGTGTGCAGTTCTCTCCTTTCTAGTACTCTCTTCAGCAAACTCCAGCTGCCATGTCTCCACGGACTCTCAGCTCTGTCTCCGCAATGGATGTGCCACAAGGGAGTGTGCTGGGGCCTACTTGGGTTTCCCCTCCATGATCCACAGCCTGGAAACTCTCAAGGCAGTAAGATGGGGGTAATCATGGGGCTCACTTCTTTGTTTCCTGTCTCTCAGAAATCACTGCCCTTCATTGCTTTGTGTTCATTTTCTTGAAAACCATTGTTTCATACATTTTGTTCAGTTTCTTTGTTGGTTCTAGCTCCATCTTTAACAGAAGTAGAAGTTTTCCAAGAACTATTTAAAATGCTTTACATGGGATACCTTGTAACAGGACTAAGAGACAGGTACTATTATTATCTCCATTTTTCCACCGGGCAAACTGAAGCATAGAGAGGTAAAGTAGTTTGGACAAGGTCATACAGCAAGTTTATGGCAGAGTAAGGCTTATACTCAGAAGTTTTGGCCCCAGAGTGTGTGCTTTTAATCCACACTGAAGTGCTTCTCTATGAATTTGCCTTTTGGGACTGAAATGACAGCACATTTACAAAGCCAAAAATAATAAATAAATAAACTTATAATTCCTAGGGGAGTGTGTGTGTGTGTAAGTGCTATAAGGGAGGAGAGAATGTGCATGTGTGTGTATGTGGGAGAGAGTATATAATGCTGCACAAGAGAAGATGGTTCCATCAGGCAGTGTGATTTATATAGATCTTAGCTCACCTGTCAACAGCATCAAAGTAAATCACATGGCATGAATTCTTACAGACAGAAACACAATCAGATCATTTGCGTGTGCATTCAATCCCACAGGCTGATTGAAAATTTCTCAGTTCAGTCAGGGCTGAGACGGAATAGTTAATTCCTGGTAGTTATTGAGAAAATACATGATGCATTTAATATCAACTATTTCTTTAACTTGTACTGGTTATTGGCTGTGCTGGATACAAATTACATCCCAAAATCTCTCCTAAATTCAAGATAAAGTAATTGTCTTCAAGTACAAAAGAAAACAACGACTACTACTACTGTATTCAGGATCCAGAAGACTAAAGTGGGATGATTGATTCCAGAATTGGGAAATGGTACAAGCCACACATAATTGGATGAGGTTTGCTCTCTACAGAAATCCTTTTAAAAGACGGATGTCTCCCAGAACAAGTAGGGAGAAGCAGAGCCTGAAAATTGGGTCTTTAGCATGCCTGAAATTTTGGTTATATGGAGATGATCCACATGGACCCTAGAAATGAGAGGTGAAAAACTTAGTTTGTGTTCAGTCCGGTCCAGGGATAGGAGGCCCTGAAGTGCCAAAGCCAGGATTCTGGTCCACTTGGCCAGTCTATCCCTACCATGGAGATGAATACATGCCTCAGCCTCTCATTTCATGGTGAGTTGGCTATGTGTCTCATCCTTTTAACTCTGCTTGTTCTGATTCAAGTCTCTAAGAAACCTCCTGATGATGACTCAGCTTCTATAGTGAGAGATTGAAAAACGAAAACAAAAAACACAATGCTGAGCCTCTAGGCCTCTTGAATCAGTAAACTAACTTTCTAGTCTACACACCTGCTGGTTGGCATTTGGTTAGCAGGAGTCCACTTTTCTGAGTCTAATCATCTCTGGGGGCATTAACTTAAAAACATATTCTATGATGTCCCTGAGAAGGCATACTCTGTGATGTCCCTGAGAAGGCAGCATCCCTCCATAAGACCCTTCTGGGACATCCCTCCATCCTGACGCAGATGGCTTGGTGACATCACTTTCTTCTGTGATTATTTCTTGGAGGTGTCCCTACAGGGGCAAGGAATACGAGGCAGACACCTTCCTCTGCTGAAGAAAGACAAAATGATAGCAGAGAGGTCACCTGTGGATTATGGCACTCTGAGTTAAAATAACTAATCTATATTGAGTGTTAGGAGTCCCTGGGCTATTAACGAAAAGGTTGGTGGTTGGAACTCACCCAAAGGCACCTCATGAGAAAGGCCTGGTGATCTGCTTCCAAAAAATCATAGCCATGAAAATCCTATGGAGATCAGTTCTACTTTGCATACACAGGGTTGCCATGAGTTGGAATCAACTTGCAGCAATGGATTTGGTTTCATGGTTTTCATGGCACAGTACTAAATACGTCACAAATACTTTCTCTCATTTAATCTTCAAAATAATCTATAAGGCAGACAATATAAACAGGTCGCAAAAAGTAGTATGGTGCTTCCCACAATTTTTCACATCTCTGTACACATAGAAAACGATAATATTTGCACTGAACACTGGGGTTAAGTAGAGGACATCTTAAAGCTGAACATGATTGGACCTAGGAGCCTCAGCCACCTCATGCCCCTCCTGACTCCCCAAAGCCCAGAAGATGTCTATCTTAACACAGCTATAACCCATTTTGTGGCTTACAGTTGTCAAATTCTGGTGTAATAGAATCTGGAGCCTGATTTCTGTGTTCAAACTCCAGCTACTAGCTGTTACTTGACCTCTTTGTACTTCAGTTACCCCATTTGAAAACAAAGTTAGTAATAATACCAAACGCATAGGGTTACTGTGAGGATGAAATGAGATCATGAATGTAAAGCCCTTAAAATACAGGAAGCATTTGAGACATGTTAATTAGTAACATCATTCCAATTTGTTGGCACAGTGGTTAAAATGCTCAGCTGCTAACTGAAAGGTCAGTAGTTCAAACCTACCAGCCCCTCCATGGGAGAAAGATGTGCCAGTCTGCTCCTGTAAAGATTACAGCTGTGGAAACCCTAGGGGGCAATTCTACTCTGTCCTATAGGGTCATTATGAGTAGGAATCGACAGCAGTGGGTTTGGTTTGTTTGTTCATTTGTTTGGTTAAGACTTGGAGAAATAAAGCAATCTGCCAGCATCAGACAGCATGTAAGGGGTATAGCTGGGGTTCAGCCTCAAGTGGCTTGGTCCCAATGGGTAAGCAGGGCTTAATCATTAAATGAGATTGCCTAAAACATGAAGGCAGCATGGATTCACCCCACCATCTAAAATGAATTCTCAGTTGTGGCAATAAATCCGTATGTTTCCAATCACCCCAACCCCCAACCACCACCATCTTCTTCAAGGCTGACACTCATCCTGGTGGATCATTCTTCACTTCACATTCCACCTCCCTTAGCATTCCTGGCTGCCCTCGGTGCTGGAAAACCCATTACTGATAATGGCTCAAGTTATCATCTTTTGGTTCCCAGTACACAGAGTACTATTCAGTTAATGGCAGATGTGCTACTGCTACTACTTGATGCAGGTGTGTTGAACGAATGCGTGAGTCACCGAATGAATGGTGTCTTCCCTGCTGTCATTCCCAGACTGTCCAGTACCTGCCTATCCTCATGCCTAGACTGCCATGATGTTCCTGCCAGCAGCCCCCATCAGACTGAAGTCTATGATTGGACTTGGTTCCTTGTAGAACCATCTGAGCTTTGTGGCTCTGTGTGTGTGAGACAGAGAGGCAGAGACAGAGTGATGGAGAGAGAGAGAATTGGGGGGGAATACCACTATTCTCATCCAGCTGTTTGGTTTTTCTTACAAAATCAGATGTTTATAACAGGCAGCGCACTGAATGTGTTTTTCCTATCCTTATCAATGTAAACATGTCCAAAGGCTACCCATGAAACATTTCCAATTAAAGTTGTAAATAAATGTCTGAGTAGAACATTGAATGCATGTATAGAATTATACACTGAGAGGAAAGGCTAAAACTGGAATAGAAAACCAAAAAAAAAAAAAAATTACTTAGTTCTACTAAAGGGAAATGTGTTCCATCAGAGAAAGGCCATTTGGCTACCACTGACCTCTCACTTGTCCAAAGCACCCCTTTGCATTCCTAGGTGTGTCTGTAACAAAGTATCTTCAGTGGTTTGTAAAATTTTACAAACAATTCTGTTCCAGTTTTTTATTGCTGCATAGTAAACAAACAAACAAACAAACCAAAAAGTGGCTAAAAATGACTATTATTTTATCTCAAGATTCTGTGGATCAGGACTCAGAAGGAGCACAGCAGAGACACCTCGTATCTGCTCCACTATGTCTGGGTTTTACCTGAGATGACTTGAGTGACTGCAGGGCTATCTAGGTCTTGGCCCCACCCCCACCCCCACTCACTCACAGAGTTTCTCCACTTTGCTAGCTTGGACTTCCTCACAGCATGGTGGCCTCAGGTTAGTTCAACCACATTCATAGAGCAGGACTCCAAGAGAGAGTATTCTAAGAGACCAAGGCGGAAGCTGCCAGTTCTCATAAAAGCTAGGCCCAGAACTGACATTAGCATCACTTCTGCCATATTCTGTTGGTCAGTGTGGTCCCAAGTTGCTCCCAGATTCAAGAGGAGGAGGAATAGATCCCACCTCTCAAAGGGAGGAATGTCAAAGAATTTGTGGCCATCTTTAACCTGAAACATTCAATGTTTTATAAAATCGCAAAACATATCGACACAAGGGCAGTTTCTTCTTGTAACACTGGAGTATAGCCCATTGTGTCTGACTTCAAAGCTGCTGGGAAAAGTCTGATATGGGCAGGTGTTGGATCTGAAGGAGACATCATCCTGTTCAACTCACTCCTGCCTTTTCCACTGCTCTGAACTGCATGCACCACCAGAATGATTCAAAACAATACAGGGAATCAAAGTACAAACACAAAAAGGAAACAAGGAGTTTTCTTCCCAAGTTGTAAATTGGATAGTGTGAGTAAGCTCAATAAACACTATGCAGAACTTGGAGTAGAATGGACTGGAGGGACCAAAATTTTCTACCTTTTGTTTGCAGGATGTTGATTTTATTCCTCCTGGGAGGACGAGCAACCTTCCAACAGGATCTTCTGTTGTGTTTTTACTGTGTGCTTCCTTTGTAAGGACACGGAGAGGAAGTAGGTAGGGGTGTCAGGGACAGGAAGAAGAGAAACCCTATCTAGTCATTCTTCTTGTTCTCAGGCTCTGGGGTCAGGTAGACCTGGATTTGAATCCCAGCTCTGCCTGTCACCTTGGCAAGTTGCTTCATATCTCTAAATCTCAGTGTCTTCATCTGTAAAACAGGGGAGCATTACTGGCCTTGTGGAATGTTAGGAGGAATTAATTAGATCATATTGGAAAATGCCTATTAAGCAATTAGCACAAGACTTGGCATAGAAAGGACCCCTGGTGGCACAGTGGTTAAGAGCTCAGCAGCCTTTGGAAACCCTATGGGGCAGTTCTACTCTGTCCTATAGGGTCGTTGTGAGTCAGAATGAACTCAACAGCAACAGGTTTGGTTTGGCAGAAGTTCTCAATGCATGTTCATTATTATGGTCGTCATTCTCATCCTTATCATTGTCACCACCAGGACCCTGTTATTCAATATAAAATCTAAATGAACTGACCAATATGGAAATTGTGGATAACTTTAGGAGTTCGAATTACAGGTGATTCTTATTTTCTAACTCTATCTAGAATGAACATGCATTTATTTTTCTCATCATAATATACGTATATATATATATATATATATATATATACACATATATGTTATTTTTAAAAGTTTATCAATGTCCTTTTGGGATTCCCATCAGTTCATGCGATTAAAGCTCTCTTTCTATTTCTCACCTCCCCTGACAAGAGAAGGGATACTACACAGGCTATAAGCACCCAGAGCAGAGGGTTATTAATAGCTTCTTCCTTAATGGTCATCCTAGGAGTGTGGATGCTGCAGAAAACAAAACACCCCACCTCCACCCCCATCCTGATGCATTCCAGATTTGGTCACAGCAAAATGGGGTCCACAGAAACACAGGCTCCAGGCTGCCTTGTTCACTCCCAAATGCAGAGCAAGGACACCTGACCCAACCAGGGCCAGAACTAGAGTGAGGCAAGTGAGGCACCTAGGGAGTAAAATTTAAGGAGGCTCTCACTCTCAGCATCATGCAAATACCAACCATGCACTTACATGACCCTGACAGTGCCTCCTTAAATTTTGTACCCTAGGCACCTCACTCACTTCACCTTAGTCCTGGCCCTGATTCCCAACCATCACCATATCCAGGAAAACAGCCAGGACCCCAGCAGCCTCCCACCCCACCCCTCCACAATCCCTGAAAGAGAAAGGTTCATAATACAGTTCTTTGTTGCAGGGGTACTGCCTAGACACTTAAGGAAAAAGCTACAGTCCAAATAGCTGAAGTTGGATGCACTGGTGGGAGCAAGGCCCCCTTGGGCTCCAACCCATGAGGAGGACAGGGTTGACATATCTCCTCCAGCTTCTGGGGTTGTGGTGCCCTCCGGCACAGTCGTCCTGTCCCCCAGACTACACAGTGCGTGCCTTCTCTCTGCCCACGAGGTTTTGCAGGGGGACTCCTGGGGCCAAACCAAATTACTCTTCTTGCCAGCAGCTGAGCTTATGTGAAGTTACTTCACAAGGGGGTGTAGGACCCAATCGATGCTGACCTCCTCTCCCCAATTATCTACAGAAATCCTACTCTCTCTCAGCTATACAAAAGCCTGTGGTATTATTATTGCCTCCAGAGCATCACAGACAACCCCCACCCCATCCCAGCTCTCCTCTGCATGCCAGGACAGCAGCCCCCCTCCAGGAGCCCACAGGTACCAGAGCAGTCCTTCTGGATTATTCCATGGTCTTTTTGGTTTGTGTAGGTCAGTATAATTTTTAGTGTTGAAAACGGTGGATGACTAATTTCTGCTAATGATTTTCTGCCTTGCTCCTAGACTCCTTTCTGTAACTCCAACCACAATTTCAGCATTAAATGATTCAGTGCTTCACTCGTTGGCCTAAGGAATTCACCACCTGGTTTATCTATTTGGCTAACTGAGACCTCCCTTTATCCTCAGTTCCAGATTCCCTCTCTTCTTCTCTGACATTTAGTGTTTCTGAGTCTTCTCTTCTGGCTCCCAGCACTGCCCAGTTTCCTGCCCCCACTGGGCCCCTTTACCCTCCCTCCCAGAGTCAAAAAGAGTAGGAATAATAAAAAGAAAGCCTGGTTCTTCTGTCTTTGGCATGCCTCATGTATCCTTGTCAATAACTAGCAATTTAACAGGTGTCACTTAGTAAAGATCCTCTTTACCAAGTCTGCTTCTCCCAGCTGGGTTCCCTGCAGGGCCTTTGACAGATGCATGCAAGATTTTGTCATATCTCCTGGCTGGTTTCAACTGAGCAACATTTTGTTCTGTTGTACATAAGGTGGCCAAGAGTCGGAGCTGACTCGACAGCAACAACAACAGCAAAGAGTGAAATAGCCCAAGGCAGTCCTGCCTCACCTTCCCTCAGCAATCGGTGCATTTTGAGAGCCAGAATCATCGTCTAAAAAGTCATCTCCTTTCTCTCACACTCAGGCCCCCAGATACATGTAGCTTAGCTGGTAACTAAAAGATATAGACTCTCCATTGATAATATTTACAGAGGAGAATTAGCACCTGACACCAACACACATTATTCTGACTCTTGGGACAATCTGAGTCAAAGTCTTCTTTTTTCCACTTGCTTGTGTTTGTCCGTAAGGCAAAAAGAAAACCTGATGAGTAATGGAGAATCTAAGCGTGTGTTCAAAGCTTCCATTGGTGTCCTCTACCCACAGCATGAAAGGTCACTGGTAACAGAGATGGTTAAAGCATGACCTAAACTGGTATCTTGCCAGAGACTATGAATATTATTTTGAGATGATCATCATGTCAGTCATTTAAAATTGGCAATGTATTTGGTTTCATTAACTCCAAATCAAGCTGAGCCATCTCTAAATCGTTTTTCCTCAGGAAAGAAACTCAGTGTCTCAGGTAAAAAAACTAAAGAAGATTTTTGTGGATGAAGAAATGTCCCTGGGTCTGGGGACTATGGTTTCAGGGGACATCTAGGTCAATTGGCATAACAAAGTTCTTTAAGAAAATGTCCTGCATCTCACTTTGGTGAATGGCGTCTGGGGCCTTAAAAGCTTTCAAGCAGCCATCTAAGATGCATCAATTGGTTCAAACCCACCTGAAGCAAAGGAGAATGAAGAACACCAAAGACACAAAGAAAATATTAGCCCAAGAGACAGAAAGGACCACACAAACCAGAGACTGCATCAGCCAGAGACCAGAAGAACTAGATGGTGCCCCACTACCACCAATGACCACCCTGACAGGGAATACAGCAGAGAGTCCCTGATGGAGCAAGAGAAAAGTGGGGTGCAGAACTCAAATTCTAGTAAAAAGACCAGACTTAATGGTCTGACTGAGACTGGAGGGACCCCGGAAGACATGCCCCCTGGACTCTCTGTTAGCCCAAAACTGAAACCATTCTGGGCAGCTCCTGTCCGGAGATGAGATGAGAAGGCAAAAAGGGACAGGAGCTGGTTGAATGGACGCAGGGAATCTGGGGTGGAAAGGAGGCGTGTGCTGTCACATTATAGGGAGAGCAGCTAGGGTCACATAACAATGTGTGTACAAATTTTTGCATGAGAAACTAACTTGAACTGTAAACTTTCACTTAAAGCACAATAAAAAAAAAGAAAGAAAGAAAAGAAATGTCCCTGGACAGGAAAGTAAAAACAGACCATGCTTATATGACACTGAATAAAGGGTTAGAAAGGGCCAAATCTATCTGGAGCGGTGACTATGTAGAGTCCACTGATGTCAGACTTTGCCTGAAGCAGCTGAATTTAGTGATATTTTCACCTCGTAACTATTCATTTCTGGACCATTAAGAAAAGCTGAGTCAGTGTGCCTCCATGCACCCTCTTCTTCTAGGTTCTGCTTACTTGGCCCACTGTAGATGACTCAGCATTTATTAATCTACTGGCTCATTCCACAAACATTTATTGAGTACCTAATCCTTTTATAACTCTACTTTGGGCCCAGGAGAAAGGCAAATGCGAAACAAAGCTAGCCTCTACTCTCAAAGATCTTAGGGTAATCCAGGAGATAGATAAATGCACAAACAACTAGAAGGTAAGAAAGAAGGTTGTCAATTTTACTAAAGAGATATAAGAATCTGCAAAAGAAGCAATTAACTCTGGTGAGGTGATGTTTAAGGAGCCCCGTGGCACAGTAGTTAAGTGCTGGACTGCTAACTAAAAGGTCGGCAGTTCGAACCCACCAGCAGATCCTTGGGAGTAAGATACGGCAGTCTGCTCCTGTCAAGATTACAGCCTTGGAAACCCTGTGGGGCAGTTCTTCTCTGCCCTATAGGGTCGCTATGAGTCGGAAATGACTCGACTGCAGTGGGTTTTGTTTTTGATTTGGAGGTGATGTTTAGGTCCCTGGGTGGCACAAACAATTTGTGCTGAACTACTAACTGCAAAGCTAGCAGTTCGAACCCACCCAGCAGCAGCATGGAAGAAAGACCTGGTGATCTGTTTCCATAAAGATTACAGCCAAGAAAACCCTATGGAGCAGTTGTACTGTGTAACACATGGGGTTGCCATGGGTTGGAATTGACTGGACAGCAACAAGTTTTGCTTTGTTTTTTAAGTGATGTTTATTTTGACCTAAGTCAAGTTAGAGTTAGTTGTCTAACAGAAGCACAGTGATTTTCCAGCAGGGAGTTATAGTATGCCATGCTTCCCAAGCCCTGGTGTTTTCAATCACCTCATATGTGTGTGAAAACTGGACAATGAATAAGGAAGACTGAAGAAGAATCAATGCCTTTGAATTATGGTGTTGGAGAAGAATGTTGAATGTATCATGGACTGCCAAAAGAACAAACAAATCTGTCTTGGAAGAAGTACAGCCAGAATGCTCCTTAGAAGGGAGGATGACAAGACTTCACCTCACACACTTTAGACATGTTATCAGGAGGGACCAGTCCCTGGAGAAGGACATCATACTTGGTAGAGTAGAGGGTCAGCAAAAAAGATGAAGACCCTCAACAAGATGAATTGACACAGTGGCTGCAACAGTGGGCTCAAGCGTAACAACGATCACGAGGATGGTAAAGGACTGGACAGTGTTTCGTTCTGTTGTACATAGGGTCGCTATGAGTTGGAACCAACTGGACAGCACCTAAGAACGACATGTTTCCCAAACTCATGTTGATGGCACATGGTGCCTTCATTTGTAGAAAACCGGTGACTATCTCACTGAACTCAGTTTAGAAATGCTGAGGGAAGACATCTAGTGTGCAGAGAAGGATATGTTTGGAAAGGGAGGTTGGGGTGAGATGGGAAAGTGCCTTGAAATTTCCTGCTCCAAGGAAACTAGCTTAGCCTTCTTTGCTGCATTTGGGCTTCTCTGAGGCAGAAGTGTTTGCCTGGTCAGGGTCTGCTGGTGTGTTTTGCATAAGGCAGAATGGTTCCTCAGGGATTAACCCAGCCTGAACACATAGGGAGGAACCCTCACAAGAGCCTTTGTTTCCTTTACCCAGTAAGTGTGCTCACTCTCATGCCAATGAGTGCAAAACAAGTGCTTGGAGCCAAAATGTACCAACAACACATTGTAAAGGCAAAACCACAGTATCCCTATGTGCTAAGGAAGTTCATCCATAAAGGACATGTTTCTTGTTTACAAACCCCAAACATGTCCATCATGATGCGGAATAAAAATAGTTCAAGGATTTTTTTAAAAAAGCACTCTACCCTTTGAAGAAGGAATACATGTTCCAGATAATAAAAAGTAACATTTGGCAGAATATTTTTTATGAAGTTGGTTCATGAATTTTGGTTACAATCCAAACACATTTTAAAAATTTGAGCTGTGTCGAAATACGCCTGATTGAGTAATAGGCCACTTGAGAAGAATGGCCATCTTGGGACCAGTTTCCACCAATCGTCTTAATAACTAACATTTGTGTAGTGTTTGCAATTTATATAGTACTTTTCAGATTCCCTGCTGGGAATTTGCATTTCCACCCCCAGATATACTGAATCAGAATCTACATTTTAACAAGATCCCCAGGTGATTCTTATGTATAACTTCCTGGGAACTTGTCAGGAATGCAAATTCTCAGCAGGGGTTCAAACCAGAATGAATCAATTCGAAGCCCTGGTACTTTTACATTCATAACCTCAGTTAATCCTCCCAGTGATCCTATTAGGTAGGTAACCTGTTACCATCAAGTTGATTCTGACTCATGGTGACCCCTTGTGACAGAGTAGAACTGCACCATAGGGTTTTCTTGGCTGTAATCTTTACAGAAACCGATCACCAGGCCTTTCCTCCATGGCCCCATTGGGTGGGTTCGAACTGCCAACCTTTAGGTTAGTAGCCAAATACAAACCTCTTGAGCCACCAGCACATCTATTATTCCCATTTGACAGATGAGAAAACTGAGACTTGGAGAGGTGGTGATGTGCTGCCTGAGTGAGGTGCATAGCTAGGGAGTATCTGCTAGTGAGCATCAGACTTGACCCTGGCCGTCTAGCTCCAGGATTCTTTCCACTTCCCATGCTATCTCCTCAGATAAGAGACAGCTGCTTTAAGTATCAGACATTCCCAAAGTACAAGAAATCTCTCAACCCTCTTATTAATCCAATTATTTATTCATTCTTTTGTCTAGTAAACAAACCCTCAGGAAGTGTGTGGAAAGAAGACATGCATACTCCCTGTCCTGTTCAAGTTCACAGTCAACTGGAAAAGACACACAACTAAACAAGCATTAATAACAGTATGGTTATGCTGTGACAGGGCAGCCATGGGAGTTACTGCCCTTGAAAACACCACTGCACCTGTTGTCTGCACCACTCAACTGTCCCTGGGCTTCACTGCCTTTTATATAATAGTAACAATTATCATTTCCTAAGTGCCCCTACGTGCTAGGCAGTGCATTTGGTTTAGACACATCCTTTCATTAAATTTCTACTATGACTCCTTTGAAGTAGATATTAGGACACTGCTTTATAGAAGAGGATGCTGGAGCTCAGAGAGATTGAATAACTTGTGGTATTAGCTGTGTATGGCCATGTATCAAATTACTACAAAATTTACGGGCTTAAAACAACATTTATTATCTCACAGTTTCTGTGAGTCAGGAGTCTGGACATGGCTTAGTGGGGTCTTCTGGCTCAGGGTCTCTCAGGCTGCAAGCAAGTTATCAGCTGGGGCTGCAGACATGTCCAGGCTCAGCTGAAGGATAATCTGCTTCCAAGCCCACACATGGGCCATTGGACTAAAAGCCCCAGTTCCTTGCTGGCTGTTGATTGGAGACGGCCCTCAATTCCTTGTCACATGGGCCTCTCCATAGGACAGATCACAACATGGTAGCTTGCTTCATCAGTCAGAGAAAGAGCACAAGTAAGACAGAAGTCACAGTTTTTTATAACCTGTTCTCCAAAGTGACATCACATCCCTTGTGCCATATTCTATTCATTAGAAGGAAGTCAGTAGGTCCAGCCCACACAAAAGGAGTTGCAGCTACACAGGGAGTAAATATCAGGAGGTGGGATCATTGGAAATCATTTTAGAAGCAGCCTACCACACTTGCCAACACTTCGTTTGTATTGTATCCAGAACCCAAACTCACGTCTGTCTCACTTGTAAAATCCGTGCTCAACACACCAAGTGACACAGCCTCACAGGTTTCCAATATGTACATAGTTAATCATATTATGATTTAAAAAGCACTATTACAGGAGCCCTAGTGGTGCAGTGGTTAAGCACTCAGCTGTGAACCAAAAGGTCGGTGGTTTGAATCCACCAACCACTCCGTGGGAGAAAGATGTGGCAGTCTGCTTCTGTAAAGCTTCACAGCCTTGGAAACCCTCCTAGGGACAGTTCTACTCTGTCCTATAGGGTCACTATGAGTCAGAATCAACTCAGTGGCAATGGATTTAGTTTTTTTGGTTTTTTTAATCATATTATGATTTTCAAAGTACAGACAGAATGCTCCTTAGGATGGTGAGACTTTGTCTCACATACTTTGGACATGATATCAGGAAGGACCAGTCCCTGGAGAAGGACATCATGCTTGGTAAAGCAGAAGATCAGTGAAAAAGAGGAAGACCCTCAACAAAATGAACTGACACAGTGGCTGCAACGATGGGCTCAAACATAACAACAATTGTGAGGATGGCACAGGACTGGGCAGTGTTTTGTTCTATTGTGCATAGGGTGACAATGAGTCAGAACTGACTTGATGGCACCTAACAACAACGTTACATATATAACTTGTTTCGTTCAAGTTACACAAGGACAGGTATTTTAATTCTCCTTTTATAAAAGAGAAAAGTGAAACTCATGGAGCGTAAATGACTGAAATGACTCATGGACTTTAAACAACTTGCTCAAACTTACCCCAGATGGAATCTGAATGCAGGTTTTTCCCTCCAAATCCTGAGAAGCCCAATACAGGAA
Organism: Trichechus manatus latirostris; assembly: GCF_000243295.1. Taxonomy (NCBI): domain Eukaryota; kingdom Metazoa; phylum Chordata; class Mammalia; order Sirenia; family Trichechidae; genus Trichechus; species Trichechus manatus. Next base: position 20,807,922 of record NW_004443945.1, on the reverse strand, counting down.
CTGTAGTGTGTCACTGATCTCCACCCGTTACCTGTGAATCCCTCATATTTGACTCCCAAGCCCCATCCACCCAAGGGAGGCAGTGTCAGAGGATCTTAAAGCCCCCGACTCAGGCTCTCACAGCTGCCCAGTGTAACTGCTGCTCCAGGGCCACCATGATGGTAAGATTGGGAATGAGGTAAGAGGTGCTCCAAGAACTTGGGGATGGCTCTGCATGTTGGACACACATCTCACTGTCCTACGCTTGGATCACGAGGTGGATTTTGCAAAGAGTTAAGGTGGAAAGATGTCCACTCCATTTGCAAGGGGAACACCAATCTTACTTTCATTCTCTGAAAATAGTTCTGCCCCTCTTCCCTTCTTCTCTCCCCAGCTACAACCAATCACTATGACTCTTACCCTTTGTTGCCTGGTCAACAGCAACAGTCTCCTTACTAGGTGGTCTCCCTGCCTCTAGTCTCCACCCCCTAAATCCTTTCTCCACAGCATCTAGCGTGAGTTTTCTAAACTCATATCAGGTCTTGAAACTCTCCTGCCTAAATATCTTCAACTGTTTCCCATTGCTCTTTGCATAAAGCACACATTCCTTATCATAGGAGACAAGGCCCTGCTTGATCTTACCCCTCTCTTTTTCTTCACAGCCTCGGCTCTCACCAAACTCCCATCTCACTTCTGCAGCAGTCACACTGACTTGGCATGGCCAGTGTCTCACATGTGCCATGCAAGCTGTCATTATCTGGCTGTTTCTGCTTTTTCCTAACCCCTTCTACCCTCTTCCTAGTCAAGACTTCCAACTCCTCCTTCAGATGTCCATTCCTCATGAAAGCTTTCTCTGACTGATCCCAAGTCTGGATTGGGTGTACTTACTTTGTCATCCCATAGAACACATTGTGGTGTCCTACTGTCTTGTTATTGTCTGGTCAGTGCCAGAAGGACAAAACCTGAATTTGCCTTGTCTGTTGTATCCACCATGACCAGCATAGCATCAGGACCAGAGTAGGGACTTAACAAAAATTTGCTGAATGAATGCAATCCCTGATCCCATGTTCCTGGGATTAAAGACATCTAATTGCTTACTCATTAACTCACAGGTCATTTAATGTCCTTTAGTCTTGATGCCTCTAGGAAGATTGTCCAGTCACTGGTGGGAGGCCATACACGGCTTGAAGTACCCTATTCATTCATTTGTTCTGTCAACAAACATTTGTGCCAGGCATTGCTGGGTGCTGGAACTGAGTCAAAGATGAGGTAGGCACATAAGAGTCCATATCAAAATGAGCTTGGAGCTTGTGCTATTCCAGAGAGTTCCTCAGAGGAATAAAAGGCTCATGTTTATAAAGTACCTTAATAAAAACATTATGTCAGTCCTTAGTATTACTACTATTCTTTCTCAAATAAATCTAATTTTTACTCACTGTGGCATTACCAGCCTATTCTGGAATGTTAGAATCATCTGTCATTTCATTTTGTTTTGTCGTTTAGGTGTTTGAGGTTATGTGGCCAGTAGCTAGCAACTCCCCCACTGAATTAATGACAGCATATACACCAGCTGCACCATTATTGCTTAGATTTTTTTTTCAGGTGATAGTAATTTAGGAGTTACCAGAGCCCTGGTGGCTCAGTGGTAAAGAGCTTGGTTGCTAACCAAAAGGTCAGCAGTTCGAATCCACCAGCCGTTCCTTGGAAACCCCATGGGACAGGTCTACTGTGTCCTATAGGGTTGCTATGAGTTGCAATCAACTCAATGGCAACGAGTTTGGTTTTTTTGGTTTGGTAAAAAAGTAATATAGATGGGAAAATTTTAGAAATCTATAGCAGTGATGGTTGCACATCATGATGAATGTAATTAAGGCCACTGAATCACACACGTAAAAAATGTTGAAATGGCAAATGTTTTGCTATATATTTTTAAAAAGTAATATAGGTCAAACGAAGGATACTTTAACATTTTATAACCTTTTCTCCATTCTCTTCTAGTTAAAAAATAAAAAGTCTTCTCAGAGGTTTGGGGGTTTGTGAGCGTCTCAAGGATTTTAAGCCATCATCATTAAAGTGTGTACAGTTAAGACTCCAGGCTGCCTTCACTCATGGGAGCAGAGGAAAGGCCCTGGCAGGATGAGACTGATTTTTGTCTTTTCCAATAGGTACATTTATTTATTCATTTATCTATTTATTCTCTCACTAGTTCTAATATCAATCCCATCCCACTGCCATCAAGTCAATTTCAACTCATGGTGAACCTGTAGGACAAAGTAGAACTGCCCCATCGGGTTTCCAAGGCTGTAACCTTTATGGAAGCAGACTGCCACATCTTCCTCCCTTGGAGCGGCTGGTGGGTTGAAACTGTAAATCTCTAGGTTAGCAGTGGAGCGCTTTAACTACTGTACCACTAGGGTTCCTTTCTGATGCCAATAATAGTATTGATTTTATAGCATTTATTCAGTACTTACTATGGTTAAGAGCTTGGCTGCTAACCAAATGGTCGGCAGTTCCAATCTACCTGCCGCTCCTTGGAAACTCTGGGGCAGTTCTACTCTGTCCTATAGAGTCACTATGAGTTGGAATTGACTCCATGGCAATGGGCACTATATGCTAGGGACTATATTAAATGCTTTCTACTGAATGCTCATAAAAGCCTTATAAAATAGGAACTCTTATTATTCCCGCTTTACAGATGAGGATACTGAGATTTAACAAGGTCATAGCTAAGTTAGCCAAGGTCAGATAAGTTAGCCACAGTCACACAGTGTTAAGTGATCGGGCAGGAATTCCCCCTCCGGTCAGTCTGACACGAGATATCATACTCTCTATCATTGCACTTAATTACAATAAGTTGTTGAGAAGACTTACAAAACTACATTCAGCGCACAAGGTAACACATTAGTAAAGAGATAAAGAGGAAAAAATAGGTAGAAATAAAGTTGGAATTAGTATACAAAATATATACCCACAGAGTCCTGTGCACTGTCTAGAAGAAAGTGGCAAATTTGGTTTATATTTTCCAGCCATCAAAGAGAGAAGTGTGTTCATTTACATGCTTTGCAATATCCATAAAATCAAAGCCAAACTAGGCGCTAAGGAAATATATATACATATATATATATATATACATATATATATATATATGTCCTGGTACTTAAACATAACAGAATATTCCTCACTTGAGCCTCTTTAAAAAAGTCAGTGTGATGTAATGATTGACAGATTGTGGTCCTCAACAGCATCCCTGCAGCAAATTCAACAACGATTCTGTGGAGCTGTTTCATAGATTCATTTATAACACATCTCAGGGTAGTGAAATGGCTTAACATCAAAGCTCAGGTTAAAAGAGCAAAAACCCAGATTTTTACAGCTTCCCAATAGCCTGGCTGAGTTCCAGGAGGCACAGCGCTATAAACACTAAGGCTGAGCCCGGAGGTTTACTCTCTGATACAAATCTGGAGTGCAGGCATTCCATAGCACTGGTTAAACGCAAGCCTATGTACTTCCATCATATGTGGCACAAATGGTTTGCGCTTGACCGTTAACCTAAAGGTTGGCGGTTCAAACCCACCCAGTGGTACCTCAGAAGAAAAGGCCTGTTTATCTGCTTCTGTTAAGATATCCTCATTGCTGTTGAGTCAATTCCAAATTATAGTGACCCTGCAGGACAGAGTAGAACTGCCCCCATACAGTTTCCAAGGCTGTAGATCTTTACAGAAGCAGACTGCCACATCTTTCTCCTGCAGAGTGGCTGGTGGGTTTGAACTACTGACCTTTCAGTTAGCAGCTGAGGGTTTAACCATTGTGCCACCAGGGCTACCTGTTAGGATATAACCAAGAAAACCCTATTGTGCAGTTCTACTCTGTAACACATGGGGTCGCCATAAATTGGAAGCAAGTAGACAGCAAGTACCGACAACATGTACTTCCATAGGATGTCTATGTACTGACACCCGTTCATGGAGCATAAGGTTTCTAGGACAGGCACCTGATAGGTGGGCTCCTACCCACCTCTGCACAGAGCCAGACACAAGGAAGCCAGCAAGGCAGAGCTTAGATTCCCTCAGAAAATGATTCCGGGTGCATCAGAGTAATGTGGATGACTAAGTTTCCAAAATCTTACTCCATAGAGCACGGCTGTGATCATTTCTGTCTGGAAAATTTTTAATCAGCTGGGACCCAACGTCAGACAGAGTCATTAAAAAAAAATAAACTGATTAAAGCAGACCTTGAACATCTAGCTTTAAGCAATGTCACTTTTTGGTAAGCCCTCCCAAGAAAAACCAGTAACTAAATACATTGACTTATTGTAGAAGGTTGTTGGGATAAACTTGTCAGATGGTGGAAGATGGTTAAGATAGATTAATGTGACTCAACCCCAGCATCTTGAACATTTTTTTTTTTTTAAAAAGCAACTGTCAGAGTCCAGGCCTGGTGTCATAGAGCCAATACAACACCATTGCTGATGATTTCTCCACCAGTCTCCATAGTGGCTATATCAAACCTTCTCCACTCTCGCCAAACCTCCTCCACTTCTTTTACCCCCTCCTCCTTATGCATTTATTTTTCCATTCATTGTTTCTTTGAATAGATATTTATTGGGTGTCTATCATGTTTCAGACACTGTGCGAAGCAGGGGGAGTATACAGTGAAAAGACAGACATGGTGCCTGCTCTAAAGGGACTTACAAGCTACTAGAAAATGCTCTCAGCAGATCACCTCATCTGCTCTTTGACAGGAGAATTAGAAGACAAACTCCAACTTGCTGCCACCAGACTAACATGATACGCTTTCCTTTTCTCTTCCTTTTTTGTACAATGGGAAGAGTGATTATCCCTCTACCTACAACTAATCCTTAAACCAATGCTCCAAGGCCCCTTGCCTCCCAACTTGTGAGGCTCCTCTTTCTATACATTACCTCTCTCTTTTAAATCACCACTCTTTCTCTTTCCAATATCTTTTCTCCATCAGCATTAAACAGTCGTAGGTCCATTCCATCTTAAAACAATAATAATTCTCCTAAGCTACTGCCCTAATTTTTCCCCTTCACAGTCAAACTCCTTTGAAGAGCTGTCTGCATTCACGTCTCTACTTCCTTACTTCCCAGTCTCCCAAACACCCACTTTAATTTCTATAGCCCATCCCCAACTTCACTGTAACTACTCTCAATAAACCCAATGGACATTTCATAGCTCTTACCTTACTTGACCTCTCTGTAGGATTTGACGTTGTTGGCTACTCCTTCCTTTTTGAAATATTATTTACTTACTTTCCATAATACTACACTCTTTCAGCATTTCTTCCGTCTCTCTGTGGTATACAGAACTCAAAGGCTGTCCAGTCAAGATTCTCATGCCCTGGCAATTCAATCAAACACTAATCTAGGTGCTGCAGTGAAAGGACTTTACAGATGGAAGTAAGGTTACTAATCAGCTGACCTTAAGATATGGAGAGCACCCTGGATTATCCAGGTAGGCCCAATGTAATCACATCAGCCTTAAAGGCAGAAGAGAAAGAAGAGTCAATTAGAGAGATGTGGCAGAAGACGCAAGAGAGGTGAGGCAGAAGAAAAGAGCAGAGGGATTCAAAGCATAAAAAGAACTCAGGCTGCCATTGCTGACTTTGAAGGCAGCCATGAGCCAGTGAATATGAGTGGCCTCTAGAAGCTGAGAAAAATGACCCCAAGTCAACAGCCAGCAAGGAAATAAGGACCTCAGTTCTCTGTTGGCTTAGAACTGAATTCTGCCAACAATGTGAATGAGCCTAGAAATAGATTCTCTCCTAGAACTTCCAGAAAGGGACACAGACCTGCTGACATCTTGTTTTTTGCCTTGTGAGACACTAAGCAGAACTAGCTGAGCCAAACTCCTGACTCACCAAAACTGAGAGATAATAAATGGATGCTGTTTTAAAATGCTAAATTTTGTAATTTGTTATGGCAGTATCAGGAAATGAATACACTCTAACTGTTCCTTCTGTGCCCCTTTGTGGATCCCTCTTCCTCTACCTATCCCTTAAACATTGCTTCTCTTTCTACTCATTTTTCCTGAGTAATACCATTTTTGTCCATTTCTTCAATTTCTGTCTATATGTTACTAACTCTCTAAGCCATATCTCTATTTTAGGTATCTTTGCTAAGTTCTAAACCCATTGACCCAGATGACTTCTGGATGTCCCAGAGGCACGTGAAACTCAACATGTCCATAACTGAACTTATTATCTGCTCTTCAACCTACTTGTACTGCTATGATCTCTATCTACAAGGAATGGTGTCACCATTTGCCCAGCTGCTGAAGTTGAAACATAAACCTCATCCTTGTCTCCTCCCTCTTCTTTTAATGCTGCATCCAATCCCCAAGTCCTATCTTTCCAACTCTTAATTTTCTCTAATTAGTCTACTTCTCTCCATTTCCCCAGTACAAGCCACCATCATCTCTCATCCACGCTACTGCAAAAGCTTTTTACTGGCATCCTTGTCTCCAGTCCATTCTCCTAGCTACTCCAGAGATAAAATATAATTCCAGAGATAAAATTCCTATTTGTAGAGAGAATAGAATAGAATGGATATGACTGAAGACCAAGATACCATTCTGAAGGATAAGGTCAAAGAAATCATTCATAACTTGGGCAAAAAGATGAAGAAGTGGAAAATATGAGGCAAAAAATGAGAGACATGGAAGACCAATTCATGAGGTCTAACATTGCCTATTATTTTTTAAAAGGTGGGAGGGTCTGAGTTCCGGCAAAATGGCACTCTAGGCAGAAGCACCACGCCGTCCTTCCACAGCAAAGATCCGAAAAACTAAGCTGAACAGAGAATACAACAATCCTGAAACCCTAAAACATCAAATGAAGAGATAAAGAACTCAGCCAAGCACCAAATG
>NW_004443945.1:20799063-20800446 GCF_000243295.1 Trichechus manatus latirostris | reverse complement strand
CTGCTTCTTTTCATTTCTTACTTGCCTCTCGCCACCTCCCTCTCCCTTTGCTCAAGTACCTGGCTCCGTGCGGCATCTTTGCTTCTTCCTGAAGGGCTACAGAGCTCCGTTCGAGTGTGGAGCTGCTTCCCGGTTTGGGCTACTGCGCTGGTGGGATCCTGAGGCTTTTGTTCATTTGTTTGTTTCTTTTCTTTTCCTTTTCATGAGTTGGGAGCCGTTTCTGGCCAGGCTTAGCTGTGTGGCAGGGGACTCCCCTTTGGCTTCCACAGACGTGCAGAGGGATCCCTGAGAGCATTTCTTTTTACGTTGGTTTTTTTTTTTTTTCTTTCTTTTTCTTTTTTTCTGTTTCTTTGGGGGCCTTTCTAGTTTTGTTTTGTTTTTTCTTAATTTGTTTGTTTTCTTTTTCCTCTCTCTCCCTTTTTGTCTTTCTTCATTGCTCAGGTTCTCATTTCTCTATATCTTCCTTCTCTTTCTGTTCCCTGAATACCTGGCGTTGTATACATCTATGCCTTCTAGCCAGGCTGTACTGCAACACCTGAGAGCGACTTCCCCAGACCTTATAGCTCCGCCGGTGGGATCCCTGGGAACTTTGTGGTTCTTTAACCTTTCTGATTCTTATTTATTCATTCTTTTCTTTTCTTCCTGCTCCCCTTTCTGTTTTTCTCCATTTAATAATCTCTCAACTCTCCACTCCAACGGCAAGCTCCCCTAGCATTCTTTTTTGTTTGTTTCTATGTTTTTGGCTCCTGTTCCTCTCTCCTCGCACCCAAATCCATCTTAGCTCCGCACAAAACAATCTCCCTGCTGCATCCTGCCTACATGCACCGTGTGCTTGACATCACACCACCAAGCAGCACAGGCACAGCATACTGGAACCTGCCCTGCACTGATTACCGACCCACTCTGGTGGCTGTAATAAGTGCCACAAACAACCCGTCCCAGTAACTCCTCTTCAGCTAGACCTGCCCTTCCATACCATATCTGAGTGACTGACCCTACCAGTTGAAGAAGGAGGCGAAAAGTATTGTGCCCACAGACGAGCAAACAACAAAGAACACACAGTCTGCCTGCTCAGACATAGTCAAATTTTTATTAAAAAAAAGGGATGAAACAAACAAATCTACAATCAATAAACGAGAAAAATAACTACTGAATGCCCCGAAGACAGCAGACAATAATAAAACATTTACAAAAACAGAACAGGATGGTTCCACTAGGCATCCAAAATAAAACACCAGATGACTCTCCTCTGGAAGAAAATGCCCTAGAACGACCTGATAGGGAATTCAAATCTCTACTACTCAGAATTCTCCAAGAGCTGAGGCAAAAAGCTGACAAACATGAGGAAAAAATAGACAAATTCATGGAAAATACGGACAAAAA
>NW_004443945.1:20769343-20793011 GCF_000243295.1 Trichechus manatus latirostris | reverse complement strand
TGTTAACCAATGTCATAAAACAACATGTGTACTTCTGTTTCATGAGAAACTATTTGTTCTGTAAGCCTTCACCTGAAGTACAATAAAAATAAAAAATAAAAAATAAAATAATACTGTCCACACAGAAAGAAAAAAATAAAAAATAAAAAGGTGGGAGCCTGAAGTAATTTTTTTAATAGAAGAAAGCATCCCAGAGTTCTAGAAATAAATTTCTAAGTGCATATCATGGTTAAGGTTGTGTGTCAACTTGGCTGGGCCATTATTCTCAGTGGCTTGGAAGTTATGATGTAGCTTGGCAGCTTTTTAAATGATGTAATCACCTCCATAATGAGATCTGATATAATGTAATCACTTCCATGATGATATCTGTTATAAGCAGTCAATCAATTGAAAGAGAATTTCCTTGGGGGTGTGGCCTGCATCCAATATGGGTGGACTTTCTGGTAAAGCTTGCTGGCTTTTGCCCACTCTGGATCCTGCAGCTGGCTCCTGTTCATCTGACCTCCAGTTTTGGAACTTGAGCTAGCGGCTTACCTGCCATTTTACCTGCCAGTCTTGGGATTTGTGGGCTTCTGCAGCCTGTGAGCCAGAGTCCTACTGTCTGACCTGCCAGTCTTGGGTTTGCCAGCCCCTGCATCTATGTCAGTCAGGAGAAGCCTCCAGCCTGACCCAGTGACTTGGGACTTTCCCCCTTTACAAACACATGAACCATTTCCTTGATATAAATCTCTCTATCTATACATTTATATGCTTCACTGGTTTTGCTTCTCTACAGAACCCAGCCTAAGACAGTCCCCTACAGATTTAGTGGAAAAAAAAAGAAAGAAAAATACCCATTCCCAGGCATATCCTATGAAATTTCTCATTGGTAACCTTGGAAATCTAAAGACAAAGGAGAAATATATTGAACTTTCTCATGGAAAATTATTCCAAATTTAGAATCCTATTCTCAGTCAAACAAACAATATTGGAAGGCAAAATAAAGACATTTTTCAGATATATGTAGATAAAGAAAGGTTTTTTATTTCTCTAAATGGTCAAAATGAAACTGAAATGAATTGTAATGTAGACTGAGCCAGTATTTTGATTAACCCCCTACAGCTCTCAAAAGTCAAGTCATCTCTGACAGATCTGATCCAAGCAAAACAAAATGTTCATTTTTCCATAACTGATAAGCAAAGAAACCAAGACAGCTTATAGTTAAATCTAAATAAGTTGGTAAATATGTTACAGTCGACCAAATTTCAGAATGCTGCCATCTCTGGGATAGATTATACTTTGATTCTTCGAATCACAATGAGGCAGAACCACAAGAGACAGACTGGTCAAGGGTTTCACAGCCCTTTATTCACTATCAAATTTAAGGCTTAAATGATATTTAGATATTGCCCACATTGATTTCAACCCTCTGCGCAAACATTGGAAACTCCAATTATGCAAATAACTCTAGTACCTACAACTGGGATTGCTTGCATAGTGATTAAGGTGAAAGCATGCCAGGAGCCTAATGCCAGGTTACAATTCCAGCAAGCAGATTACAGACCCACGGTGAAATTTACTTAAAACCACCACCCATAGAAAAATACATTATAAACTCTGGCTATGGCAAAATCCCATTACAACTTTCTTCTGTTACAAAGGGACAGATCAAAAGAGCAAGCAATCAGGAGTTCAGAACAAATGGCTTCAAGTAGGGCCTTGCAAATATTATTTCATCTTCCTTATTGCAGATATTGAAGGACAGGGCAGAGAGCTTTTTACCCATAATGCTGAAAAACAATGGTCACAATTAGCATCTGCTATCTACACCAGGAGCCCTGATGGCGCAGTGGTTAAGCAATCAGCTGCTAACCCAAAGATCAGTGGTTCAAACTCACCAAGCCACCCCTTGGAGACCCTATGGGGCAGTTCTACTCTGTCCTATATGGTTGCTATGAGTTGGAATTGACTCAATGGTAACAGATTTGGTTTTAGTTGGTCAGTCTACGCTAGGAGCCCTGTTGGCACAGTGGTTAAGCGATTGGCTGCTAACCCAAAAGGCTGGTGGTTTAAATCCACCAGTTGTGCCATTGGATAAAGATGTGGGAGTCTGCTTCTGTAAAAATTACAGCCTTGGAAATCCTATAGGGCAGTTCTACTCTGTCCCATAACGTCACTATGAGTCAGAATCGACTTGATAGCAATTGGTTTGGTTTGGTTTTTGGGTCTACACTGGGGTTCTGTTTTATTACTGGCTGTAGGCACAGTTATACTAGAAGCTGCCTAGGCTACTTAGTTGCAGCAGAAGCATTTAAAGTCACAAACTCATGCTGATGTTTCAATTTAACTATAATTTTACTAAGTCTTTCCTTATCTGTTTTTATATAAGCATTTCCTAATTCATTTTTTTCTAAGATACCAGTTTTTCTCCTGTCTTCCATATACAACATGGTCTTACCAATTTTCATACACTCATATATTGCCACATTAAAACAGGTATTTAATTATAATGTTATTCAAAACCTTAAAAATATTAATTTTCCACAAAAAAATCAGTAAGTTCACTAAAGGAAAAATAAAATATATTAGATATTAACAATTAGAGAATAGCATCTTTGAGGTAGGCTGAAAAATGGCTGCCTAAGTGTCCACATCCTAATCCCAAGAATTTGTGAATATTTTACCCTACATGGCATAAGGGACTTTGCAGATGTGATTAAGTTAGTCCCAGGGTAATGAACATCCAATTTACATACAACCCGTAGTTACAAACCAACCCCCATAAAACCTATTATATTAAAAATTTGAGGTACATACAATGATTCATAATAACAAGTGAGTGCTACTTTGTGATGCACATCAAACTGTTGTTATTACTATACTGTTATGTTAAAGATGTTTCAGTGTATCTGGAAGTGTTTCTTTAATGTTTTTTATGCATAGAAAGGTACATTATATACCATATACAAAGACAAACATTTAACTAACTAATGTTAGATGTGAACCATACCTATCTGTTCCAACTTAGTACAAATTCGACTTAAAGGCAGATTTAGGAACAGAACTTGCTCGTAATCCGGGGACTGCCTGTACAGAAGAGGAGAAGGTGATACGATGATGAAAGCAGCTGCTGTTGTTAGACGCTGTTGAGCTGGTTCTGACTCATAACAACCCCGTGTACAACAGAACAAAACATTGCCAGGTCCTGCACCATCCTCACAATCATTGCCATGCTTGAGCCCATTGTTGCAGCCACTGTGTCAATCCATCTTGTTGAGGGTCTTTCTCTTTTTCGCTGACCCTCTACATTACCAAGAATGGTATCCTTCTCCAGGGACTGGTCTCTCCTGAGAACATGTCCAAAGTACATGACAGAAGTCTCCCCATTCGCGCTTCTAAGTACTTCTTCCGAGACAAATGTGTTCCTTCTTCTGGCAGTCTGTGGTATATTCAATATTCTTTGCCAGCACCATAATTCAAAGGTGTCAATTCTTCTTCGATCTTCCTTACTCATTGTCCAGCTTTCGCACGTATATGTAATTGAAAACACCATGGCTTGGGTCAGGTGCAACTTAGTCCTCCAAGTGATATCTTTGCTTTTTAACACTTTAAAGAGGTCTTTTCTCAGGGAACATCTAGCTCAATTGGCATAACATAGTTTATAAAGAAAATGTTCTACATTCTACTTTGGTGAGTAGCATCTAGGGTCTTAAAAGCCTGTGAGGGGCCATCTAAGATACTCCACTGGTCTCACCCTTTCGGGAGCAAGGAAGAATGAAGGAAACTAAAGATACAAGGGAAAGATTAGTCCAAAGGACTAATGGACCACATCTGCCACAGCCTCCAACAGACTGATTTGAGTACAACTAGATGGTGCCCAGCTACCACCACTGACTGCTCTGACAGGGATTACAAGAAAGGGTCCTGGACAGAACTGGAGAAAAATGTAAAACAAAATTCTAACTCACAAAAAAAGACCAGACTTACTGGCTTGATAGAGACTGGAGAAACCACAAGAGTATGGCCCCTGGACACCCTTTTAGCTCAGTAATGAAATCACTCCTGAGGTTCACCCTTCAGCCAAAGAGTAGACAGGCCCATAAAACAAAACAAAGCTAAAGGGGAACACCAGCCCAGGGGCAAGGACTAGAAGGCAGGAAGGGACAGGAAAGCTGGTAATAGGGAACCCAAGGTCAGGAAGGGAGAGTATTGACATGCCGTGGGGTTGTTGACCAATGTCATAAAATGATATTTGAACTAATTGTTTAATGAGAAACTAGTTTGTTCTGTAAACCTTCATCTAAAGTACAATGAAAAAAAAAAAAGAGATCTTTTGCAGCAGATTTGCACAATGCAATACGTCCATTTGATTTCTTGACTGCTGCTTCCATGGGTGTTGATTATGGATCCAAGTAAAACGAAATCCTTGACAACTTCAATATTTTCTCCATTTATCTTGATGTTGCTTATTGATCTAGTTGTGACGATTTTTTTTCTTCATGTTGAGGTGTAATGTGTACTGAAGGCTGTAGTCTTTGATCTTCATCAGTAAGTGCTTCCAGTCCTCTTCACTTTCAGCAACAACTAGAAGCTGAAAAAGGCAAGAAAACAAATTCTATCCTAGAGCCTTCAGAAGGAACCAGCCCTACTGACACCTTGAATGATGAAACTGATTTCAGACTTCTGACCTCCAAGACTGTATTAGGAATTCACTGTAATAACAATTAATGTAAGAGGCATGAAGAGTCTGAGCTGTAGCATCTTCACAGTTAAAATGCAAAGGAAATGTGTAGTGAAGGCAAAACTAGCTGCACGGGAGATGTGGGGAATGAGAACTGTTTCAGTCTTGAGCAAGAGGCTTTGCGGGGGGCCCTCTCCAGGTACAGTCCTGGCCACCCAGGAACAGGGGGTAGTGCCAGGGACCCAGCAGCCATCAGGAAACCTGGTTTCTGGAACAGACTGAAAAGAGTTGCCACTACAGAGCAAGTGAAACCTCAGAGAAGTTGGAAAGTAGCCCCAGAGCCGAGGAAGAGAACCCGAGTGACCTATTTTTAATTTTTCCCTTTTTAAACAGACAGCCTCTGATGCTGTGGCCCTGGGACAGGGTTTCCCATCTGCTCCCAAGGGCTATGCTGGTCTGGCAGGCTCCTGCCTCCTGGACAGAACACCTGGCTAGGACCTGAGGCCAAGGAATGGGCCTAGGGCACAGCTGGGTTTGGGGACACAGACCTCTTTCCTCCCAAGTGAGAAGAGAGCAAGTGGGAGGACCAAAGGAAGTTCCTCCAAGGGGAGGTCTTTGAGCCCTGGCAGTGTCCAGCCACACAGCAAGTGGCCACACTGGGATAATTCTGGACCAGACAGACATGAACAACCTGGACTGATCCTACTGATTTTTCTTCTGTTTCGCTGTTGTTGAGTCTGCTGTTGTTAAGCCCGGACATAACAAGCCTCATTATAATATCTCCAAGATCTCCAGAACGTTCATGCCAAAGATCTCCGCATCTTTAAAGCCTCCCAGTAGAGGCTTCTTTGATCCTTGTAAAGGACTTTAATTACACGAAGTTCTAAATCACTTGAAGGCTTTTCAATGTTCACAAAACAAGCTGTTTATTTCCACCTAGAAAAATACTTTCAAAAACCTGAACATCTAACATTTCGATTTGCCGTGATGATTGTATTACCACTATCTTTGGGGACCCTCAACTCAAAGCTTTAAGATGGGAGCTTTTAAAAATCAATGCCTTTTTCACACTTCTGTGAAGACCCATCCTTCAAACTTCTCCACACCCTGGCGTTTTGCCTTTCTCTCTGTGCAGCACACAACCCTCAGATGAGGTAGGGGCTGGCCAGACCACAGCTAGAGGAACGTTGGCTCCATATGCCTGATCTGGGCAGCTGGGGATGGTGTGCGCTCTTAGGGAGGCCTGTGTTATAATAGCCTCACTGTTTGAGGAGAACATGCCAGCAAAGGGCTGAACAAAGGGTCACTTGTCTGAGCTGGACCATGTTTGCTGCTGTTATTGTTACCTGGCTCCCCTGGCTATCAGATCCCCCAGCTCTCATTCCAATCCATTCTCTTTTCTCCCAGAGGACTGCTTTAGTGTTACCCCTGGCACCAGTGCCTCTTCCACACTCCTGCTGTTCTTAGTGTCAGGGTTGAGTGATCATATCCAGAACCCCAGAGAACAACAGCAGCAATGTAAACACAGCAGCTCGTACTTAGCGAGCTCTTACTATGTGTGTGCCAGACCTGTGTTTTCTCATGTAATCCTCACCACAACCCAGTAGATTCCATTATTATTCATATTTTACTGATGAGGAAACTGAGGCTTAGAGAGGTCCATTAACATGTGTAATATTGCACAGCTAGTGATTAGAGGCTCAAGCCCAGATGTGGAGCTCAGACCACCACTCTCTTCTGAGTTCACAGGGCTGCATGCTTCTCTACTCACATTCTTTACTCCACTCGCCAACCCTCAGAGAGGAAAACAGAGAACAAAAATTACCCTTCTACTGGTACTGAAATTCCCCAAAATGTGAGTAAGACTCAAATTTAGGAGAGGCATCGAATATATTGCTTCACTGATCCAGAGTCCAAAATTATTGAGATAGGATTAAGATAATGGGCAAAATCTAAAAAGACAAAAATTTAACAGGGAAAGAGTTCCACACTGACTCTAAGGCACCACATGGGAGACCCAAATGCCTGGCAGAACACTGTGTAAGAAACACCCAAGGGTTTCCTTAACAGTGGTACTTGAGACAACATTTATAATTATGGCTCTAAAAGCTAACTTACATTGAACAAATACTAGATATCAGCTCTGTGCTAAGTGCTTTCCTTGTATTCACTTATTTAATCTCCATTTAAAAAATATACAACCTTATGAGGTTGGGGTCATTATTATTCCCAGTTTACAGAGGAGGAAACTGAGACTCAAAAAGTTCTTGAAGTGATTTCCCAAGATCTCCTCACTAGTGAGTAGCAGTGCCAGGACTAGAACCCACGTATCTAGTTTTAAATCCTGCTCTGATCTGTACAGAGGCCCATTAAATAACCTGGTGCATCGTAACCTACATGCAGTGTAGTTTCTAGAATGGGAGAAATTCATTTCATGCTACCCTGTGCCACATCAGGCCACTCATAGAGTGTTACTGCTTCCAGTCCAGGAAGCTGCACTTTAAAGTAAAGACAATTAAGTCAGGCGTATTCAGTATTCAGGATAGCAATAGAACCTGAACTACATCCCACAAAGAAAAGCTAAAGGAATTGGCCACAGTTCTCTGAAGAAGATTTCAAATACTGGAAAAGTTTATTAGTAGAAAAAAACAACCAAACCAAACCCGTTGCTGTCAAGTTGATTCCAACACATAGCGGCTGGATTTATTTTAGATAGCCTGTAGGTTGGAACTAGGACTACCGGGTAAAAGTTTCAGAGAGATAATCTGTCAGCGCTGGCTAGAATGGGAGGGCCAGGGATGGCACCTCACTGGAGGGGATCTACAGGCAGATCACTACCTGGCAAAATGGAGGCTCTGAGCAAGTGCAGCTGGACAACGGGGCAAGAGTGTGCCCTGTGCACAATGCTTCCCTCATCTTTGAGGATGGCCCACTCTCTACCTCCCCACTCACAGAGATGGCTTGTCTGTAACCATTTTGTATTCTATGAGCCCTCTCCCACCCCTCATCATCTCCCACCCCAGCTACTGATAATCAGAGCAAGGGCAGATATCTGACCTAAAGCCAATCAGATTCTCCATCTGGGAAATGGGACTTGGGAATGGACAGTACTGGGCAACGCCCAAGTGGTTGACCCTGTATCATGCAAGCTTAATTGTCTTAGGATGGCCATGTTCAGCCAAGCAGCCTGAGGAGCAAAGAATTCCAGTCTGTGTGAACAAAAGAGCACCCACAACAAGAAGAATCTTCAGTTCTGTGTGCCAGACCCTGTCTGAGGCTGGTTGCACTCCCGCCCCTGACTACAGGGAGTCATTCTTGTTTCCTTTGAAAAAATATTCCCCACGGAGCTTTTGATGCTTGTAACCAAGAGAATCCTGATTCAGATAGCGACTAGCCAGCAAATTCCCTTCACACAGAGGACCTGTGACAGGACAGCAGAAGGTTCCGGCCTGTTCTAGTGCAGCCCTTTGAAGTTGGCTCCTGAACAATGGTATGCGTAGTGAGATAAGATCCTGAAATATTAATCTTGGAGTTTATTCTTTATTCTCTCGCTTGCTGACCCCAAAGGGAGCAAGTCTTAAGGGGTGTGGAACTTCGAGTTTGTGCCATAACAAGATTTGAAAGATGCCCCTTTCCTTAATCAGTCATGGGCATCTGCAAGTCTTTGAGCTAGCGGAACACACAAAAAAAGAGAGAGTTAGTATTCAGAGTCTTTTACTCCCCAACTACACTCTTGAAATTCAAAAGCAAAGACCCCGGATGGAAGGAACGTAGAGTTTATGCTGTAATAGAGACTAGAAAGATATGGAGGGGGAGAGAGCCACCACTTGGCTCCCCTCCTCCCTGGAGACAAGATGAAGTTCACCGGGACTGGGAGAGGAGACTAGCATGGTGAGGCCATGACCTGACAGTTCTACGGCCAGAGACAAGAAGACTGGACCTGGTGTGGAGTCCAGGGGTTATTTTCAGAGAGAGGCATCTGTGTTGAGGGACATCTGAGGCCTTTCAGAGGTCAGCACAAGTGAAGACAACCTAATGCCCACAGGTTATCCCAACCCTTCTAGAGAGCAGCTCCTGTGCAGAGGACATGTCCACAAAGTGGCCAGGGTCTTCCCTCGATGGCAGCCTACATATCACCTGGTCCATCCGGCAGCCTGTGGGACAAGACTTTGCTGAGCCCTCATCAGAGTTGCTCCATATAGGCCTCTGCCTAATCAACTGCCCTAAATGCTCTTAAGTCCCTAAAACATAAGGGAGGATGCCTTAGGCCTGGAAGAGCCGTGGTGGTATGTAAGGAAAACCCTAAGACTCCAACTGGCTGGTACAGCCAGTGAGGCCACCCTACCTCACTAAATAATTCAATAGATTCTAGCGGTTGAAATTAAAGACCATTTGGGGTCTATCAGGGTCCTTGGATGGCATAAATGGTTAATGCACTCAGTTGAGAAGTTGGCAGACCGAGTCTATCTAAAGGTGCCTAGGAAGAAAGGCCTGGTGATCTACTTCCAAAAAATCAGCCTCTGAAAATCCTATGGCGCACAGTTCTACTCTGATACACAGGGGATTACCATGAGTCAGACTTGACACAACAGCAACCAGTTTGGTTTGTTTTTTGGGGGGTCCATATCCAGGGAAGGTCATGAATGAGGGACCTTGGAGGGTGTGGGTACAGAGGGAAAGAACGGCATCAAGTCAACTGCCCATTTTTGTGTTTGTCAGTAATATACAAAAATGATCCCCTTTCTCAATTTGCAGCGTAGGGAACTGAGGCTCAGTGAAAGGAAAGAGAGAAGAAAGAAGGGGGCTCATGTTTATTTAAAGCCTACACAGTGGTAGGCTTTATGCTAGGCATCTTCCCTCCAGATGGATCCCTTGGGTCACATCAGCTCATGTCCCCAATTTTTATCAGTCTCACAGCTCCTAAAATACAGGTTGTATCGTCAGCAGAAAGCTCTCAATTCACCATCCTATGCTACTCTCTTCTTCTTCCTCCTACGTCCTCCTTCCCTACCATCAGAACCTGCTCTCTGTCATTAACAGATTAATCCCTCACATAACACCCTCAGCAATGCCAAGCTCTCCAAAGAACACCAGTTCTCTTCATGTCCTCTCAGATTAGGACTGCTCTCTTCCTCTTGCCCCAAAACACCCTCAGGCCAGGAGGTGGCATCAGTACCCCCACGTTGTTTCTAGACCGTCACTCTTTGAGCCCACCCACCCACCTCCTGCAGAAAACCTTCTCCCTTGAAGCTCATTCCACTCTCTACCCACCCCCGTCACTATTAGCTGTCACTTTTCAGTAAACTCCCCCACACACAGTCACTTACTCTGGCATCTGGTTTATAATATTCGTTTTCCATCCACAGCCTGGCCACCTCCCCAGTGATCAGCTTCCTACAGATGATACCAGGACTCTGAATGGGTTCTAAACAGTTCAGTCATAGCCGTCGGAAACAAGGCAGGGCTTCAAACCGGTTTGAAGCGGTTCAGTCATGGCTTATGGAAACAAGGGCAGAGAAGGTGTTGCTTAGCAACCAAATCTCTTGCACATCAGCTTTTGACCTAAGTAGGAAACGGGCAGTCGTGCCCCTCTCCAAGATGAGGGCAGACCACGCCGCTTTGAATGTGTGTCAGTCTCCACAGTCCTGCCAATAATCCAATCTCCCGCATCAGGCTCCTAGAAGTTTCCTGATGCGAGAGATTGGATTATTGGCAGGACTGTGGAGACCGACATACATTCAAAGCAGCACAGCCCACCACCATCTTTGAGAGGGGCATTGCTGCCTCTTTACTACTCAGGTCAAAAGCCTATGCACAAGAGATTTGGTTGTTATGCAACACATACACTACCCTGATTTCCCTCGGCTATGTCTGAACTGTTTAGAATCAACTTAAAGCCCTGGATGATACATCCAAGCTCCATGCCTACATTCCTGATTGCTACTACCTCCACCTCTGCTCCATTTCTACAAACCCACTCCGTGAGCACATATGACCCTACTCATAACTGTTCTTCCTCCTAAATCTCAAACTACAACATTTAAAATTAGAAACTCCTTCCTCAACTGCAAACATCTTAAACTGCCTCCCTAATTTCCCTGTCTTTCAGCTCTGTCTCACTCCCTTTTACTTCTTCTTTCAATTAAGCAGCCCCTCTGTGGTCTTGCTTCTCTTGTCCCCCATGCTGAGCCTCCTTGAACTACAATCTCACCTATGCTTGTACCACTCCCATGCCCTATCTTTCCACACACAAAGCCTACAGACTCAACACTGGATCTACCCAATAGCCTGCCTCTGCCCCTCCAACATGAAAACAACTTAGTGCATCTGGAGAAATCTCATGACCTCCCTGACTGGGGCCACTAAAATTTATAGGTTTTCAATATCAGCCGGCACCTCAGCATTGCCCTCAACCCTTTTACTTATCTTAGATTAACTCCCTCTCTTCAGCAGCTGTTTCAGACTTTTGCTTCGCTCTTCGAACACCCTACTTATTTGAGTCAGCGAAGTACCTTTATCAGCTGCCTCCCCACCCATGACCAAAATCCATAGATGCCCCTACAGGCTCAGAGAATCCATCCAGGCTGCACGTTTTACCCCTTCTTGCTCATACATTTCTGTATACATATTCTCTTTTCAAGCCAGCATGGCTAGAATTACTTAGCATTCTCCAGAACACCCTGCTCTTCTTTTCATGCTGTTCTTTCCACCTAGAAGGTTGTCATGGATTGAATTGTGTCCCCCCAAAATATCTGTCAACTTGGCTAGGCCATGATTCCCAGTATTGTGAGATTGTTCACCATTTTGTCATCTGATGTGATTTTCCTATATGTTGTAAATCCTATCTCTATGATGTTGATGAGATGGGATTAGCTGCAGTTAATATTAACGAGGCAGGACTCAATCTACACGATTTGATTATGTTTTGAGCCAATCGTTTTTGAGATATAAAAGACAGAAACCAGCAGAGAGACATGGGGGACCTCATACCACCAAGAAAGCAGCACCAGGAGCAGAGTGAGTCCTTTGGAGTCAGGTTCCTGCATGGAGAAGCTCCTAGTCTAGGTGAAGATTGATGACATGGACCTTCCTCCAGAGCCGACAGAGAGAAAGCCTTCCCCTGGAGCTGATGCCCTGAATTTGGACTTGTAGCCTACTAGACTGTGAGAGAATAAACTTGTTTGTTGAAGCCATCACTTGTGGTATTTCTGTTATAGCAGCACTGGATAACTGTCTTAGTCATCTAGTGCTGCTGTAACAGAAATACCACGAGTGGATGGCTTTAACAAAGAGAAGTTTAATCTCTCACAGTGTAGTAGCCTACAAGTCCAAATTCAGATTATCAGCTCCAGGGGAAGGCTCTCTCACTCTGTCAGCTCTGGAGGAAGGTCCTTGTGATGCAGCAGTCTTTCCTTGGTCTGGGAGCATCTCAGAACAGGAATCTCAGGTCCAAAGGACATGCTCTGTTCCCGGCACTGTTTTCTTGGTGGTATGAGGTTCCCATGTGTCTCTGCTTGCTTCTCTCTTTTATATCTCAAAAGAGATTGGATTAAGACACTATCTAATCTTGTAAACCTCATCAGCATAACCTCATCACAGTGATAGAATTTACAACACATAAGGAGATCACATATAACCTCATCACAGTGATAGAGTTTACAACACATAAGGAAATCACGTCAGATTACACAATCATACAATACTGGGAATCATGACCTAGCCAGGTTGCTACACACATTTTTTGGGGGCACAATTCAATCCATGACAATAACTAAGACAGAATTTGGTACTGAGAGTAGGGTGCTGTTCTAACAGATAGCTAAAATGTGGAAGTGGTTTTGAAACTGTGAATGGATAGAAGCTGGAAGAGTTTTAAGATTGCCTCGAAGAAACTGTTGGTGGAATTATGGATGCCAAACAAAGGTCTTCCTATATGTTTTTCTACAGCTTCTTGTTGATTGTACCTCCCAATAATCTCTTTAACCAACCATTTCCTGGGAGAGCAGCAACTCCTGCTTTCTCTACTTAACTTTCTCCCGTATAGGAAAATAGAAAACAGAAACCGCAGGCTAGCTTTCAAATTTCCAGGTAAACATCCATTACACAGTGAGTCCACATATGAGACCAAGTCCCTAAAGATGCTCCATGATCCCATATGATGCTCTTGGAGGAGTGTTGATTTAAATTCTCTGGCTTTACACAGGTCCTTTGATGAAATGGAACTACCTCAGCTCCTGGACACTGATGTACAGTCTCTGAAAACAGATTCATACAATAGTGCATCATCTCCCAGGATGGGCCTGATGGGAGATGACAGTATTTCCAGTTCACTTAGAGCTGGGAAGCACCATTCACCAAGACAGACTACCTTCAGTTAGAGATTTGCAGCAATCCATAGAAGCTACTTCAATTCCTGTAGTCCACTGGCCACAATTCCCCTTGATAATTATTTTTAAAAATTTTTTAAAAGCTAATTTTCAATAAATACATATCATATCTCAAACACTATTCTAAGTATTTTACATATATAGTAACTCATTTAATACTCAAAATAACCCTCTAAACTCAGTGCTATTATTATCACCATTTTACAAAAACTGAGCCAAAAAAAAAAATATTAGGTAATCTGCCTAAGTTTATACAGTTAGTAAGTAGCAGAACTAAGATTCAAACCCAACAAAAGCCCAGGCACTCGACCTCTTCACGCTACTGCTGCTATGGTCAAGCAAATGGCATCTGGCACCACTGGATCCCTTAAGATGGGATTGGCTCAAACCTCCTCCACATCCTGGGGAAACTGCAATGCCCTCCCCAAGATTCCTGAGACTTCTCAAGGGTTCAAGGGTCTCATAGGGCTTTAATTGTGTGGCTCCACTAAATTTCTCATAACTCCCATTCTGGACTCTACGTCTCATGAAAATTAATTTACTGTCACTCTGGCATTGACACAAAGGGCAAAAGTAGCTATCTTTCTTAATTAAACGTTTTTCAAACTGCAGGCCCCATCCACTGGTGGAGGATAAAATCAATGTAGTAGGCCACAATTCCAAAGCCCAAAACCAAACCCATTGCCGCCAAGTTGATTCCAACTCATAGCAGCCCTATAGGACAGATTAGAACTGCCCCATAGGGTTTCCAAAGCTGTAATCCTTACGGAAGCAGACTGCCGCATCTTTCTCCCATGGAGCAGCTCGTGGGTTTGAACCAGTGATCTTTTGGTTAATAGACAAGCGCTTAACCACTGTGCCACCAGGGCACCTAGCTGGTCACAACCAGCATTTTTTTTTTTTTATTGTACTTCAGGTGAAGGCTTACAGAACAAACAGTTTCTCATGAAACAGTAGTACACATATTGTTTTATGACATTGGTTAACAACCCCACAACATGTCAACCCTCTCCCTTCTCAACTTTTTTTTTTTTTTTTTACAACCAGCATTTTTTAATTAAATAGAAAATATCAGCGATCATAGGAGGACTCTTGGTAATGCAAATGTTGCAGCAAATAGTGTGGCCAATTGCTCCCTGCTATGTGAGAGCGGCAGGAGGGGCCCATGATGAATGCACACAGCGGCTAGGAATGGGTCGTTTGCTCTTTTGCTTCATGACGGCTCATTCTATTTCCTAGTGCATGATGGTCAATTTGGCCATCACCAGAATGGGAGGATTAATTTTTTTTTTATGATCCAGATTTGCATTTCCCCTGTCAGCAACATTGTAGAGACTTTCCACTGAGTTGGGATTACAAATTTGCAAGGACTTTTTCAGAAAAAATGCTATCAAGCATGACATTTTTCCAGTTTCTCAACAATCATTCGTTACCTTTTGATTGAAACAGTACAGATTTCTCTTTAAATGGATCTTTTTATTATTAGAAGAAAAAATGATGATGTGAAAAATCCAAAGGCATGTGCAAGATCAGCTGCTAAATCTGGAAGTTAAAAAGTAACAATATTGAGGAAAATGTTGAGTGATCAATAAATTGGGATTTCATTTGAGTTTTATTCTAAAAAGCAAAAAGTAATCGCAAATTTTTATAGTAAGACTTTAAAATATGGGCTTTATCTAATATGCAAAATCCATTGAAAATGATGGACTCCAGTGTATTATTTGTAATTATATATTTACAAGAAGTCCTTCAAGTCTTTTTAAATGAAGAAAAGCAGAGACAATTTATTAGCACAATTTCTCATTTGAGAGGTAGCTCAGCACATTGGTTAAAAATACAGATTCTAGAGCCAGCTGCCTGGGTTTGAGTCCCAGAGCCTCCTCTTACAGGCTGTGGACTTGGGCAGGTTACTCTACCTCTCCATGCCTCATTTCCTTATCTAGAAAATGAAAATAAGAATGGTAGTCAGTTCATAGGTCTGTTGTAAATCACATAGAATAGAAGCTGTCCATAAGGAACACTATAGAAGTGTTTGTTTTTTAATTTTTAGTCACTTTACAGCTGTAAATAAGAAAGCTGTATTCTTATATGTAGTTGTATATCTACAAAAAAAAAATAGATTGCACTGCTCATAAAAAAAATTATTCTTTCATCATGCATGGATATGGCATATGTAATTTTTTATGATAACCTGAAAACAAAGTAACATCATACAGAACACACAGGCTAATACAGACTCTGAGGTCCGACTTGACGAGAGCACTGAAATTGTAAGAGCTGCAATACTCTTCTTTATGTTAGATACGTGTGGTGAGCGAACTCCTGGAGGATTTGTTATATAGTTTAAATTTAGCCTCACATAATTGTATTAGGCATGATTATAACGTTTGAAACATTCATTATTGATCAATAGGAATTAAAGCTATACTACTATAAAGGAATTAAAAGGCATAGGAAGGCAAAAATGACTGAAAAGTATAGTGGTGTTATCAGAACATGGCTATACACTACTAATAATAGTGCTGTTTGAACCTCTTCTATATATCTAGGGGTTTGGGCATCTAAAGATATCCTACTAACTCTCATGGAAAAATTGAAAAACACTGTAGAAGTTGTTACTTTTATTTCAAAGGACCTCAAGGAGTAGCTGACTTTTTGAAATATTTTATTCAGAGCTTAGAGCTACTCATATACTTACTACATCATCCCAAAGTTTATTGACTGTCACAAGGGAAAGTGCTAGGCAGCATATATGAATTCAGGAATAAAATCACATTTTTTTTGTTCCAAAGCAGTGTCGTTTGGCAAAGATTTGTTTCAAAGATAATGTTTGTTAATAAAAGCGGCATATTTAAACTGATATTTTCAGAATTCATAATGAACTAAATTTGAAACCATAGAGGAAAATCAACAAGATACTCAACATACCCAAGGGTCCCTAAAGGCCTTTTTTATATAGTAAGACTTAAATACTCCCCCACTACATAGTCCCAATATTGTTACAGTATATTGAAGGGAATAGTATTAATGAAGACAGTCCAAATAAAATAGAATTATCAATATTGTTACAACTATCTTCTCCCCCAAACTTTTAGTTATTTAACTTTCCAGAAGAGAACTTGAACCATTAAAGAAAAAAATGCTTGGATTATAAACCCATTTTCTTTCAAAACCTTGATTCAATAACTGAACTAAACTTGGTGTCCAAAGAAGAGAATACATTATTGCAGCTTAGTCACCGGCACTGAAGAGTGATTACAAATTTATGTTGATGTGCATCAGGTTGGATTAAGATTAAATAAGATTTCCGAAAGTTTAATTTGAGAAGTATATTGCTTTCTGCTGTGTATATGCTCAACAGTAAAAACAAAATAAAATCATATTCTTTTAAAAAGTATATTGCTAATATTGTCATTCACAGCAACCCATTTGTGTGTACTAAATGTTCAACCTTGACTAGATTAAAAACAAAGAAATACGTGCTCAACTGTTCACTAGATTTGCTTGAAGTCCTGTCCACATGTGTCTTAGGGTGAATTTATGAACAGGCATGCACAACTGTCTCAGTATAAAAAATATTTCCTAATTTTTATTTATTTGAAATTCTTCTGTGTTACATTTAGGTACTTAAAAATCATATTTAATATTTTACTTTATTTTTACTTTGTCACTCATGGTAAAGACAAATATTGTTTCATGGAACAGTGTGTGTGTGTGTATGTACTGGGTTGAATGAAACTGTATTCCAAAAAAATTACTTTAATCAATCCTCGAAACCCTACACTTAGCCATCCATGAAAGCAAGGATGCTGCCAATATCAGAACTGTCCCAGGAGATCTCCATATCATGGGGAAGGGTTACAAGGTCACAACATACAGATATCAACTTGAAATTGCAGTTTAATTGTCTTTGTTCTTAAGTTGTTCCAGCCATTTTGACATAGGAATCCCCAGCTGACCTCACCATCCCTTTTAGATTGCAACCTTCTACCATGTGCTGGCTCTGCTTTTTGCTTTTTCTATCTCTTCCCTTCACCATTCCTCCAACTCACCTTCCCAAGTTCCCCCAGAAACTTCAAATTCATTTCACTTTATTAAGCTCAATCATTCAACTCTCCTCAGCCAAACTCACATCCACCTTAGCAAACCCAAAGCCACTCAAGGGGTGAGCTAAATAAACACAGGCCCACATCTTATAGCCGCTCTTTCTTCGTTTACATTCTCAGGCCCCAAGTTTATCAACTCATCCCACTTTCCTTCATTTCTGGGCTTCAGAAATTATCTCCTCAAACATAAGTCTTCTCCAAGCCACCTCTTCCCGTATTCTCAGGCCTACTTGACTCAGCTTTCTTGCTCCAGCCCTTCTTCTCTCCCACCTCTCTTACTAGCCCCTTCCGTGATATCCTTTTGTAAGTATCAATCTCTTGTGAACAAATATGCCTACAGCCAGGACCACTTTGAGAAATCTAATTCCTTCTTCCACTGAGATCTGAAACTTTCTCCCTTGAGAGCTGTTCCTTCCTCAGCCTCTCTTTAAAACACAGCTCTACAAGTAACACTTACTGAGCACTTAACTCTCACCATGTACTACGCCAAGTTCTTCACATAAATTATTCTCACAACAGCCCAGCAAGGTAGATTTCAGTTTGTTCTGTATTTTTCTGGAGAGACAACAGAGGTTTATAGAGATTAAGTAATTTTCCCATTCATGCAGCTTTAAATGGGGCAGCTGAGATTTGAAAATGTGCTCGCTAGACAGCCCATGCTCCATTCTATCCTAACACTCTACACCTCCTCTCTCCTGTGTTCAAATCACATGTTCCACTCAAACTACACCCTAGTGAGATTGGAGCAGAGCAGAAAAAAAATAAGAAGCTTGATCTTCTGAGAATTCTTAAGTTCTAGAAGTCTTGTTTGTTCACTGCTGCATCTCCAGAGCCTTGAACAGGGCTTGGCACATACCAAAAAAAAAGATACCCAACCAGTTGAGTTAACTTCAACTCATGGTGACCCCATTATGTGTGTCATAGTAGAACTGTGCTCCATGGGTTTTCAATGGCTGTGACCTTTCAGAAGCAGATCACCAGGACTTTCTTTCAAGGCATCTCTGCATGGATTCAAATCACCAACGTTTCAGTTAATAGCCCAGTGCTTAACTGTTTGTGCCACCCAGGGACCACCTTGGCACATATAAAACAAAAAACCCAAAGCCATTGCGGTTGAGTCGATTCCGACTCATAGTGACCTTATAGGACAGAGTAGAACTGCCCCATAGAGTTTCCCAGGAGCAGCTGGTGGATTTGAACTGCTTTTGGTTAGCAGCTGAGCTCATAACCACTATGCCACCTGGGTTCCCCTGGCACAGAGTAACTGAAGAAATAAATTCAAATTCCTATCCCCACCAGTTAATTTCTCAGCAACAAGAGCAATGGTAAGTGCCTTTGTATACTGTTTACCAACTACATGCACAGCAACTCCTTGATTCAAGGCTTGCGACAGCGCCAAGAGTTTAGTATTATTTCATCCCCATTTAATGAGCACCCACTACATGTAGAATACTAAGACATGTGCCTAGTGAAATAAAGAATTAAAACCATGCTACACATCCATTCATTCTACAAGTATTTATTGAGCAACTGCATGTCAGATACTGTTCTAGGTTCTGGGAATTAACCATGAACAAGACAAAGTCCCTGTCCTCATGGAGTTTAAAGACTAGTAGAGAAGGCAGAAAAGCAAGTAAGAAAAAATATATTTATACTTTAGAGAGAGGTACCATTAAAAATTAGAAAGTAAGAGAGAGATGGGGGCTATTTATCAAATTGATTCCAACTCGTGATAACCCTATGCTTGTCAGAGTAGAACTATGTTCCCTAAGGTTTTCAATGGTTGATTTTTTGGAAATAGATCACCAAGCCTTTCTTCCTAGGTGCCTCTGGGTAGACACAAACCTTCAGCCTTTCAGTTAGCAGCCAAGTATGTTAACCATTTGCACCACCTAGAGACTCCTGATAAGAGTGGGTTAAAGAGAGAAAAAAAATGAGGAAGTGGAGAGAGCAAGTAGAAGTTTTACTATAATGGGGAACACAAAATGGGGCTGGAGCCCACGCGGGACATGGAGTTAAAGATAAGAGGTATTGCCATATATTTAAACACTTGCCGGAATGCTACAGCAAAGAAGATGGGTGATGCCGAAGAGAGCAAGGACAATTGCAAGACCAAAGTCTTAGAGTAGGCGAGAGGGGATGTGATCCAGTACACAGGTGGAGAGCCAGCCTTAGACAGGAGCAAGGACTTCTCAGTAGAGGGAGGTAAAGGACATGGTGCAGATGCAAGCAGGATCGTAGATCTTGTGGCTGAAGCCTACAGAAGTTCTCTTTGAAGTGTTTTCATTTTCTCAGTGAAGTAAGAAGCAAGGCCATCAGGTGAGAGTAAGTAGTGGGGAGAGAGCATAGGTGGTCAGAGGGAAAAAGAGAGGAATAAAATAGTTCTCTCAGAGAGTGGGGAATGACTTGACAAGGGAAATGAAGCAGCTTTGCCAGGCAGGGTTAAGAACATACTTAAGGTTCATGGTCGTGAATTCAAAGGCCCGTCAGCAAGATTGCGTGCTTTCTCAAGCCACATTCAGCTGCACATTCAGGGTGCAGGTCTGAAAAAGTTAAAGCATTGGATTTAACCAGGGTTGGAGTTTTATCAACAAATATAAAGAAGGGACAGGTGAACAAGGGAGCTAAGTGACATTCAAGAAAACTTATGTAAGACAGTCCATGAAATCTTAGCTGGTTAAGGAGTAAAGTGATGGACAGAGAAAAGGAAAAAGATGGATTGGAGGCTTGAGTAGGGCTAAAGAATTATTGGAATTAGGATACCAGAGGGAATGGGCTAGAATAGAAAGAGATGATGGTGGGAAAGCTTAAACTAACTGAGATTTTGGGGTGGTGAGATAATTGGTAAAGCAAAATCTAGGATATATGGCCATGGAAGTAAAAGGCTGACATGGATAGAGGGTGAGAGCCTTACAACTGAGAGGCCAAGGTGTTGGATGAGTCATCAATGTGGATATTCAGAACACTAAAAATAATGACAAAACTGGTGGTGGGAAGATCAAAATCTAGTTATTAAAAGTACCAGTAAATAAGGGGACACTAGGAGGAAGGAGGTAGATGAGTCAAAAGGAGAAGTAGGATGTGGTAGAATTCCATGGCAAGTGTTTCAAATGTGCTGGAATATTTTAGAGAGTGGGAAGAACAAAGGACTAGAAGCAGCAATGAGAAGCAAAGAGGAGGCCTAGCCTGGCTCCAGGCTCAGTGGTAAGAAGAATGTAGGAGAAAGAAAAAA
Organism: Trichechus manatus latirostris; assembly: GCF_000243295.1. NCBI lineage: Eukaryota > Metazoa > Chordata > Mammalia > Sirenia > Trichechidae > Trichechus > Trichechus manatus. The sequence goes on along the minus strand of NW_004443945.1, from coordinate 20,772,626 downwards.
TTTACTTGAAAAGGCTGCAGGGGATTTCATTTGGGCCTGCAAAAAGACAAAGAAAGTGTCCAGAAAATAATTCAAGGCTATGGGGGTGTTTTGCTGATGACAGACCATGAGTCCAGAAGGCAGGATAGAAAGGTTTAAAGGGCTGGAGAGGGTCAAAGCTTGCGTCAGAGGACGGGATGTAAAGAACACAAGACAGAGGGTGTTGTGAGATTGCCTGGGATGTTGAATTTCTCATGGCTTCCAAAGTAAGTAGGTTACACTGTGGATAGGGCAAGATGGGAAATGAGTCCTAATGGATGGTTATTTGTAATTGCTACCTCTTCAGGGACTGGCCTCTGAGTGCTGAGTCATGGAATGTTGAGGGAGAGGAACTGAGAATCTCTCCAGAAGCACAAATCCAAGTCAAAGTGCTTCATTTCTAATCTAAATTATTCAGGAGGTTTCCTTATTCTCAATTTCTCTTTGCCAACAGGGTCTTGACTCTGTGGACTAGTTAAGCCTGTGTGAGCCTCTGTGCAGAATGGGACTTGGACGAACTTTCAAACTGTAGCTCATCTCTGCACCCGCTAAATATGCCTCTTTAAATCCAGCTAGAATAAACATGTCATGGAAATAAATATTTGGGGGATGGGTCTAGTTGCCTACTGACTCAACACTAAGGGCTTTTCATAGCATGAGCAGTAAATAAAACAATCTGATCTTTATTTTCAGTGAAAACACTCGAACACCCATCCATGGTAGACATGAAACAGGAGACTATAACTGGTGCCAGTGGCATGATGTTAATTATTTTATTTTATTTTTTCTGAAGAATTTGCCTATCCCAGATCATGTCTTTTCACACCGCCTGCCATTAAACAAGATATTCTCGCCCTGGAATGTTCTTCTTTCCCTTCTCTGCCTGAAGAATTCCTACCCATGCTTCAAGACTCAGTTTAAATGTCATCTCCCCTTTGCAGTCTTCCTAGATCATCCTGTCACTCCTCTACATCAATTGCTCCTTCAATATTTTCCCACATCACTTTGCAGTTTGTTAACATCTTCCCCTTTGTGTCTCTAACTCATCTTACACCACTCAGGCCTCCTTCCTTTGGCTCATACTTACCTAATCCTTTTCTTTCTCTACCCCACTAGTCACCACACTTCTTTTACTAGATCACACCTCCTTATCCTTCAGGTTTTTGCTTAAAAATCACTCCTTCAAAGAGGTTTCTGAGTCCTTTGGAGATAGTTTCTTAGAATTGGAAGGAACAACAATCTATTTTTTCTTATTAGAGACTAAGAAATTGAGTCACAGAGAAGGGAAGTGATTGGCACAAGGCTATCCAGCTAGAATAAATGGAATTGTGTAGATGAACATTTATATAGACACAAGAAATATGGTAGCAAACCATATAATCTCAAATTCTGCTACACCCTGTCATTGGGTGGCTTGCTTCTGCCCTGAAAGAGGCTCAAAACACCTCCAGCTGAGGTATCACTGACATCCTCACTGAATCAGACTCATGGACATCATTTGCTTGTACCCAAGAAGTCAGGTTATATTAAGTTACATGCATTCTGAACGGATCTTCACATTCTTATGTATGTCAACCATAACAGACAGGTCAGCAACACTAGTGTCAAAGCTTGTCTGCAGGCAATCACTGAGCCTTCTAATTAGTCCCGGTGAAAGTCTGGGTTCTTCACAGCTGCACAGCTTCATGCACCCCTTACATCGAAATCAGTGGTGCCCAACGCCAATATGACAGTAACTGAGATGGTACTATCCATTGAGACACTTCCAAACAAATTTGTGTTCTATTCATCAAAACAAGTTCTGCAAATATTTTCAAAACAGTAATTTTAAAATATGATACTTACTATTCATTTAGTCTAAAGAGTCAATGCTTACAGCTCATAGGTTGGGAACCACTGGTCTTAAAGTCAATGGACAAAGTAATCAGTAATGTGTCATCATTCAGGTGTTTCCATAAAGATTCACAATGGAAACAATATGGTATGGTGAAGAGAAAAGTATATGGAAATTATGAGACCTGGTAAATATCTTTTACCTGCAACTATATGACACTGGGTGATTCACATTATCTCTCAAGGCCCTTGTTTCCTTTCCTACGAGAAAGTGAATCTCAATTTTGGGTACACATTGGAATCACCTCAATCCTGCACCTAGATATTCTGATTTAATTGGTCTTGGTGTGTATAGCCTAGGCATTGAGATTTTTTAAAGCTCCCTAAATGATTCCAGTATAAAACTATGTTGAGAACACTGTTACAAGGAAAAGGAATCAGTCTAGATAAGGTGCAGCAAAGACTTGACCCATATTCTGCCACTGCCCTCCTCTCACACCCACTGCAAACATTGCTATTGACAGGGGTGTTATTTATGCTATACCCAGATGTCTCATCTCCTTCTCAACACAACATACCAGGAAACCACTACCATAGTTCAACACTGGCACAAGGGATGAAAAATTTTTGCCATCCCAGGACAAGGAAAGATCATAGGTATTTATCTCAAAACTCTTTGATTCTGAGATTTCTTCTAGTGCACAAAGTGAAAAATGGTAATGGAGTTCACAAGTTAACTCATGGAATACATGGCGTGACTCTGGACTACTTTTTTCAGTATCCTTGCTGATATTCATGCATGTTATAGTAACAATGTCAATGTGTTAACCCACACTGAGGTAACCAATCTGTGCTTATCGAGACACTTGGCCAAGAAATTGTGTTCTACCTTCTGGAAATCAAAGACCCAAATATTTATTGTGATGGTCTTAGTAAACTAGATCCATTATAAGCCAGGAGGTGATGGTACAGAAATTAGCTATTCGGATGACAGAAAATCTAATCCAATCACAAAAGAGAGAAAAAAAGAACATAATTAACAACATGGCTGTATCTAAGTACATTTGAAGTTACCTAACGTAAAACAACTTTCTAAGCTTGAAATGCTCTTTCCTAGGAATTTTTTGCTCACTTTGTTTTGCTTTTAGAAGGGAAATGCATGGACTGTACAGGAATTTACAGTTAAGCAATGAATAAGGGAGAGACTTTACCTTGAGTTTCAACATTGTACTCTGAGAGAATGGTTGAAGATTTGTTGGCAGAAAACTTCCCTGATATCATGAAAGATGACAAGATATCTATCCAAGATGCTCATCGAACCTCACATAAGGTAGATCCCAAAAGAAACTCACAAAAACATTATAATCAAATTTGCCAAAACCAAAGATAAAGAGAAAATTTGAAGAGTGGCTAGGGATAAACGAAAAGTCAT